>NC_081418.1:156924987-157247754 GCF_949786415.1 Peromyscus eremicus | reverse complement strand
ATTCTCTCGGGATCAAATTGGTGCAGCCAGGAGCAATTGTGTCTCGCATCAACAGAATTCTAAGTTATTTAAATGCCATATTCTCTAGGTCTATGAAGTGTTTGAAGATTACCTGTCCATCTGACCTATGTATCTGTAAATCTGTATAACCTGACTAACGTAACTATAGAGATGACAAGCATAGGTGACTATAAATCTACAAGTCTTATCTACTGAAATAACCTAAGGACTAAGGCTTCACGTAAACAAGGTAGACAGTCTATAAGCAAGTGTATGGTAAAGAACGATGACTTCAAAGTTGTGACAATACACAAGATGTTATAACAGAGGTAGGAGTGTATAGTGTGATATACAATATGACAATAATCTTAAATATATATCAATATACCGAATATCCTAAACAGAAGTAGAACATACATAAAGTATGACAGATATAAATTTACATTTGTATCAATATACAAACATTTCAAATAAGAGTAGAAATATATGTACATTATACCAAGTATAGTTCTGTATTTGTATCAATATACAAATTATCTTAAACAGGAATATAAAAATAGTTTACATTTGTATCAACATATAAGAATCCATAACAGTGCAAATTACAGTGCAAATTATTTAAGGCTGCTATTTTACTAAATTTGTTTACTAGTATACACAATAATCTACCATAATGTCTTATACGTATCCATTCCATTTCTTCTTTTCCTTTTTTTTTTTTTTTTTTGGGAGTACTGAGTTTAATATTTCCTTCCACCCCCAACCCTGTAACCATCATCCATAACCCTGAGAATTATGAAACCTAAGGGAGAAGGGGCGTCGTTTTCTTAGAATTGCTTCCTGCTGTTTAGGGGGTGATGTTATCTCTGTTGGGTACTGTGAGAAAGCGCAGATAGTTAAATTTCAGTTAGACTAACTGTAGGTTCTGCAGCAAGTCTTAGAGTAATGGGTAAGATTGTCTGAAATTCTGGTAAGAAGTGTAGTATGATGATGATTACCATGGCATCATTCTGGATTGGGTAGAGTTGTTGTTGGGGCCCCATCTTCCTTCTGGAGACTTCTGAGATTGCTATTAGAAAAACTTATTTGTTATCAAAATGGAAGATTTGGATTTAAAGAGGACATAGCATGTAAGAAAGGATTCTGAGAAATCAAGAGTAAGCATGGAAAGAATTAGAATCTAGAAGACAATGGTCCCTTTTTATTGGTTTCCTTCTGTCCCACACCAGAGGGCTCTTCTGATATGGTACTGAAGAATCTCTCAAACTTTTCTTTTAGCAATGTGCTTGGGTTTAGAGAAGGAGTGAGCCAATTCCATCTCCAAAGCCAGCTTGGCTTATAATTGAATTGGGACCACAACTTTTCTATATTAATAGAGAGATAGATGTTAGACAGTGAGATTTTACCGTGTGTAGATTGGTACCAATAGATTCTTTCTTTCTGCTGTAAACATCCGGATATCCAAGGCCTTATGATTTTTGGAAGATGGGTATTTCCATTATCCTGGAAAGACAAAAACAGAACCCTACCCCAACCTTGATTGTTAAATTTTTCTTACAACTTGTAGAGATGTCACATTGGTGGATGATCTTTTACTTCACCTCATCAAGGGGTTTTTCCTGTTCAAATCGAATTTTTATTAATTTTGTTGGTATCCATAGCTTTTCTTCTCCTGTAGAAACAAAGGCAAAACCCCTTCCCCAACGTAGAACATATCCAGGTTTCCATTCTGAGGTCAGCACATCCTTGAAATAAACCGGTTGGTTTAGCTCGGGAGTTTTGTCTGTCGTCCAATGTCTCTCTGCAGCTGTTGTTCCTTTCTCATCAGCATTGAGAAAATTCAAGGTTAATAAAGCACTATGCAATCTATTTCTAGGAGTCATTGTTACCTGTTGCTGTTTATTTAGCATATCCTTTAAAGTTCGATTGGATCTTTCTATGACTGCTTGGCCTGTGGGATTGTGTGGTATACCTGTAACATGCTTTATATTGTAATAAGCAAAGAATTGTCTCATTTTATTGGAGACATATGCTGGAGCATTGTCTGTCTTAATTTGTACAGGTATCCCCATGATGGCCATAACTTCTAATAGGTGTGTAATCACAGAATCAGCCTTTTCAGAACTCATAGGAGTTGCCCATTGAAATCCTGAATAGGTGTCAATGGTATGATGTACATACTTTAATCTTCCAAATTCTGCAAAATGAAACACATCCATCTGCCAAATTTCATTTCTTTGTATACCTTTTGGATTGCTCCCTGCAGGTAATGGAAGTTGGTTATAGATGGAACAAGTAGGACATTTTTTCACAATATCCTTAGCCTGTTGCCAAGTGATGGAGAAATCCTTCTTCAAACCTTTGCTATTTGTGTGGTATTTCTTATGAAATTCTGAAGCTTCTAGCACATTACCTATTAGTAACTGATCAATCTCATCATTACCTTGTGCTAGAGGTCCTGGCAGACCTGTATGGGATCTGATATGTGTTATATATATAGGATGTTCCCTTTTTCTGATGATTTCCTGCAATTGTATGAATAATGAAGTTAATTCTGTATTATCAGGAATAAATTCAGCATTTTCAATATGTAAAACAACTCTCTCTGCATATTGAGAGTCAGTGACTATATTGAGGGGTTCTGTGAAGTCCATCAGTACCATAAGAATGGCATACAGTTCTGCCTTTTGTACAGAGCTGTATGGACTTTGTACCACTTTACTTAAGTCTCCTGATTTATATCCTGCTTTCCCTGATTTATTTGCATCAGTATAGAATGTGAGGACTCCAGAAATTGGCTTTTGTCGTACAATGTGAGGAAGGACCCATTCGGTTTTCTTTATAAATTCTATTCTCTTGCTTTTGGTATAGTGGTTGTTAATCTCTCCCA
Source organism: Peromyscus eremicus (assembly GCF_949786415.1). NCBI lineage: Eukaryota > Metazoa > Chordata > Mammalia > Rodentia > Cricetidae > Peromyscus > Peromyscus eremicus. Next base: position 157,244,864 of record NC_081418.1, on the reverse strand, counting down.
AAAAGTTACTGCAGGCTCTCTGCCAGTATTCATTATCTTTCCATAGTGATGAAATTTCTTCATTAGTTAAAGGTACTACAATTTCTGCTGGGTCCATTCCTGTCAACTGGCGAAGTCTTAGTTTACCTTTTTGAATCAAATCAGAGATCTTTTCTATATAAGTCTTTAATTTCTTATTTGGTTTACGTGGTAGGAATATCCATTCCAATATAATATCTTCCCTCTGCATCAAAATACCTGTTGGGGAATGTCTGGAGGGGAATATGACAAGAATGCATTTAAGTTCTGGATCCACACGATCCACATGTGCTTCTCGAATTGTCTTTTCTACTAGAGCCAATTCCTTCTCAGCTTCGGCTGATAATTCTCTTGGACTATTTAATTCTTTGTCCCCTTCTAGAGTATTAGCCAAATTTTGTAGTCCATCTTTGGGTATTCCCATGATACCCAGTAAGTTGGAAATGCTTCCTAATAACTTTTGAAAATCATTAAGAGTCTTCAATCGATCTCTCCTTAGCTGTACCTTTTGGGGTCTAATTTTTTGTAGCTCTATCTTATATCCTAAGTAGTTAATAGAATCTCCTCTTTGTATTTTTTCAGGAGCAAGTTGCAGTCCCCAGTGAGGCAAAACTTTTTTTACTTCTTCAAACATGCTTTCTAATGTATCTAACTTTGGATCAGCTAATAGGATATCATCCATATAGTGATAAATTATGGATTGTGGAAACTTTACACGAATTATCTCCAATGGTTTCTGCACAAAGTATTGGCACAAAGTAGGGCTGTTTAACATTCCCTGTGGGAGGACCTTCCATTGATATCTCTTGACTGGCTGAGAATTGTTATAATTAGGTACTGTGAAGGCAAATTTTTCTCTATCATTTTCTTGTAAGGGTATGGTAAAGAAACAGTCTTTTAAGTCAATAACTATTATAGGCCATTCTTTAGGTAGCAGAGAGGGCAAGGGCATCCCAGTCTGTAGGGAGCCCATTGGCTGAATTACTTTATTAATAGCTCTCAGATCTGTCAGCATTCTCCAATTACCAGACTTTTTTTTAATAACAAATACAGGAGAATTCCAAGGGCTGGTAGATTCTTCAATGTGTTGAGCATTTAACTGCTCTTGAACCAGCTGTTCTAAAGCTTGTAGCTTCTCTTTTGTCAAAGGCCATTGTCCAACCCAGACAGGTTTATTAGTTAGCCATTTTAAAGGTAAGGCAGTTGGTACTTCTGAGAGTTCAACAGCAGTTGTGCTCTGTTTGTGAACAGCCTGAATGGTTGGTGCCTGATTTTTATAGCATGCGATGATATTATTCCTAGAAACATGCATTGGTCTGTATTCTTTTTCTGAAAGTGTAGGAATTTTAATCTGGGTATTCCACTGTTGTAACAGATCTCGGCCCCAAAGATTTACTGCTACATTTGCTACATATGGCTTCAGTCTTCCTCTCTGTCCTTCTGGCCCTATGCATTCAACCCATCTCGAACTCTGTTTTATCTGAGATAGGGTGCCAATCCCTAAAAGTTGGACATCTACCTCTTGAAGAGGCCAATTCGGATGCCATGATTTTGGTGTAATTATAGTCACATCTGCACCTGTGTCTACCAGTCCCTCCATAACCAGGCCATTAATTCGAATTCTAAGCTTTGGTCTTTGACCATTTATGGAAGTCTGCCAAAATATTTGTTTTATAGTGTTCTTTGTAAACTGTGATCCATCCATCAGAGCTGTTTTATCATCCATTGCAGTATCGGTTTTTACATTAGGCAGTGGTTTATTCAGTTGTCCTGGAGAGGAATTTCTTCCACAGTGGCTGGGAATGTTCGTACTACATTTGATTTGGGGGCCTGCAAGAGGCCCCCTGAGGCGTTTCCCGCCAGTAAAGGGTTACCTCGTATATCTATTTTTGATCTGCACTCACTGGTCCAATGTCGGCCTTTGCCACACCTTCTACATAATCCGGGAGGTGGTTGGGGTCTCCTGTTTAGGCTATTCCTAAAAGGAGTATTACTCCTAGGAGTACCCCATGTACAGTTTTTACTTATATGACCTGGTGTACCACATTTAAAACATTTGGTAACACGGGGCCTTCTTTCACCTCTGGGATTTGTCTCTCCTATCCAAGCCTCATTACTGTAGTTACGAGACTCAACACCATTAGTATACTGAATCCATTCTTCCAAAGGAGCTGATCTGATCTTTAATGGTGTAAGTATTCTTCTGCATTCTGCATTAGCATTGTCGAATGCCAAGGACTCAGTTAATACTTTTCTTAATTCTTTATCTGATACAGCTCTTGTTATAGCTGTGTTCAGTCTTTGTAAAAAATCAGTGAAGGGTTCGTGCGGTCCCTGAAATATCTTTGTGTATACCTCAGTTGGTTTTCCAGGTTCTGGAATTTTTTCCCAAGCATTTAGAGCTGCTGTACGACATAGGGATATTGTATGTTCATCATAAATGGCTTGTACATTCCTGTCAGCAAAACATCCCTCACCAAGTATTTGATCTTGGGAGATCACAAAACCTCTGAGTTTACCTTGTTGTTCTAAATTTTTTGCCTCTTCTCTCAACCAGCTTTTCCACTGTAGCTGCTGACTATATTCTAGAACAGCTGAAATCAACTGATGCCAGTCATCTGGGATGATTCTATGTGAGGTAGACCATGAATTTAACAATTGTTTTACGTATGTGGAGTGTATCCCATACGTAACTACTGCTTCCTTTATATTTTTAAAGTCCCTTGTTGAAATTGGTTGTAATGTATATGTATTATATGGCTCGGGGTGTGTGTCATCCGCTGGCTTCTCATGGATGATAACAGGATAAGCCATTGTGTGAGAGCCATTTGGAGATGTTACAACCTCTATGGTCTTGCCCTTCTGCTTATTAGGTCCCTTGTCATGTTTACTGAGAGTTTCTTCTAAGGCCTGCAAACGAGCACCTAGGGTCTGTTCTATGGAGTGAACCTCCTCTCTGGCAAGGGACTCCAGATTTCTCATGGAATCATAGAAGTTTTTATGTTCCTCAGAAACACATGATTCCATGGACCTTATCTTATCAATTAATGATAATCTTTCTTCCTTATATAGTGTCTGGAGAGTTAGTGTTCTGTCCATTAAATATTCACATTTATTATCAATAAGATCAATTTTTGGTACAAGCCTGTTTTGTAAATCCTGATTAGCAGATTCCAGAGAAAGAATCTTTTTCTCTAAGGTCTCATTGCTATCCATTAAAGCAGATTCCAGAGATAGAATCTTTTTCTGTAAGCCATCATTGTTAGTTTTGAAAGCCTGTAAATCCTGGTTAGCAGATTCCAGAGAGAGAATCTTTTTCTCTAAGGTCTCATTGCTATCCATTAAAGCAGATTCCAGAGATAGAATCTTTTTCTGTAAGCCGTCATTGCTCTCGCTTAAAGCCTGTATCAGTCCCAATAATAACTCATCTTTGTTCTTGTTTTTAAACCAGTGTTTGAACACTGTGTGAATTATTACGATGAATGCCAAAATGGTACAGGCCAGATATGCCTTAGGAAGGTCGTATATTTCCAGGAAGATGTTATTCATCATACAGGCAAAAAGGTTTTCAAATTCTTGTGAGGTAATGTTGTCAGCCATATTACCAGAATTACTCAAAATTTGTCAGTCAATTTTAAGGTGTAAAATTATCAGGTACTTTTACTTACCTTTCGTGGTTTTGGGGGGTGTAGTAGCACTTTTCAGCCAGCAGGTGGCGATGGTACAGCTCCAAAGCAGGGCCTGCTGGTGATCTTGGCTGACTGCAGCTCGCTGGAGTCAAGATGGCTGAGCCGAGCCGCAGCTGGCGTGCGTGCACTCAGGAAGCTGGGGAGTGCCTCTTTCGCTGGTCTCGGGGCTAAGCTAGGGAGCTGAGACCGGACTAGCTGCTCCCTTTTTCGGGAATGGAACCGTGTAGGTGTTCCCTGGTTATATGGAACTTTGCAGGCGGGTTTAGGTACCCGCTAGCCGGGGAGGAGGCTGAGGGCAGGAGCCACCCAGGCTTTTGGGATTTGCCCCACGTGAGCGCCAGATATTGGTGAAATTATTTAGGCCACTCCACGTAGTTAAAAGGAGATTTATTTAATGGCGTAACTTACAAATTAAGGGATAGGTAGGTCGCGGGGTCTGGGGAAGGTGTATCACAGTCCAGCGGTGTTCTCTGGAGCTCTCCTCTGTCTACCTCCACCATCCAGCGTCCTGGAACCAATAGAGCGTTCGACGATCCGGATCTCGGGTTCCCAGGCGCCTCCCTTGGCCCCGCCTTGTAGGCGTGACAGTTGCCGAAGTCTCAATGGGGGTTGGAACTTCCAGAACAAAGCTGGAATGGCTACCCACTACAGCGGATGAGCGAATCAAAAGGTAGATAAATTTTAGAACTAATTATGAGCGCCTCTTCTTCGCACCCAATTTTTTTGACTCTTAATGAGCTGCTCAGATCGAAGAACTTAAAGGTTAAGAAAAGTACTTTAGAGAGATTCCTAGAGGAGTGTGATGTTGTATCTCCCTGGTTTGCAGTTTCGGGCAGCCTCACCATCCCGTCCTGGGAGAAACTTGGCAGGGACTTAGACTTCGCCTTCAAACAAGGAACACTCAAAGCTGGTGTCAGGCCTGTATGGAAGCTGGTTCGCGGGTGCCTAGAGGACCAGCTATGCAATGAAGCCATAGAAAATAGGCAGCTTTAGAGAGTTTGCAGGAAGAGAGATCGGAAAAGGCAAATAGTGAAAGAGCAAGTAGGGAAGGGAAAAGTAAGGGATGGAAGGGCGCCCCAATTCCATTGTACCCAGACCTCTCCGAGCTTGAAGGACTGGAGATGTCCAATTTGGATGAGGAGATGACTTCTGTAATAGAAATGATGGAGAATGTGGGCCTAAGCAGAAAAGAGAAAATGAAGGAGAAAAGGGGCTCCGATAAGGTTGAGAGAGAAGAATGCTGTATGCATGGGAATTGTCAAGCCCAGCCATCGGCCCCTCCTCCGTACACGGATGGAGGAAGTGGAGGGTCTGGTCGTACTTTTAGTCCGGGAGTTTGGAGAACAGTGAGAACAGAGCTTCAATTGGCTTATCCAGTGTTCCAAGACCCACAGGGGAATCTATATGAGGAACCTCTTGACTTTAAGGTCATCAAGTCTTTAGCAGAATCTGTTAGGACCTATGGCACCACCACTTCTTTTACCTTGGCCCAAGTTGAAGCATTGAGCAGGCACTGCATGACCCCTAGAGATTGGGGTGGGTTGGCTCGGGCTTGCCTAAGTCCTGGGCAATATCTCGATTGGAAGGCATTTTTGATTAAGTTTGCCAATGAAGAGGCTGTGGCCAACCAAGCCAGAGGGCAGCCAGCTTGGGGCTTGGATATGCTCCTGGGCCAGGGGAGATTCGCCAATCAGCAGACTGGGTACCCAGTACAGGTTTATGAACAGATTAATAAGATCGGTATTAAAGCCTGGAAGTCACTCCCAAACAAAGGTGAAGTCAGTGGCAATCTTACTAAGATCTTACAGGGCCCTACAGAGCCTTTTTCAGATTTTGTAGCTCACATGGTTGAGGCTGCAGGCAGAATTTTTGGGGATCCTGACACAGCCATGCCCCTGATTAAGCAACTTATTTATGAGCAATGCACAAAAGAATGCAGGGCTGCCATAACCCCGTATAAGAACAGGGGGCTAGAGGTATGGATGAAGGTTTGCCGAGAACTAGGGGGGGCCCTGACTAATGCTGGTCTAGCAGCAGCTGTAGTTCAGCTAACTCAAAATAAAAGAGGAAGTTCAGGTGCTTGCTTTAAATGCGGCAAGACAGGGCACTTGAAGCGACAGTGCCCTGAGAGAGGAAGTGCAGCTGAGGCAGGAAAAGGACAACGCCCTACGCAACCTGGGGTGTGTCCTCGATGTAAGAAAGGAAAACACTGGGCAAATGAATATCGATCAGTAATAGACATAAATGGTCAGCCGTTAGTTCCGGCCTCCCTAGGAGCCTGTTCAAAAAACGGACAGCGGGGCCCTGTAGATGTAACCAACCTTCTTATTAAATAAGAAACACAGAACCAATGCAAAGAAGAAAGCCAAGAGGTCAGAGCTAAGAGCTAAAACCTTACCCTTCCTCCTGCAGTGGTCCTACCTCTCCAAACCAGAACTACCCCTGTGTTAAAGTCTTTATATAGAGTTCCTGTTCTGCCTTCTCATTGGTTGTAAACCCAACTACATGACCGCCTCGTCACGGCCTGTCTGTATAGGCCTCCAGGTTTTCCATGCTTGGTATTGAAATTAAAGGCATGTGTATCCAATAATGGCTGTATCCCTGAACACACAGAGACTTACCCAGCTCTGCCTACCAAGTGCTGGGATTACAAGTGTACGCCACCACTGCCCTGCTTTCCTATGGCTTGCTAATAGCTCTGACCCCCGGGCAACTTTATTTATTAACATACAAATAACATTTTAATACAAATAAAATATCACCATAGGACCCCCGGCCTCAGGGCCTGCAAATATATGGGGCAGTCGAGAGTCAGAAGGAGGGATGGAACCAGGAACAGTGGCCAACCCTCAGACACCCCGAGAACCACGGAGAGCCACTGCGGGCTCGGCAGGATTGGACCTCCGTGCCACCACCAGGCTCGTAGTAACCCCACAGATGGGAGTCCAATTGATAAATACAGACTTTAAAGGACCTCTTGAGCCTGGCACAATGGGACTGTTAATAGGAAGATCCTCCACGATCTTGCGAGGTCTTAAAGTTCATCCTGGAGTGATTGACCCGGATTACACGGGAATAGTCAAGATAATGGTTGAGTCGCTGAGAGGAATCTTGTCTATTTCCCCAGGTGACAGGATTGCCCAGTTACTGATTTTGCCTAGCTTACATGGCCATTTTGCAGCACAGCCAAAAGAAAGGGGAGAGGGAGGTTTTGGGTCCTCTGGAATAGATTTAACATTTTTATCTTTAGATATGGATCAAAGACCAATGTTAGAGTTCACAGTGGATAATAAACATATCCTGGGGCTATTGGACACTGGGGCTGACAAAAGTATCATTGCTAAAAAAGATTGGCCAACAGGATGGCCTGTCCAACCCTCTTCTCAGACATTGCAGGGCCTTGGGTATACACAGGCTCCAGATGTAAGTGCTAGACAGTTATCGTGGAAAGATAGGGAGGGGCATTCTGGAACTGTGCAACCTTATGTGTTGGACCTTCCTATATCCTTGTGGGGCAGAGATCTACTAAAGCACATGGGTTTTAAATTGACCAATGATTATTCCCCTGTATCCATTAATATGATGAAAAATATGGGATATCACCCAAATTATGGGCTCGGAAAATTCTTACAGGGTAGGAAGGACCCCATTACAGTACAACAGAGAAATTATAGACAGGGTTTGGGTTTTTCCTAGGGGCCACTGTGGAGGGAATCCCCATACAATGGAAAACAGAGGAGCCAGTGTGGGTTCCTCAGTGGCCTCTCTCCTCTGAAAAATTGGAAGCCACTCGTACTTTAGTGCAAGGACAATATTCTTTAGGACATATAAAACCCTCTATTTCTCCTTGGAATACACCTATCTTTGTTATAAAGAAAAAATCTGGGAAATGGCGATTATTACATGATTTGCGAGCCATTAATGATCAAATGCAAATCATGGGCCCTGTACAGCATGGGCTACCGCTCTTCTCCTCCTTACCAGCTTTTTGGCCTATAGTTGTTATAGATATTAAGGATTGCTTTTTTTCTATTCCGCTTCATGCAAAAGATAGTCAAAGGTTTGCTTTTACAATCCCTTCCTATAATCATGAAGAACCTGATCAGAGGTATGAATGGGTAGTTTTGCCTCAAGGCATGGCCAATAGTCATACTATGTGCCAACTTTATGTAGGGGAAGCCATTGCCCCCCTTAGACAGAAGTATCCAACCATGAGGTGCATTCATTACATGGATGATATTTTATTAGCAGCATGTAAGGAACAGTTGCTGGAAACAGCTTATATAGACCTGATCAAGATGTTGGAGGAAAAGGGATTAGTTATAGCCTCAGAGAAAGTACAGAAGGATACAGTAATTCAGTATTTGGGATCAAAAGTAGATAATGTCAAAATTACTCCACAAAAGGTAGAATTGAGAAAGGATTGTTTGAAAACACTAAATGATTTTCAAAAATTGTTGGGTGATATTAATTGGATTAGGGGATATTTGAAACTACCAAATTATGAGTTAAAACCCCTCTATAATATTCTCAATGGAGATTCTGCACTGGATTCCCCTAGGCAATTAACTACAGAAGCCAGAAAAGCTCTGGCCAGGGTAGAAGAGAGGTTGCAAGGAGCCTTTTTACGACGAGTGCAGGAGGGCCAGGGTGTCATCCTTTGTGTTTTGCCCACTTTCTCCCAGCCTACTGGCCTGTTGTGGCAAAATGGCCCTTTGTTATGGATTTATCCTAAAATCTCCCCGGCCATGTCTGTTGAACATTATCCTACTGCGGTGGCAACCATTGCCATAACCGGGGTACAACAATGCATTCAACATTTTGGGGCCCCGCCAGCCTCTATCATAGTACCCTACACTAGTCATCAGGTCCAGGTTTTAACTGCCACCATAGATGATTGAACTATTCTTCGCTGCTCTTTTAGTGGTCCTATAGATAATCATTATCCCAAACATCCCCTAATGACCTTTTTTTTTTTTTTTTCAATTTTTTTTTTTAAGATTTATTTATTATGTGTACAGAAGAGGGCACCAGATTTCATTACAAATGTTTGTGAGCCACCATGTGGGCGCTGGGAATTGAACTCAGGACCTCTGGAAGAGCAGTCGATGCTCTTAACCTCTGAGCCATCTCTCCAGCCCCCCAATAACCTTTTATAAAGAACATCCTGTGCTGTTTCCAAAAGTTACCGCACCCAAGCCCGTACCTGGAGCTCCTAATATATTTACTGACGGGTCAAAAACAGGGTGTGGAGTTTATATGATAGCTGGCCAAGAGCCTGTACAACATCAATTTCAGCCTGAGGCTCCTCAAATTACCGAACTAAAGATTGTGATTGAGGTCTTTCGAGCCTGCCCTTTCCTTTTAATTTAATATCTGATTCTGCTTATGTTGTTAATGCTCTTAAGGTATTAGAAACAGCTGGACCTATTAAAAGTTCTAGCCCTGTTTGCTCTTTATTTCAACAATTACAGCAGTTGATTTGGCAAAGAACACTTCCCTTTTATCCCTTCCATATTAGAGCCCATACTGGCCTGCCAGGGCCCCTTTGTAAAGGCAATGATATTGTGGATCAGTGGACTCGCAAAGAATGGGTATTCTTAAGCTCTGCTTTGGACAGAGCTAGGGACTTTTATCACAATTTTCATGTTAATGCCAAGACCCTACAACAAAAATTCAATCTCTCTTGAGCTGATGCTTGACAAGTAGTTCTAGACTGCCCTCATTGTGTAATTCATCAGCATCCACCCAGTGTTGGTGTGAATCCCCGAGGATTACTTCCCCTTAGAGTATGGCAGATGGATGTGACACATATCTCCGATTTTGGACAGACCAAATATGTCCATGTTTCTGTGGACACCTGTTCAGGTATCATGCATGCCATGCCACTGGCGGGAAAAAAGGCACATAATGTCATTGTGCATTGCCTGGAAGCCTGGGCAGCATGGGGTAAGCCTCGACAACTCAAAACTGATAATGGGCCGGTCTATATCGACAAAAGTTTGCCTCTTTCTGCGCTCAGATGGAGATCCAGCTTGTTCATGGCCTGCCCTACAATCCCCAGGGCCAAGGCATCGTGGAATGTGCTCATCACACGTTAAAGGAATGTCTACAAAAACAAAAAAGGGGAATAGGCCACGGCCGTACCCCAAAAGAGAGACTTTCCTTGGCTCTATTTACCATCAATTTTTTAACTTTGGATACTCAGAGTCGCTCTGCAGCAGATAGACGTCAGGAGCCTCATGACCCCACTAGGGGAATGGTAAAATGGAAGGATGTTTTGACAGGGCTCTGGCATGGGCCTGATCCCGTGCTGACATGGGCATGAGGCTCTGTTTGTGTTTTCCCTCAGGATCGACAGGATCCGGTGTGGGTGCCAGAAGGCCTTACAAGAAGAGTCCAGTATGAGGAAGAAAATGATGGCCACAGCGGCGAGTCTTCTGCTCCTCATAATTGCGGTGCAACCAGGGATGATGGAACAAAGATGGGGACTCTTGTCCGTGTTCCCGAGGCCAATGCCAGTTCTTCATAATGCTAAGTTGTTTCCTCGGCTATTTACTAGTAATAAAAATATAGATGTAGCTTATTTCCCTTTAGATTCTGAAATTGCCCCCATAGGGGAGAATAGATTGTTCCACCTAGAAGGAACACTTTGCTTTCAGATAATTGAAAATATTTCCCAACAGGCCCAGTGCATCCCGCTTTATAATCAAACTGCGGGATGGTTCGATTTGCCTGAAAGTACCTCTGGGCCTTGCATTACTGCAAATGCCACATGGCTATCAGGATGGTGGCCTGCAAAAATGAAGGATGATATGCCCCCCAGACAACCAAAATGGGCCCCTTATTGCTGGGGTATGAATTGGGGAGAGATGTGGCCTTGGACAGGGTATCAATCTCATACCGTAGTCTGGGCTGATGCCAGAAAGCATTTCACCTTCTCCCCTGGGATCAGTACTGCCTTTAATAGCTCCTTTGCTGGGTCCAATTTTAGTGACCAAAACTCTTTTCAATCCTATGTCTCTAATCCATTTGATAATTGGCTTTTATGTGGCATTAATGGGAGCTGCATGAATTTGGAGCCCATGGCTATGCTTGGAGGTGGTATGCATGGAGTTAGTTTAAATGGAGTCAGTCCAAGCCCTGGGGCAGTTGGGGCACAAAAGTGTCTCCTAAGACAGTCACATAGAGTCCCGGGGTGACCGGCATTAAAGCAACTAATCCAGGCTGCTCTGAGGAAGGAGCTGAGCCTTTATACAATATTTCATATCAGCCTACTCCAGTGTGTGTATATTCCCCTTTTATTTTCATAGTGAGTAGAGATGTGCCTCATCATTGCGATAATGCTACCTGCTTTTATACTCAATGTTGGAATAGTACATCATATAAATTTGCCATGATTGTTCGGCTGCCTCGCTGGGTGCCTGTACCTGTTGATGCTCCGCATGCTATGACCTTGTTCAGGAATAAGAGAGACTTTGGTATTACTGCCGCTATCATTACCGCTATTTCCCTCGCGGCTGCAGGGGCAGCCACAGCCACCATAGCTATGAGTCATACAGTGCAAACAGCACAAACTTTGAATAATCTTTCTGCCAATGTGGCCCAAGCCTTGGATCTCCAAAAGGGCATAAATGCTCAGCTAAAAGGAGGCCTGATGATCGTAAATCAATGCATCAATCTGGTCCAAGAACAGATGGACGTGCTTTGGCAGCTCGCCCAATTGGGATGTCAATGGAAATATGCTGGCCTGTGTGTTACTAGCATACAATATCACAATTTCACATATGCAGCGAATTTATCTAAAGAATTGTCTAGCTATCTTTTAGGCAATTGGTCTGGAGAATTTGACAATATGATGGAGCAATTGAGGATGGCCATTGTCACCGTGAATTCTACCCGAGTGGATGCTGGACTGGCAGAGGGACTGTCCTCGTGGATCTCGATGGCCATGAATCATCTTAAGGAATGGGCGGGCATAGGGGCTTTAGCTGGCCTTATGGTGCTGGTTTCTCTGGTTTGCCTCTGGTGTATCTGCCGGCTTAGAATTTCTCACCGTTGCAATGCAGCCATGATCATTCAGGCCTTTACAGCTGTCGAGGTGGGCCAGTCCCCTCAAGCATGGTTGGCCGCCATGAAGCATTAAGTTCCCTAGCATGGGATGCAAGGCTTAAGCACTGCACTTGGGGCCCATTGCATATCGGACCCCAAGGAGAGCACGCCTGATTGCATGTGGGTCGATACCTCATGTCCCATCTCTGTGAAAAGGGTATCGGATGGGTCTGGCACTCCTCGGGTGGCTGACGCCTAAGTGAGAGTCAGTACAATGTCCCTGATTCAATCTTACAGAGATCAGGCCTCTTACTCTTGCCTGTTGCAATAAATAAAAAAGGGAGAAACTGTAGAGAGCTGCGTGCAGCCACGCCTCCTAGATGGCACTGGCTTCTGCCTTCCACCCTCCCGACGGTGAGTGCTCTCTGAAAAACAACTCCTGCCGGGCGGTGGTGGCGCACGCCTTTAATCCCAGCACTCAGGAGGCAGAGCCAGGCGGATCTCTGTGAGTTCGAGGCCAGCCTGGGCTACCAAGTGAGTTCCAGGAGAGGCGCAAAGCTACACAGAGAAACCCTGTCTCGGAAAAAAAAAAAAAAAAAAAAAAAAAAAACAACTCCTTATTTGGCTAAGGCTGGGATCTGCCTTGCTTCCGCGTACCTGGACCTATCCGTGGTACCCACATGGCAGACTGGGGTAGGCTACCCAGAGGCTATTTAAGTTGTGGGTTGGCTCTCCCCAGGGTCAGAAGATTGTTTCAAGGTACCTGAATAAACTGCTTGGGGAAGAGCCTGGTGTTGTGTCTTCCTTGCTGGTCGAGGCAGACACGACACAGCATGGGTTACAACAGCTGGGAACTCGGAGCATACTGCACAGCCTGCAGGTAGCTCAACAGGTTGGAGAGTGACCTTTCTCTGTGGCCCAGATGTCCTAAACCTCTTGCTGGCAGCTGGTCTGGTCTGAGAGTTGGCTTTGCAGATTGGCTTGTCTGAATGAGACTCTCAGCAGTCTTTGTTGTTTACTCTTAGGAGGAAGGGGCCTTGTGAATCTGGTCAGTTCAGGACTTCCTGAAACTATTTTGAGTTTGCTTTCTGTCTTAAGAAAACTTCCCTGCGGAAAGAATATTCCAATCACCGAGGAAACAGCTACACAAAAAGATACAACTATCTGCATTAGTATAAATAAAACTGACAAAAAGAAACAAGTCACAAAATACACATGCTATGGGATTTTATTTACTAACTAGGGATTGGAGGGATGGCTCATCATTAGGAATACTGGTTGCTCTCCCATTTAAATAACTATAATTACATATGCAAAGCAATTTTTCAAGTATATGTGTTATCCTCAAAAAATGAGAGTATTATAAGGAACGGGCTAGGATTTAAAATTTGAATATGTTAGTGTGACGCCAGGAACAGTGATGGCCGACCTAAGGTAAAAGTGCTTACTAGACAGAATAGTTATAATAAGACTGAAAGAAAATATGCTGCAAAGAGGGATAGAGAGTCAGCAGGCAAATTCTCAGAGATTCGTGCCTGAGAGGGAATAGTTTTTTGTTTTTGTTTTTAAACAACAGTGGAAAGTTGCTTGTCCCTATTTCCTGTGACATTTGTGCAGGATCCTTATCTACATAGATTAGGGAGCATCGAAGTCCCTTGATGAGCAGTAAAACTGTATAGCACCACTTGTCTTTTTTTTTAAACAAATATTCCTTTGTTACTTTTTATTTTATGTGCATTGGTATTTTGCTATGGATATTCGGTCTCTTGGAACTAGAGTTAGGGTTAGTTAGAGTTGTGAGCTGCCTTGTGGGTGCTGGGAATCGAACCTGGGTCCTCTGGAAGAGCAGTCAGTGTTCTTAACCACTGAGCCATTTCTCCAGCTCTTAGTAGCAGCTGCCTCTAAGACTGATCATTTGTGGCAGATCTCTGTGAGTTCAAGGCCAGCCTGGTCCTCAGAACGAATTCCAGGACAGCCAGGGCTACACAGAAAAATTCTCAGGACAGCCAATGTAAGGCCCTCAAGGCACACAAGTGGCCAGGCCCCTCCCCTGCGGACCTCCAACTGCCAGGTTTTCACAACACAACACTCTAACTGCCCTAACCACTGGACCCAGGCCCCAACCCTACAGAGTAAAAAACCCAAGTTCTGTGCTTGAAATCCCACCAGTCCCCACCCTAGAAAGCTCTGCCCCACCCCACCCCCCAAGAAAAGGTAGATAAACCCTGTCTTCTGCTCGGTTTTCTGCTGTTTCTCGCCCAAGCAAAAGCAGTCACCCTCCTGGGTTTTTCCTTCCCAATAAATCTCTTGTATGAGGTTTGTTGTGTGGTGTGACTTTGTCCCAACTGCCAGGATACCTTTCCATCTGATCTGTAACACAGCCAAGGCTACACAGAAAAACTTGAAAACCCCAAACCAAACCAAACAAACCAAAACAGAATTGGCCATTTGTAGGTTTAAGTAGGAGCAGCAAGAAACCACCGAACACAGCCAAACTCCATGGAAAAGAAATAGCAGCTTTAATTTAAAAAACAAAACAAAACAACAAAAAACCTGCCAAGCCTCTCAGACAGTAAAGAACAACAGCCCCCCTGGGAAAGTATGTTGGGTTATATAGGGGCAAATAGAAGGGGGGCACACAGCTCAGATGCTGGAATAGCCAGGTGGTTACCTTGGTGACCTGAGATGCACCTGTTGTGGGCAGAGTGTTCCAGTGCCAACTGTTGGGGTCGGAAGCCATTACCATAAAATACTGCCATCAGCACCACTCTGTCATTTGGGGAACCCTGTCCTGGAGTCCTAACAGCGGGAGGTTCCATGGGTCATTAGGAGTTAGCCTTTAGGCATGTCCAGTCTGTGGCATGCATCACAGGATAACTGTTGTGGCTGATAATTATATTTGCAGTCATGTTGCAATCTCAAAAGGTCAGACACCAGCTGGTGAGATGGCTCAGTGGGCAAAGTGGTTTCCACCAAGTCTAACAGTATGAGTTTGATCCCCGAAACACATGGCAGAAGGAGAGACCCGACTCTCACAAGTTGTCCTTTGACCTCCACAACACACCATGTTACAAGAGTACACACACACACACACACACACACACACACACACACACACACACTGTAAATGTAAAAAAACAATTTAACAAAGTCAGACATGCCTGCTAGATGTTGATATAAGACTTGTTTATCACAAGTCATGGAGTGGGTCAGAATCCAAGTAGTCAGTTTCTGTTTGGGGGAATTTCAGTGTTTTTGTCTCTACAGATAGGTTAAAGTTGATCTTTTTGTCTCTACAGGTAGTGTAAAGTTGGTGTTTTTCATTGTGGGAGACAGAATCATCTAAAAATAACAAGTAAAATGAGGATAATTTTTTCCCTATTTTGGATTAAATGTTTTTTCTAATTTTTATTTTTTTTCTGCATGTGGTGTTCTGCCTGAATGCAGTCTGTGCCTAGTGTCCAAGAAGGTCAGACAGAAGAGGGTATCAGATCCCCTGGAACTGGATTAAAGACTGTTGTGAGCCACTGTGTGGGTGCTGGGAACCAAGCTTGGGACCTCTGGAAGGGCAGTCAATAACCACTGAGCCTTCATTCCAGCCTCTTTTTCAGATTCTTGAGACAAGGTCTCTCACTACAGCCCAAGATGTCCCAGAACTCACTCCGTAGCCTCAACTCATGGCAAGTCTCCTGACTCAGCCTGTGCCCTAAGATTACAGGCTAAGCCATCATGCCTGGGGTGTTTTCCCTCTGCTTGTGTGAGTGCATACACATAAAATGGACATGATCATTCTGTACATTTACAATTATTATATATTTTTCATGTCCACATATTTCATATACATTACACTATGGGAAAATAGCATACTTTAGGAAAAATAATTTTGCTTACCTTATATAACTTACTAGAACAATAGAGTATAATAAAGTTCTTTCTTTTTTTTAAGAGTTCAAAGTTTTGCTGGGTATAGTGGTTTACATATTTAATCCTAACATTTGGGAGGCAGAGGCAGGCAGATCTCTGTAAGTTCAAGGTCAATCTGGTCTGGTCTACAAAGTGAGTTCACAGGCTACACAGTGAGATCCTGTTTAAAATCAGTCAAACAAACAAATCAATTAAACATTTTTATCAGCATAGATTAATTATATACAATATCAGGTTTCACTGATATTTTCATACATGTATATAATAAATTTTGATCATTTTCACAACCCTACCCCCCCATTATCCTTTCTTGTCTCCTACTCCCACTGATTCCCTTTGTTAGATCATGTGACTTTAAGATCAGATCCACCACCCTGTTGGGGCTGTCCCTTAAAACAAGTAAATTAACTAGCCCCTTATTGCTCTGGTCCTTACCTCCTAGAAAGTAACAGTAACTTGCTTGTAAACAAATATGCTTCCTTATCTCTGCCAAACTAGCTTTGAGCTATGGCCAGGCTCCCCACCCTTTTGTTCCCCAGAAAAACCTTTCAATAGTAAGGGATTTCAGTCTCCCTTGCTCTCTATTTTTCTGGTTGGTACACTCTTGCACCTCCCCCACCTTTTGTAGGTACCCCACCATGCTGTCCTGATGGATACCTCTTTTACTTCCATCCTCCTCCCCTTTCTTTTTGTGACCAGTGAATTTAACTAAGGTTTCTTGCCAAGAGCATCTGTGAAAGGTTATTCACAAGAGCATGAGCAATTTACTAGTGAGTACACTACAAGAGAAAATTGTCTCTTCTTCCTCTAGCAACCAGTAATGGTCTATAGTATCTCAGGGAACTTTTTGTTGAGTCTGGTTATATAGTTTAGGCATGATCTACCTCCACCCCAAAAACATACCTGTCTTCACACTTCCTGAATACTAAGATTAAAGGCATGTATCCCAAACAGCAATAAAGTTTTCTTCATATTGTACCAATTGTAGGAAGTAGAGAAGGTTCAAAGGTAGAAAAAAACCATAGCAATATGGGTCAAGCAGAGAGAAGAAAGGAAAACTGACATCTGTATAAGGACTCTAATCCTGACAACAAGTCACTTAGTATACTCTAGATTTTTAATAATCTTACATTCCAAGATAAACCATGAATAACATGGACTTCCTAAGGGCTTCCACTAACAGGAAATAATCTAGACAACCCACAATAAATAGGACATCCTGTTTTCTATGCTAAAAGACAGGCACATCTTGTTCTTATCCAATCTAAATTGTTAATTATCATCTAAACTATAAACAAGTCATTCAATTCTGAGCAATTTTCTGGAAGTGCTAGTAAAAATGTTTCCTTGAAGCCACGCAGTGGTGGTGCATGCCTTTAATTACAGGACTTGGCAGGCAGAGGCAGGAGGATCTCTGTGAGTTCAAGGCCAGCCTGGTCTACAGAGCAAGTTCCAGGACAGCCAAGGCTACAGAGAAACCCTGTCTCGAAAAACAAAAACAAACAAACAAGTGTTTCCTTGTGTTCACATTCATCTGTGAATTATATTTAGAAAAAGCTGAATCTTGAGCAGCTGGTATGGTTTTACCCTAGAAGTATCAAGCTGGTTTCATAGATGGGTGACGTGCAGTCTTATGGCTTTACTGTCCTTTGTTTTAATGTTCTGTCACCACTATGAAATGTAATACGTGGCTTGTTTGTTTGTTTTCGGGTTTTCTATGTCATTCTAGCTGTTCCGAAGCTTGCTATATAGATCAGGCTGGCCTCAAACTCAGATCCACCTACCCCTGCCTTTTCTGAGTGATGGGATTAAAGGCATGTACCACCATGCCTGGCCTCAATATCTTTTAGAAGAGAGCTCCCCAAATTTTATTGCTAATCTTACACATACCTTGACCTCTCTCACGTGTACCCAACAGAGTTGAAAGAGTGGTCTGGGGATTCTGGCAGAACTTTCAATTTGGAAAATGTTCCACTATCATCTATAAAATAGCATGATATCCTAGACTCGTTTAAGGACTCATGAGATCATGTGAAGATTTACTATGTTTAGTACTTAGATGCTTCATAAATAATAGTTCTACATGCTTGGAAATACAGCTATGTCCTTGAGCCACTGTTCCCTTCTCAGTGTGTGTCTGAATATAAGAAGCACTTTCCCAAATAAAAAGACCTGCCAGAGTCCGTGCTCTTTCTAATCTATTTGGGTACCCATGAAAAGGTTATTTGCATCCAGAATAAGCAAGTTTATGGAAGCTTCTTTCCCAGAAATCTCCATCAAAACTTATTCCACAAGAAGGTATACCATGATTCTGCTGTTGTTGCTTTAGGCCTGTTCTTAAATTCATGCTTTCAATTACTGATGGTCAACTGTCCTAAAATGAAAGATCCCAGAAATAAGCAAGTCATATATTCCACCCCATCCCACCCCCGTTTTTTTGAGCTAAGATCTTCGTATATAGCCCACACTGGCAACAGAGCATGTAGCCCAAGCTAGCCTCAAATTTGTGGTAATTCTCCTGTGTAAGGAACACATGTAAGGCCTAGGGTGAACAACCCTGGTCAGGAGTGATAAGCAATAGAATGACATAAGTAAACCACAAATGGAGTAGTGATAAGCTATAAGCTTTGTGTGGAAGTAGGGATAAGACTAGAAACCCAGCCAGGAAAGAATATAAAAGATGAAGCCTCAGACCCAACCAACAGAGCTCATCAGGCCCTCGCACGAGATGACTCTCTTCTGCCAGAGACGTGAGATCCTGTCCCCAGTGCAGACATGGCTGACCTGAGGAAGGCTGACCCAAGATCCAGAGGAATAGACGTGGCGAGTCCGGACCTGTACACCTGGAGAGGCACTCCTGCTTCCATTTGGAAGACAGGATGAATATTGCTTGTAATCTTACTGTGTGAATAAATGAATGTTATACCAAGTCTGAATCAAGAGTGATTATTCCTCCCCGTAACTGGGGTATGTGCTCACTACATCCTGCCTCAGTGTAACACGAATCTTAAAAGGTCTTATAATAAAAAACCCAGAGCCAGATATTGGAGTGAAAGCTGAAAGATCAGAGAAGCAGAACAGCCAGCCATTAGCTTACCTCTATGAAATCCTCAGCCTCAAGAAAGCAAGTTTCTGTTTCCTCACACCTTATACACCTTTCTGTGTCCTGCCATATTACTTTCTGGGATTAAAGGCGTGTGTTACCACTACCTGGTTCTGTTTCTCTCATGTAGCCCAGTGTGGTTTTGAACTCACAGAGACTGAGAGGATCTCTGCCTCCTGAGTAATAGGATTAAAGGTGTGTGCCACCACTGCCTGACCTCTATGTCTAATTTAGTGGCTGGCTCTGTCCTCTGATCCCCAGACAAGCTTTATTGGGGGTGCACAATATATCACTATACCTCAGCCTCCCAAGTAATGGACTCATAGGCTACTAGGTGATGAACAGCCATGCTTGTACACAGCATAGATATGAGACAAAAAGAAGGTTCATATCCCTGGCAGGGTAGCATGGGACTGAGCAAGACTATATGTCTCTATCCAGAATAGCTTTCCAGTGATCAGTGGTCACAGGGGTGTTGGGAACCGATCTCTGGTCCTCTGTAAGAGCAACAAGTACTTTTAACTACGGAGCCACCTCTCTAGCTCATCTTTTAACTATCTGACAGAGAAAAGGAACCTACCTCCTGCCAGTATCAATATTACATTATAATGCCACTTTATTCACTTGACCTAACGATGTATTGTCTCACCTCATTACAGAACAGATGAGTTCAATATAATATTTGAGAGAGACATTACATAACTTTTAAATTTCTTTTTACATGTGACACATTCCTTTTGTTGTTGTTATTAAAATTTTTTCCAGTGTCTTTCAGTAACAGAGCACTTTATCTTATTTAATTCTGTGGTTAGTTACGGTTTGGAATCCTGCACACTCCTCTTTCACTTCAAAGAGAACCCTTTTGTATGTAGCCACACTCTCATCGTTACTGTCCAGAGCAGGCTGGATCTGCTCCCAGATCTTCTTAAGATTCAGAAATTTGTTAAGCACTTCGGGCAAAGCATGCTGAAGGACAGGGGTGCATCTTAGTCAGTAGACTGCTTTCTTAGCAGGTATAAGGCCCTTGGTTTGATCCCCAGGACAGCATAAACTAGACATGGTGGCAAAAGACTATAGTCCCAGCACTCAGTAAATGGAAGATCAGAAAGTTTAGGATTATCTCTGCATAAAATAACAAGTCTAAGGACAGACCCTGCCTTAAAAATAATAATTCTGCTTTCAGAAATCGCCCAAATTTCCACATTCTCTGGTAAAATAGCACAACTCACCATTGCTTGAAGCAGCACTTTCTTCATAGCTGCAGGTTTCTGGTTACAAAGTAAAATCATCATCTGCTTTTGTATCTGTTCAAGAGGAACATGATTCACTGGAGTGTAGGGGCGCCAGAGGGGAAGGACGGCAGTGGCAGCGAGTGGTAAGTAGGTGGTTTTAGTCTTAGCTCTTGGCTGCTGCTCTCACCTCTTGGGCTTTTAACTCTGCATTTGGCTCTGTGTTTCTTATTTAATAAGACCGTTACATCTACACTGGAGTCTACTGACAACTGTCCTTAGTGCAATTTCTCAACATCTATTTCTACATACACAGAATCATTAAGATGGTTTTTGGCAGTTACAATGTAATCAATTCGAAGAGCCGGGCAGGATACATCACTGGCTTAGAGTTAGCACTTCTTGCTAAATGTTTTTTTTTTCTTTCCCTCTCATTTCTTTTCAATTTTCTTTCACCTTTGTTTCTTTTTCTGTCTCCTTTTTTATAACAGTTTTTTTTTTTATTTTGTTATTTTTTTACAATTTATTTATTACAGTGTTCTGTCTGCATGTATTCCGGTATGCCAGAAGAGGGCGCCAGATCTCATTATAGATTGTTGTGAACCACCATGTGGTTGCTGGGAATTGAACTCAGGACCTCTGGTAGAACAACTAGTGCTCTTAACCTCTGAGCCATCTCTCCAGCTCCCTGTTTCCTTTTATACGCTCCTTTGTATCAGAACAGGTAGCTGTTATTGGTAGATTGTGTCACATTTCAGAATCTGTAGAATTAGTTTGCAGTGGAGTACCAGATGAGAATGTATTTGCTTCATTCTAATTTGGGTGTCTGCTTAAATTAGAGGAACTGGAGGGCGTTCTTCACTTCTTTCTTCAGTGCAGTATTTTCTTTCCTTCTCTCACTCTCTTTTGGTTTTTCAAAACAGGGTTTCTCTGTGTAGCTCTAGCTGTCCTGGAACTCACTCTTTAGACAAGGCTAGTTTCCATCCACTTGCCTCTGCCTCCCAAGTGCTGGGATTGAGTCATGCACCACCCTGCCCAGCTCATCGTAGTATTTTCTTTTTTTTTTTTTTTTTTTTTTTTTTGGTTTTTCGAGACAGGGTTTCTCTGTGTAGCTTTGCGCCTTTCCTGGAACTCACTTGGTAGTCCAGGCTGGCCTCGAACTCACAGAGATCCGCCTGGCTCTGCCTCCCGAGTGCTGGGATTAAAGGCGTGCGCCACCACCGCCCGGCTCATCGTAGTATTTTCAACCAACATCTCTTCTGCAAAACTGTTTTCTCCTTCAGAAGAGCAACCTGTAGCTTAAGACATTCAATGATTTTGTCTGCACTTTACTCTTCTGCTCTAGAAACAGCAGAAAATAATGAAGCAACAGCTCCAGAGCCCTTTTTGTCTCTAAACTCTCTCTATACCTGTGTACACAGGATTGGTGCTCCCATTAAATTAGTTCCTCTTGGGGACTAATTCTAATCATCCTTCTCCTTGTCAAAGGGAAGTGTGCACCATTGAACTCTCAGCACCCAACCCAATCCTGTGCCCTCATTTAGTATTTAATAAACATGTGTTGGTTAGCTGGGGTTACGCCCTGGATTCTCACCTCAATATCATGAATATATGTGTGTGTGTGTGTGTGTGTGTGTGTGTGTGTGTGTGTGTGTGTGTATGTTATGCCCAGATCT
Source organism: Peromyscus eremicus (assembly GCF_949786415.1). Taxonomy (NCBI): domain Eukaryota; kingdom Metazoa; phylum Chordata; class Mammalia; order Rodentia; family Cricetidae; genus Peromyscus; species Peromyscus eremicus. The sequence goes on along the minus strand of NC_081418.1, from coordinate 157,223,173 downwards.
CGGAGACCCCCAAAAGACCACTACGGAGACCGAATCCCACATGTAAAAGCAAAGAGCCTTTATTTCAAGCTCCAGAGCTTGGTCCCTCTGTCTGTCCAACTCAACGGTGACCAGAGAGCCCCAAGCTCAGGTGGGGTAGGGTTTTTATCATAGCAGAGGTTGGGGTGAGGCGATTTCCAGGGTTCAGGACCCTGATTGGCTGACAATTGTCTAGGGGTATCTTGGTAAGAATGGGAAATAAGTGTGCACTAGGCTCAAGGACATCTGGCCACCTTATCTAATGGTTGAGATGTTTGGGATGCTAGGTATTTCCTCATCCCTGGGTAGATCCCTGGGTGGTGCCAGTTTAAGGCTTTTCCTGGATCTGGGTGTTGCCTGCCAGTAAGCCTGTCACAGAAGCTGTGTCTGGGCCCCTAATCCCGTTATGGTGGCTGTGTGGTCAAGCTGTTTTGGGGCCCCTCCACAATATATAGTGGGCTGAGCAGCATTCTGAAGAGATGGATGTAACACTCTCAACGTTTCAAGGTGTTACAAAGGAAGCTCTAACGTAGGATCAATAAATTACTCTGTAAGAAAGAATGTAAAATAGAATTTAAAAGCCTTGGAGAGATGGCTCAGAGGTTAAGAGCACTGACTGCTCTTCCAGAGGTCCTGAGCTCAATTCCCAGCAACCACATGGGGGCTCACAACCATCTGTAATGAGATCTGGTGCCCTCTTTTGGCCTGCAGGCATACAGGCAGACAAAACACTGTATACATAATAAATAAATCTTTAAAAAAGAAGAAGAATTTAAAACCCTCACGTATTCTCTACAGCAGAGCCATGAAGAGTGTCCTACCTGGGGGAGCCAGAGCCCTTCAGGATACTTTTTGAAGAGCTGGGTCTCCTGCTGTTGTACCCGTGTCTCGATGCAAGCACACAAGGGTCTTTTTATCGTCAGGTTCAAACCCGGGCCGATGCCTGGCGGATAGATGGAAATGTGGCGGCAGCAGCTGGCCCAGGGGTAGAGAGTTTTTAAAGGGAAAACCCACAGGCCGGGAATTACATGCCTTGGCATCTTGGGATAGGGTAGAATGAATATGGGGCAAGATGATTTTTTGAAACTATTGGTCCAGACTTTTGGCATGAAACCACATTTGAAACTATTGGTTTAGACTTTTGGTGTGGAACCATAACCTGCTGACAGGATTATCTAGATGTCTGCAAGGGACATAAACCTCTGACTGGATGTCTGCAGAAGCATCTGGATCTTTTTAAACTTTACTGCCCTGTATCTGTTCGAGTTGTCATGGCACATTCCTGAGGTTCTTCCTGGAACTGAGTATAGGCCCCAGTCATCAGGTAGTTTAAGATGGTGGCCCTTCCCTAAGATGGAGTCTGTAAAGTCAAGTCTAGGCCTTCATATTGCCTCCACGCTGCACAATGACATTCTGAGTTTATGTGTTGGCATTGAGTGTCCTCATCTGAAAAATAGGCTAAACAATTTCGATTTAATGAGATTATAATGAATATGGCCCATTCCTAAAATGATGGAAGAGTGCATGGCTCAGCTTTTGCTTTAGGCGTTCTCAGTGGAGATGGTCACTGCCATCCTGTAAAACGTGCGTTGTAAGTCAGTGGCGTCCATATCTGAGCCGAGCCTCAATGTGTGTCATGGAGCCCCGCATTCCACTAGCAAAAGCAGTGACCTGCCAGCAGCCTTTGCTTGGACAGCGGCTTCAGCCAGCGGCTGGCAGGAATAACTACAAGTCCCATGACACTGCGTTGATCCCGCCTGCTAGCTCCGCCCCAGAGCGCCGGGCTTTCCTCCCCTGCTCCAAACGTGGCCAACCGCCAGGCCCGACCCGTGTGATGTCATTTGGGCTTCTGCGTCCTGGCGGCCGGAAGTTGGCTCTGGAGTCCCCGACTGCGGTCCAGGCTTCAGAGAGCGGCCGCGATGCCTTCGTCGCGACTGGTCAGTCAACTCCTGGAACTGTGAGTCCGCCCCAGCCCGCCCCCTTCGCGGCTCCCGGCACGTCGGTCCGTCCGCGCCCTCTCCCGGCCCCTTCCCTCGCCCACTTCCCATCCCGCCCGTTCCTAGTCCTGGCCGGGATGGGCGCCTGGTCGCTGAGGACCGCGGCGCACGGCGGAGCGGGCGGCTCCATCCGATGCCGGGCCTCCGAGAGGCGCTGAGAACCCAGGCAGAACAAAAGAAAGCTGAGCCGGCCTGGAAAAAACTCAGGAAATGCGGGTGCGGGCGCGGTTCGCCATCTTTGGGACCAGGGACGGTAGCATAATCTCTCCCAGGACAGGAGCGCTTCCTAAAATTCAGGCAACAGTAGGCCATGGCAGCTCATGCCTGCAGTCCCAGCCCTCTGGGAACTGAAACAGGAGGATTGCCACGAATTCGAGGCTAGCGGGATTGTGTTGTGAGATACTGTTCCCCAAAAGCAAATAAACAAACATTTGAAATTTCGTGTAATAGTACCAATTACACGAGGCTTTGTGAGAATCACCTTAGGAAGACACTGGGCATGGTGGCAAACACCACTTGAGAGATGAAGGAAGATCAAAAGATCAGGGCCCTCCTCAATTATCCAGTGAGTTAGTTAGAAGCTGGATTCAGTGTTAGTTATTGTTCCTATTTAAAAAAAGAAAGAAAAGGAAAGAAAGAGAAAAACTCTAAGAAAAAAGCAGTAATGGTTCAAGACTAGAAGCTACAAAGACAGACTATTTTGGTTCCATTGATGCATCTAACAGTAAATGAAAAATGGTATTTCTTGCCTAGGTTCCAGTTGTTTGCTTCTGAATTTGTTATTTTATCCCCCTTGAGACAGGATCTCATGTAGCCCAGGCTGGCCTCAGACTCACATATCAGGCTGACTTTGAGCTCTGGAGCCTTCTGTCCCAGCCTGGAAAGTGCTGAGATTACAGACTTCAGTTATCCACCAGCTTGTGTTTTGTTTTGTTTTGTTTTTAAATATTTTTAAGACTTATTTATTTATTATGTATACAGGAAAGGTGCCAGATCTCATTACAGATGGTTGTGAGCCACCATGTGGGTGCTGGGAATTGAACTCAGGACCTCTGGAAGAGCAGTCGGTGCTCTTAACCTCTGAGCCATCTCTCCAGCCCCAGCTTGTGTTTTTTGCTTTTGGCTTTTTGAGGACAGGGTCTCACGTAGCCCAGGCTGGCCACAGACTACAATGTGGCAGAGTATGACCCTGGACTTCAGATCCTTCCTGCCTGTTCCTGAAGAGTGTTGGGACTGCAAATATGCACTGCCACACTTGACTATGTGGAACAGAACTTAAAACACTAGTGGGAAGGAAATGAAGTAACCATCGAGAAAAATTATTGGAAACTTGGAAATAAGACAAAAGGAAGAGCACATGATTTGCATTGTCATAACTAGATATTGTTCCTTATGTAAAGGTCCATTTTGTCATTAGGTCTAGAGTTTGTAACCTTTGGGGAAGGAACTACAGCCTGAAACTAACAGTTGGTCAAGCAAGTTGTTTCTGATTCGTAACAAATAAGGATCTTATGTCAGAGTAGCATTCCGCTATGCGGAAAAGCACAGAAGTCTAGCAGATGAGCCTGTCTGAAAGAGACAGGGTTTGGTTTACTCCCTGATTCTCCTTACCTCCTTCCTGACCAGCACCTTTAACTAGCGCTACCTTAGAGAACCCTTTAGATCCGGTATCTGATGATGGTCTTTGAATAGAGGCTCCAAGGAAAGAGAAGAATCAGAAGTCACCTTAAAATTTTGAGCTTTGATCATCTAGAAGGGCAGGGTGCTCATGAGACTTAGGAAAGAGGAAATACCTTATGGGGAAATACATTACAGCAGCAGGGAGAGGTGTCAAGCAGACAGATGGACTGTAAGTGTGGATCAGAGATGGGGCTGAGACTAAGGCTGGGGATAAACGCAGTGCAGATGATAGGGCAAGGCATGATTAAGTAGGTATAACGGGAAGAAAAGAAGACTCAAGGATTGCTGGGTTTTTGCTTTGTGGCACTGAAGATCAAACCTGGAGCCTTTCACTTGATAATGTCCTGCTGCTGAGCCACATCCCTACCCCACAGGGTAACTTTTAAGGCACAAGGCTGGCAAGCAATGGTAGCTTCAACATAAGATACCTTCAGCTTTTTGTTTGTGCCCAGGCCATATTGGTGGATGTGTTGCCCTTTTTGATGTGAAGATGAATCCTGGAAGAAATGGCAGCTATCTGGATGGTGCATATTGATTAGTAATGAATTTCTAGTCTTTTCCATTAAAGCATGAGTTATTTACATGTGTATCTAATTGTTAGCTCCAAGTTTCCATAGTTCAGAGACCTAAAAAAGGGTGTCTAACTATTGACTGAGCCTTTGCTCCTGTTTTGACAGGTTGCAGTCTCCTGTTGGGTTTCAAGGCCTGAAAAGTGCTTCTAACATGGCATCAGCTGTGCTAAGGCCTGGGGCCTACTAAGGTCTGGGGACCTGTTACACTTCCTCTTATATGTTTTTATCAGCATCCATTTTCAAACTGTCAAATCTGGGATTTAGCTTATGTTACATATAAAAGGTTAGATTTTACTTTCTTTCATAGTGGTTGGCAGAAGATATGATTCTTAGATTAAAGAAGAAAAAGTTTATTCTTCATAGCACTCCAAGCAGCATAAGTGTTAACTTGTTCCTAGAACTCATAGGGTAACACAGAGCCCAGGTGGATACTTGTACATAGTGGGAGTTACCCTTAGAGAAATACACTAAAATGTGTGTGTGTGTGTGTGTGTGTGTGTGTGTGTGTGTGTGTGTGGTTTCACTACACTGGGCAGCAAGGAACGTACTTTTTTACCAAGCTGTAAGTAGACTGGCCCTTTTTGTTAGTAGTGTAGGCAGATTTTTTCTGTCCCTCTTGCCAGCTCCAGATCACAATGCAGAGAGTTATAATTAATTATGAAAGCTCAGCCAGTAGCTTAGGCTTGTTTCTAACTAGCTCTTATAACTTAAATTAATCCATATTTTTATTGTTCTACGTTCTACCATGTGGCTTTTACCTGTATCCCATTTTGTGTGTCCAACTTGTTCCACATCTGTCTGGCTTCTGCATCTCCTGGCGACTCTGCCCTTCTTCATCCCAGAGTTCTCTCCCTGTCTGCCTAGCTATTGGCCATTTATCTCTTTATTAAATCAACAAGAACAACACATCTCAACAGTGTACAAAAAGATTATTCCACAATAAAGTGACACTCAGAATTGCTTGGTGCTCCAAAGGATCTGTGTCCAAAGAACTGAGACCCATGGATAAGGAAATAAAGCAGGAGGATAAGCATGGAAGGTCATGCCTGTAACCACAGCTCTCTGGAGGCCAATGGGAAGATACTATGAGTTAGAGGCTAGCTAGGGCTACATATCAAGACCCTGTCTCAAAGACCAAAAATATTTTTTAAATTAGGAAAAAGACAAAGGTGCCTATTATTATTCAGCATCTTGCTAGACTTCTTAGCCAAAGCTATATGACAAGAGAAGAAAATAAAAGGAATACAAATAGGAAAGGAAGAAGTCATATTATCCTTACTGGCCGATGGTAAAAATCCTTTACTTAAAAGACCTGAAGGACTCCACCAGAAAACCTTCAGACTTATAAACACTTTCAACTAAGTAGCAGAATCCAAAATCAATGTATAAAAGCCAATAGCTAGTTAGGCGATGGCACACACCTTTAATTTCAGCACTCAGGAGGCAGAGGCAGGCAGATCTGTGCAGGTTTGAGGCTGCCCTGGCCTACACAATGAGTTCCAGGCGAGGCCTGACTATATAGTGAGACACTCGCTGTCTTTAAAAACATGTCATACAAAACTAACTTCCTATGTACCAGTAGCATGTGTGGTGAAAAAGACATTGGGAAACAGTCCCATTCACAATAGCTCAAAAACTTTAAAACACTTAAAGCTTTATTTTATCCATGGATTGGCAGAATTAATGTGAAAGGGGCTGTACAATAAAAACAAAATTTACAAATTCAATGCAGTCTTCCTAAAAATTCCAATGACATTGTGGTGGTTTGAATGAAAAGGGCCCCCATTGGGAGTGACACTATCAGGAGGTGTGGCCTTGTTTGAGGAAGTGTGTCAGTGGGAGTGGGCTTTGGGGTTTCAAATGTTCAAGTCAGGTACAGTGTCACCCTCTTTCTGCTGCTTGCATGTAGCCATGCTTCTTGCTGTGATAATGGACTAAACCTCTGAACCTGTAAGGCAGCCCCAATTAAATGTTTTCCTTTTTAAGAGGTGTTGTGATCATGTGTCTCTTCACAGCAGTAGAACCCTAAAACAGACATTCTTCATAGAAAAAAATCCTAAATTTCATACAGAAGTATAAAAAACCCCAATAGCCAAAGCAGTCTTGAAGAAAAAACAATGTTGAGGCCAAGGGAGAGTGCTCAGTGTTTGCCATGCAGACATGAGGACCTGTTCAATCCCCAGAGCCCACATTAAAAAAAAGAAAGAAAAGAAAAGCCAGGTTCAGTGTTACGGGCTTCTAATCCCAGCTCTTTTGAAGGCTAAAACAGGACCTGGGGTTTGCTGGCCAGCCAGCCTAACTGCATTGGGAGACACCAACTGGAAACCCTACCTCACTAAATAAGGTAGATGGCTCCTGAGGAGGGACATCCAAGGTTGTCATCTGGCCTCCATACACAAACCCTTCATTTTTGACAAAGGTGTCTGTGATGGCTATTCTTGGTTGTCAACTTGACTATATACGGAGTAAAACCCAAATGGCTGGGCACACCTGTGAGGGATTTTTTTTTTTTTCTTAATTAAATCATTTGAACTGGGAAAATCCACTTCTAATCTTTCAGGTGGAAAGATACACCTTTAATCTGGATCTTCAGAGGTAAGATGATCCACCTTTAGTCTGGGCCATGCCTTCTGCTTATAGCCTATATAAAGGGTGTGGAAAAAGGAAGCTGGGTCTCTCTTTGCCAGCTGCTTGCACTTACTAGCAAGTCTATTCCAGCCTATCCTGAAGAACAGCTGAGACATCCAGCCTCAGACTGAACAACTACTGATTTTTGGATTCTGTTGATAGACAACCATTGTTGGTCTAGCTGAACCACACCCTATAGCCATTCTAATAAATTCCATGTATATATATTCTGTAGGTTCTGTTCCTTTATAGAACCCTGACTGTGCTGGGTAGGTTTTTGTTTCTCAATTTGACACAAGCTAGAGTCATTAGAGGAAGAAGCCTCAGCTGAGGAAATGCCTCCTTGAGTTCCAGCTGTAAGACATTTTCTCATTTAGTGATCAATATGGGAGGGCCCAGCCCATGGTGGGTGGTGCCATCCCTGGGCTGCTGGCTCTGGGTTCTGTAAGAGGGTGGGCTGAGCAAGCTATGGGAAGCAAGCCAGTAAGCAGCACCCTCCATGGCCTCTGCATCAGCTCCTACCTCCAGGATCCTGCCCTGTTCTGAGTTTGTGTCCTGACTTGCTTCAGTGATGAACAGCAATGCTGAAGTATAAGCCAAATAAACCCTTTCTCCCCAGCTTGGTTTTTGGTCATGATGTTTTGTCACAGTAATAGTAACCCTAACTAAGACACTGACTATTACAGATTTTGGTGCCAGGGAGTGGCATTACTGTGACAGGCTTGGCCATGCTCTTGTTGGAGAAATATAGACAGCGCCTTTGAGCTACAAACATAGTTGAGCACATTAAGTGGGGCTTACTGGGCTTACTCTTTGTAAGAACATTGAAGACAGTGCTACTGAGGCCAGTTTGAACTCGGGTGCCCAGCAACAAGTTTCAGAGGGGAGGGATATTAGTAAGTGGCTTAGAGACTATTCGTAGGCTATTTTGACAAAGAATGTAGCTGCTTTCTGCCATTGTCAAAAAAAAAAAAAAAAAAAAAAATCTGCCTGAGGCCAAATTGAAGAGTTTTGGCAGAAGAGATTTCAAGAAAGCCTAATAGCATTGACTATGTCATGTGGTTATTAGTAACCACTCATATGCACATCTATAATGAAAAAGGCGCAAGCTGGACAAAGAGAAATACAAGTACAGTTTGAAGAGAAAAGGAGCAACTGGGACTGTAATGGAGCTAAGTCCAGTGCTCAGCGATAAAAAGTTTAAAGAAAAGCCTGGTGCTAAACAGAATAAAGACAGTGCTGACCTCAGGGCAAGACCCCACCCAGCTAAGCTTCCAACTTAGAAAAGGAATAAAAGCTTAAAGCAGTGACGGAAACCATCCACAACAGAAAGCTGATGAAAATGTCACTGAAGCAGCCGTGTTCTAACCCCAGCAAGCAGCAGAACTTGGCAGCTTCAGCCACGTGCCTCCGGCTTTAGAGTCAAGAACACAAGAAAGGGGCTATGGAATCTCCCTCTGTGGCTAAGGAAAGCTGCTGAGGCCAGGGCGTCCCTGCATGGAGGCCCAGAGAGGTCACTGCAAAGCTGAAGCTTTGTTGTGGGACAAATGACAGATTTGTGGGACACCTGCCAAGGAGAACTGCATACCCGAGTGTGGAACCAGCCCAAGAAACAAAAGTATGTTGTAGTCAATAAAGCTGAATTTGGAGTTTGCCCTGCTGGTTTTTGGTCTTGAGTTGGTCGAGTATTTCCTCACTATGCTCTTTCCTCCATTTTGGAATGGTAATGTATGTTCTGTGCCATTGTTGGAAGTTTGTGACCTGCCTTTTGATTTTGATTTTACAGGGGGGTTACAGTTAAGAGATTGTCATGAGGGGTTGGGGATTTAGCTCAGGGGTAGAGCGCTTGCCTAGCAAGCACAAGGCCCTGGGTTCAGTCCTCAGCTCCAGGGGAAAAAGAAAAAGAAAAAGAAAAAAAAAAGAGATTGTCATGTGTCTCAGAAGAGACTTTGGACTTGGGACTGTTAAACAGTGTTGAGACTGTGATAAACTGGGGACTTGTGAAGTTGGACTGAATGCATTTTCTCATCGTACAGCTACAAGCCTATGGGGGCCAGGGAGTGGAAGTGGTGGTTTGAATAAGAATGGCCCCCATAGGCTCATAAATTTAAGTATTTGGTCACAGGAGTGGAACTCTTTGATAGGATTAGAAGGATTAGGAGGTGTGGCTTTGTTGGAGGAAATGTGTCACTGAGGGGTAGACTTTGAGGTTTCAAAAGCCCAAGCCAGGCCCAGTGACACTCTCCTCTCTGCCTATGGATCAGGATATAGCTCTCAGCTACTGCTTCAGCAACTGCCTGCATGCCACCATGATTAAGCCTCTGAAACTATAAGTTAAGCCCCTAATTAAATGCTTTCTTGAAGAGTTAACTTCCTTGGTCATGGTGTCTCTTTGCAGAAATAGAACAGTGACTAAGACAGTGTCAAAAACATATATTTGAAAAAAGACAATCTTTTTGCCAGCTGGTTCTGGGAAAGCATATAGAAGAATAAAACTATATCCCTATCTTCCCAAATAAAAATCAACTTAGAATGGATCACAGGCCTTAATGTAAGACCCCAAACTCTGAAACTGCTAGAGGAAAGCATAGGCATATGAATGGACTGTCCAAAAAATGATAACTCAGAGAAATAAATTCAGGAATTGGCAGGTAGGATTGCATGAAATTAAAAAAAAAAAACTTTTCAAAGTAAAGGAAGTGGGAAGAAGTAGTTCAGAGAATGGGGAGAGGATCTTTGCTGTCTATACATCTAACATCTAGATTAATATCTAGAACTCAAAAAATAAAAATATCAAGGGCTAAAGAGATAGCTCAGTGGATAAAGATGCATGTTTCCAAGCCAATTCAATTCCTGGGAGCTACACGGTGGAACAAGAGAAGTGACTGGTGGGTTGTCCTCTGATTTCCCCCAGTGTCCTCTGACAGGCCTGCTCACACACACATATTCACCCTGACACATACACATAGATAAATGCATGTTAATAATTTTAAGGATAAATATTTTATATATTAGCCAGGTTAATCCCAGCACTCGGGAGGCAGCGGCAGGCAGATCTCTGAGAGTTTGAGGCCAGCCTTGTCTACAGAGTGAGTTCCAGGACAGGCACAAAGCTACACAGAGAAGCCCTGTCTCAGAATATCTATATTTACCACCCATAAATAACCCCGTGAGTAAACGGGCTCTCAGCTGGGTTAACCTGGGCATGGTGACACATGTCTAGTCCTTGGGAAGCTAAACCAGGGAATTTGCAAATATGGTGCCAGACTGGACTTTTATGAAACAACAATAAAAAAGGAAGTACAACCAAGTGTGGTGGTTCTTGCCTGTAATTCCAGCACTGGAAATACTGAAATAAGAAGATTGCCATGAGTCTAAAGCCATAGTGAGACCCTGTCTCAAAAACCAAAAAGGAAAAAAAGTGGGGGCTGGGTGAAGACAATGCAAAGTAAAGAAAAGAGTATATATTGCTCTTCCAGTAGTGTTGGGGAGTAGGTGTTTTGTAGCAGTTTCTTTGAAACTGAAACATCCCATCTTCCAAGGAAGGTGACCAGGAAGTCCCTGAAATCGACCAGATTGCCCACCTTCCGAGAGTAGGCAATAAAGACGGCTGAGTCACTCTCAGTCAAGCCAGCTTGCACAGAATTTGAGACCAGAGCAGCTGCCTGGAAGAGGGTTAGAGCAACTGAGTCACTTGGAAAGACTCTCCAACTGGTTGAGCTGCTTGTAGACTACGTAGTGTGCTTCAGGTTCTCAGCTTGGGGTGGGCTTTGGTGGTGCAGCTGTCTTGGAGTCATTTCAGCTTCTATAAGTGACTCCTCACCCATATCCCTGTGAGTAACCCCAATAAAACTCATGGTTCATCAAGTTGGCCTTTGGTATCAACTGCACTATGGTCTGTCATGAGCTCCCTTTCTGGAGTAAGTTCTGTTGCATCTCCCCAGGAAGAGTTTTGATACACAACAGTAGGGAAAATGGTAATATGTGGAAAAATATTCATTGCTGGGGGGATATGGAGGAAAAGACCCCTCCAGTACTGCCAATAACAATATAGTTATAGATTTTTAAAAAAGAAATCTGATAATATTGTTACCATACCCCAGAATGGTATGGATGCTTTTCAAAAGGCAAGTAACTAAATAAGATATCCACTGTGGGGGCTGGAGAGATGGCTCAGCAGTTAAGAGCACTGGCTGTTCTTCCAGAGGTGCTAAGTTCAATTCCCAGCAACCACATGGTGGCTCACAACTATCCGTAATGAGATCTGGTGCCTTCTTCTGGCCTGCAAGCATGCATGTAGGCAGAACACTGTATACATAATAAATAAATAAATCTTTAAAAAAAAAAGATATCCACTGTGACATTTAAACCATTACACATAATGAGAACAGTACTGAAATGCTCTGAAGGGTTTTCACAAGAGATTGTTGAATGAAGAAGATATTGAGAAGTGACTATACTGGGATGCTGTTCTAGGAAACTATTATACCTCCCTTCACAACACCCCTTTTGAATGTTTGTGTGGGGTTGTGTATCACAGAGGAAGAAAGACTATCTCCTAGATTAACATAAGACACTAATGTAGGCTGGATAAGTGCAGAAAGGGGAAGAAGGAAATAACCAAAAGAGGAAAGAAAAAATGAAGATGGCACTAAAAAATGATAACAAGTATATGATCATTGTCATTCATGAATTAAAATTTATATATAGTGGTATTTGTAGACAGAATTTCTGGTTACTTTACACAGGTATGAGTTTGTCAGATAGCTAGAATTTGAGGCTATAAGACATGTTGGTCACGTTGTTTTAAAAGAGGCTAAAGAAATTCTCTACCCATTCTTTACTCTTTCGTAGAAATAGCCAAAGTGGAAGGCTTTAGCACATTTCTGACAAAGCAATCATGTGTGAAGGAATAGCAGGACAATAAACTAGATAGACAGTAAACTCTAGAGCCAACAGTGGGAGCTATAAGAAGGGGTATGAAGTTTGTATGGCCTTTGGCAATTATAGTGCCAAGGCTCTATGGTTAAGGTTATTTCTAGATATGGTTCAGGGAAGGCATCCTGCTCAAAGGGATTTCTTTGGTTTGCTAGTGTAGGAAAGGCTAGGTTAGAGAGCCCTTTCTGCAAGCTGTATTTATCAAGTGCGTTTATCCTGAAATAATCAATGTGCCAAAATGAAATCTTGATTAAGTTGTCCTCAACTGCTTCAGGATCTTAGTGGTTACCTCTTCTTATAACTGCATATGCAGGTAACTGATTTTTACTCTCCATAGAATCTTTGTGGTTCTAGTTTTTTCTCTAGTCATTCATTGCCTATATAAATTTTTTGAAAATTGTTTTATGTGTATGGGTAGGGTGCTCTGTATATATGTATGTCTGTGTACCACTTGCATAGCTGGTGTCTATGGTTGCCAGAAGAGGGCATAAGATCCCCCGAAACTAGAATTACAATTGGCTGTAAGAATGCATGTTGGTCATATACATTCTAGGAATTAAACCTAGGTCCTCTGGAAAAGCAGCCAGTGCTCTTAATGAATGAACTGTCTTTCCAGTCCTGGTTTTGTTTTGTTTTTTGGGGTTTTTTTTTTTTGTTATTTTTTGTTTTGTTTTGTTTTGTTTTTGAGACAGGATCTGATATACCTCAGGTTAGTCTCCAGCTCACTGAGGATAGCTGTGAATTCTTGATCTACCACTACCCAGGTGCTAGTATTATAGGTAAACACTACCATGCCCTCCTTAAAATGTATTTTAATGAAGTCAAGGATGGTGACAACATGTGTGTTATCCTAGAATTCTAGATGTAAGGCAGGAGGACTAGGAATTCCAGGTCATCCTGTGCTATAGAATAGTGAGTTGGAGGCAAGCCTAGGCTACATGAGACTCTGTTTCAAAGCAAAATTTTAAAATGCATACTGGCAACGGGTATACAGAGGGAAAGTGGTAAAGGAAAATGTCATATGTTACTTTACATAAGCAGTGATTATGAATCTTGTCAAGCTAAATTTGTAAATGTTAATAAAAATACTGTTTTATGAAAGGACTAACTGCTGATAAGCAGTATTGGTAAGTGTCAGCTGCCAGTGCAGATACAATGTAATTTATTATAGTGTGTGTGTGTGTTTCAGTATTGGTAAGTGTCAACTGCCAGGGCAGATACAGTGTAATTTATTATATTGTGTGTGTGTTTCAGATGTCTTCGGTGCCTAATGATCAATATTTCCAGATATATCTCAGATATTAAATATTTGCCTCCCAACATCAAAGATAGACTGATTAAAATAATGAGCACGCGGGGCCGGATAACAGATTCCAATATAAATGAGGTAAGAGTGTATAGCTATAAAATTATACTTTACTGTTTAGATTTGAATTGAGATTTTTTGAACTAAAAGGGGTATTTAGTAAGACTGTTAGTCATTTTAAAATAGGACTCTGACTTGAGAAGCCCGTACTCACCCTTGGAAGTATACTGTCTTCAACTACTACCTTCCCCTTGCTTTTCTCCCCACCCCCATCCCTGCCACCTCCCTACACTTAAGTATATATTAAAACCTTTTTATTGTTGTTACTGCTTTTGAGACAGGGTCTCACTGCCCTGGATGGCCTTGAACTCATAGAAGCCTGCCTGCTTAGAAATTGGGCCATTATTTATTGGCCTCAAGGAAACACTGAACTGTAGCTTCCCAAAACAATGGACGTGTACTAACTACTCCAAACAATGAAGGACAGTTGGACATGGTAGATTATGTGTGTAATTACAATACTCAGGAATCAGAAGCAGGAGATTTGCTGTAATTTTCCAATCATCCTGGGCTACATAGTGAGTTCTAGGCCAGCATGTCTCCAAAAAAGAAGAAAAAGAAGAAGAGGAAAAAGAAGGGAATTGAGAGATGGCTCAGTAGTTGAAAGTACTTGCCACTTTTCTAGAGGTCCAGAGTTAAATGTCCAACATCTACATCAGGAGCCTTACAACTGCTTGTAACTCTAGTTCCTAGGAATCCAATGACAAGCCTCCTTAGTCACCCACACAAACAGTTAAAAAAAAAATCTTAAAAAGGTATGGTGAACATGGTGAGGCCAGGCATGGTAGCTCGTACCTTTAATCCCAGCACACAGGAGGCAGAGGCAGGTAGATCTCTGCTATGGGATATCTTTCAGTACACTGTGAAATGTTTTATTATCATTGATTAATAAAGAAGTTGCTTTGGCCTATAGCAAGGCAGGATATAGCCAGGCGGGAAATCTAAGCAGAGATACATGGAGAAGAAGCCAGAGTCGGGGAGACACTGGCCAGCCTCCCAAGAAGCAAGATGTGAAAGTACCAGTATTACTAAGCTAAATAGTGTGTAATTAATATTAAGCCTCTGAGTGGTTATTTTATAAGCCACTGCAAGACAGAGAAAAGGTTCTGGCTACAGATCTCTGAGTTTGAGGCCTTCCTGGTTTAGATAATGAATTCCAGGATAGCCAGGGCTATATAGAGACCCTGTCTCAAAACAACAATAGAAAGGCAAGGTGGTGTTTACCTGTAATCCCAGCATTTGGGAGGCTAAGGCAAGAGGATCAGGAGTTCAAAGCTGGTCTTGTCTAAATAGTGACTTTGAGGGTAGCCTGATTTACATGAGAGTGTTTCAGGGAAAAAAAAAAATGCTGCGGTTCAGTAGGGAAAACACTTGTCAGGCAGGTCCAATGACCTGAACTCAGTCCCTAAAACCCACAGTGAAAGGAAAGATTTGACTCTCCAGAGTTGTCCTTTGATCTCTACACATGTACTATGATACACACACACACACACACACACACACACACACACACAGGCGCACACTAATAATAGTAATAGTAATAAGTTATTTTTAAACAAACGACTAAAAAACATGTTAAAAGAAGTATACGAGGCCCAGGCATGGTGGTACATGCCTTTAATCCCAGCATTAAGAAGGCAGAGGCAGCCGGGCAATGGTGGCGCACGCCTTTAATCCCAGCACTCGGGAGGCAGAGCCAGGCGGATCTCTGTGAGTTCAAGGCCAGCCTGGACTACCAAGTGAGTTCCAGGAAAGGTGCAAAGCTACACAGAGAAACCCTGTCTCAAAAAACCGTAAAAAAGAAAAAAAAAGAAGAAGAAGAAGAAGAAGGCAGAGGCAAAAGAAGAAGAGGAGGAGGGGGAGGAGGAGGAGGCAGAAGCAGGGGAATCGATATGAGCTCAAGACCAGCCTGGTCTACATAGAGAGAGCCAGGCCAGCCAGGGCTAGTACCCTATAACTAAATACCATGCCTGTAATATCTAGTATCTAAGAGACAAATATTGGGACACAAAAATTTATTCTGTGACTAAAGAATAAAGAAGTGGAAGCTTTGTTCACAAATTGACTTCTCACCTGCAAGGGATAATGAGAGGGTTCTGGGAATAGGCAAAGATCTCCAAGAACTCAGGTACCACTCTTTCTGTTCTTTTTACGGTCTGGGATTTCTGGTCATGGTGGCTGGTAGGCATCTTTAGCCCTAAGTGGGTCTGAGAAAAGACTAGACAACTCTAAGTCAAGTTAACCCTGCATTTCTAAGATGTTCAGCATATCTACATATAGAACTGTATAAGATTTAACCCAAAGATGAAGGCAACAAAGGAGGCAGACAAAATGTGGAGACAGATGTCAAGTATGGCTTTCTATTCCACTCACCCATCAGACATTTGTAAGCTAGCAAAACTGGTCAAGTCCCTGCACTGTAATCTTGGTGACTGTTGATACAATCCACAGACCAGAGGTGTTGTCTTCCTTACAGCTAGTGGTGGTCTCAGCTATGTGACCTCCAAAATGGGTGATTTTTCACTCTACTAAGAGCTAGCAATGCTAAAGGAGTTGTTTAGGTTTTTCAATAACAGTAAAGGAGAGATATGTATCCTACAGGGATTGGTTATTCCTGTACAGACTGCCTAACATCAGATCATTTGACGGAGAATGTTTCAAAGGATCAGGTTTTTTCCCTTGGAAACCATAACTGCTGCACATAGGTCCAGTTGAGTGAGTCAGAGATGCCAGTAGAGGATAACCAGCACTGCGGCTCTCCAGGGTCCTTTCTCTGCACCAGCTACTGCAGCCCCGAAGACTAAGCACTAGTGTTGCAGTTCCAGCTACAAGCTAACTTGTTGTTGTTGTTGTTGTTGTTTGTTTATTTGTTTTTCCTGCCTTAGGTTCTCCATACAGATTAAACCCTACATTCTTACCATATTTTACATCAACCACTTACCTGTTATGATTACCAGATCATTAACTGTGGAATACATGTTTACAGAAAATTTAACTTGGGGGCTAGAGAGAGAATTAAGAGTTGCAAAAGTCTTTTTTTAAAAATTGATTTTTTTCAGCAGGGTGGTGGTGGCAAGCGCCTTTAATCCTCCCAGCACTCATCCTAATCTGATGATTGTTTCTGTTATAATACTGCATCAAAAAAGTGGTGATGCATGCCTTTATTCCCAGCACCCAGGAGGCAGAGGCAGGCAGATCTCAATGAGTTCGAGGCCAGCTTGGTCTACAGTGTGAGTTCCAGGACAGCCAGGGCTGTTACACAGAGAAACCCTGACTCAAAAAAAAAAAGAAAGAAAAGAAAAGAAAAGAAAAAAAGAAAGAAAGAAAATTGATTTTTTTTTTCAAAATCATGTATTTGCTACAGGTGCTACATCCTGAAGTCCAAAGACTAGATCTGAGGAGCTGTGATATCTCAGACTTGGCTCTCCAGCACCTGTGTAAATGCAGAAAACTGAAGGCACTAAATCTAAAATCCTCCAGGGAACATAGAAATAGCATAACTTCAGAAGGTATGTATTTGGTCACTGAGTACATGGACACCTGATATAATTTTGGAGCAAAGAAAAAAATATCTTAGAGGAGAATATAAGAATATGAGCAAGTATTTTCTATCAGAGTTTAAAACCAATGTCATATCTTTATAATGTATGGTCAGAATTGCAGGCTATTTCGTACTGGTTTCTATGCTTTATTTGTATTATTAATTTGCTTGCTCAGATACAAAAATTTTAAAACTTAAAAAAAAAAAAAGAACACCAGCAAGGTGGGCAGAGGAGAGAGGTTAGAGGAGAATATGAGCAAGGTTCAATGGTATATATGTATAAAAATGTTAAAATGAAACATTATTTTGTATATTAATTAAATTTTTTAAAAAGAGAGATAGAGAATATGAGCCAGGCATGTAACTGTAATTCCAGCACTCAGGGAGGCAGAGACAAGAAGATCATTGCAAATTTAAGGCTAGCCTGGTTTACATAGTGAGTTTCAGGATAGCCTAAGCCTACATAGCAAGAGAATATGAAGAGTTTAAAAAAAAAAATAGGAATTAAGTTATCAGTAAAACTGTCCAGACTAGGGGTTGGGGATTTAGCTCAGTGGTAGAGGCCCTGGGTTCGGTCCTCAGCTCTGAAAAAAAAAATAAAAAGAAAAAGAAAAAACTGTCCAGACTAAAAAAAAATATCAGAGTAAGAACAACAACAATAATTCAAATTAGAATTCTTGTTGATAACCATTTTAAAAAGTGCTAAGTTCCTGCCTTATATTTTAAACATATTTAAAATAATCTTTGGTATTTTAAACATTTTGCCTGTTATAGTATAAGATATGGGCAGTTGATATTTGGTTAAGACTGAGGTTTTTGTTGTTAGCCTGTTGTAATAACTGTAATGCCACGTGTGAGCCCCCCAACAAGACCACCAAGGACCCAACTTCTGATGCAAAAACAATAGGTTTTGTTTATTCCAGCCTAGGCAGGGACCTCCCCAATACCATGTTACAGCGGGTGAAAGAGGGGAGGCCCTGAGCACTCACATCAAGTGGTTATATAGGAAAGGGTTACATGCGGAGGGTTACAAATCTCGGAATTGTAACCCTCTCAGGGGCTAGGGGTGAGGTAGTTCTTTGAAGTTACTGTGAACTATAAGCATGAGGTTACTGATGGCTAACAGGATGCAGGGTATCTACAGAGACATAAGTTTTTTACTCCCTGTGTCCTGCTCTTACTGAACCCAGGATATATACATTCAGATTTATTGTTCCAGCCCTATTCTCTCATGAGTTCAACTTCTGGTCAGTTGAGTCCATTACTCCCCATATCTTGTTTTGCCAAGTCCAGGATATATAGATTTATTGTTCTAGCCTTATCTTCCCATGAGTTCAACTTCTGGTCAGTTCTAAAACTGCTGGTCAGCAAATACTTTCAGAGGGGAGGGGGGCATCTCTCAAGATGGCTACTGATTTTTTCCCTTTCAAAGCCTGTGATCTCTGTATTTAGGAGGTAGGAGCAGGAGGATTAAGAGTTTAAGACCATCTTGAGCTACATAGCCAATTTGAGGTCAGCCTGGAATACAAGGGAAACTGTCACAAAAACTGTTGTTTTGGTTTTTAGGATTGGGTCTTAGTATGTTGCTGTTGGCTGGCCTGGTAATTACTTTGTAAACCAGTTTATCCTAGAACTCCTAGTAATCCTCTTGCCTCAACCTCCAGTGTGGTTAAGGCACTTTGCTTATTATTTATTTGTTTATTGTTTGTTTGCTGAGATAGGATCTCACTAGGTAACCCTGACTAGCCTCAAACTCACAGAGATCCTTTTGCCATCTGCCTCCTGGGTGCTGGAATAAAAGCTTTTACCACCACTTTTTTGATGCAGTATTTATTATAACAGAAACAATCATCAGATTAAGATGGGTGGGGTGGTTCATATTTGTAAACCCAAAACTTGAGAGGTGAAGGAGATTAAGAGTGTAGTTAGTTTTCCTGCCTGGCCCACAGTCAGGACAAATCTCTCTCACCCGCCAGTCCCACAGCCGCTCAGACCCAACCAAGTAAACACAGAGACTTATATTGCTTACAAACTATATGGCCATACCAGGCTTCTTGCTAACTGTTCTTACAGCTTAAATTAATCCATTTCTATAAATCTATACCTTGAAACATGGCTCATGGTTTACCGGCATCGTCACATGCTGTTTGTCATGGCAGCAGCTGGCAGTGTCTCTGACTCAGCCTTCCACTTCCCAGCTTTATTCTCCTCCTTGTCCCGCCCACACTTCCTCCTGCCTGACTACTGGCCAATCAGTGTTTTATTTACCAACCAATCAGAGCAACACATTTGCCACACAGAACATCCCACAGCATAAGAGGTCAAGGGCATTCTCAGCTACATAGTGAATTTTAGGCCAGGTGAACTACTTGATACTCTATTTCAAAAAACCAAGACAACTCAGATAAACTAGGCAATCTCTATAACAATGTCCAATACCAAAACCAAAAAATTTAAGGAGGGTGTGGCTAGAGAGAGGACTCAGCAGTTAAGAACACTTGTTGCTCTTGTAGAGGAACCAAGTTTAGTTTGGGTACCCACATGACTGTTTACAGTATGTAGCTCCAGTTCCATAGGATCCAATACCTCCTTCTGGCCTCTTTGGGCACCACATACACATGCTGTACAGAAATACATGCAGGAAAAACATCTATACACAAAAAAATAAAAATTAAAAAATGACTATGCAGTACATGTTTTATATCCAAACTGTTTTCTCAGAGTAGTTACATGAAATAGTGGATTTTTAAGGGTTTTTTTTTTTTTTAATTTAGATCATTTTTCAGTTTAGGATTTGAACTTTTTTCTTTTTCTGTATAATAAAGAAGTACTTAGCTGGATATGGTAGTACATACCTGTAATACCAACACTCAGAAGTCTGAGGCAGGAGGACCTGAAGTTCTAGGCTGGCTTGGGCTGTGTCATGAGACTCTTAAAGAAAAGGAAGGCAGGCAGGCAGGAAGGAAGGACTTTGGATAATTGTTTGGCTGGTTGACTGTATTTCCCAATCATTTTAGTTATCCACTTGGTATATTCATAATACTGTAAACAAACATAAGTTTTGAAATGCTTACATGAAAAATAACTCATTAAAAAAGAGCTCTGACATAGCTTTAATCCAAGCACTTGGGAGGCAGAAGCAGGTGGATCTCTGTGAGTTCAAGGCCAGCCTGGTCTACAAAGTGAGATCCAGGACAGCCAGAGCTGTTACACAGAGAAACCCTGTCTCAAAAAATAAAAATTAAAACTGTTTGCCAGGCAGTGGTGGCGCATGCCTTTAATCCCAGCACTCAGGAGGCAGAACCAGGCAGATCTCTGTGAGTTTGAGGACAGCCGAGTCTATAAAATGAGTTCCAGGACAGGCTCCAAACCTACACAGAGAAACCCTGTCTCAAAAAACAAAACAACAACAAAAAAGAGCTCTGAAAAAAAGCATAGCTATTCTGATAGTAAATGATAGTAATTGCTTCTCTATAAGAAGAATTATCTTACTCTCCATATACTACCTGGATTGTTTTTTCATTTTAATTTATTTCCTGGCTGTGTATTTCCCTGTGGAGGTCAGAGACAGCTTGGGGGAGTTGGTTCTTTGTTCCCACCATGTGGGTCCCAGGGATTTGGCAGCAAGAACTTTTGCTTACTGAGCCATCTTGCCACCCTCAGTTATATTTCTTATCATTTAATTCAGTTCTGCCATTATCTACTTGGAGTTAGTATCACATCCCACAGCTAAGTCTGCCTTGCAAGACTGTCTCCAGTTCATATGCCAGTCCCAAATCCTGGCCTCCAGCAAGTACTTCTGACTAAGGAGCTATACAAAATTTCTGTAAATTATTCCTTGTGATAAGGCAAAGTTTCCTCCATGTTGTCTCTGCTGGAGCCATCTTTGATTTAACTGACCCCACCCCACTTCCCTACCCCTGCAGTGAAAAGTCCCATGGGAAAGTAACCAACCCTGTTCTAGAAACTCAGAATCAAAATGTCCCAGCTAACTGCATGTTTTTGGCTTCTGTTAAACGCTTGCTTGCTTTAATTCCCCCTGCAGCTGCCAACCAGAGTGTAGGTTTTCTGTGTTTTGGGTTGTTTTTTTGTTTTGTTTTGGTTTGGTTTTTTGCCTTTAAAAGTTCCCTGTATGGGCTGGAGAGATGGCTCAGAGGTTAAGAGCACTGACTGCTGCTCTTCCAGAGATCCTGAGTTCAAGTCCCAGCAACCACATGGTGGCTCACAACCATCTGTAATGAGATCTGGCGCCCTCTTCTGCATACATAATAAATAAATAAATCTTTAAAAAAAAAAAAGTTCCCTGTAAAATGCATTCAAGGCTGCTCTGTGAGGACTGTTTCTCTCCAGCTAAATAAAGAAATAAAGACTCTCAAATTCAGACTTTGGTGGTGCTGAGTGGTCTCTGGGTCTCAACCCCGCAACATTCCTCAGGATTCAATAATTTGTCACCATGGTTCACAAAACTCAGGAATGCACTTTGCTTTGTTACAATCCATGTAAGAAAGTTACAGAGCATCACTAATATAAGGCCAAATAAGAGTACTTTATTTAAGCCAGAGCAGGCTCTTGTCACAAAAAATTCTCAGCCAGAAGTTCAGGGATGCAGCATTTATAAAGCTAAAAACCACAATACCATCATTGTTGGGTGTAGGTTAGGGGAACCTTGTAACATTTGTTTTGACGGAACACAGTGGTTGTTTTGGTTATACATTCAGCAGTTATTTTGGTTATACGTCTGGGCTATGGTCAAGGACATGGAAATGTGCTGCCAAGATAGATATAGTTACTCAAGGAATGGGTTTTCAGTGGAAACAATATCTCAACTGACAAAAATGGAGTCAAGGTAAGATCAGGACAAGATGGTGTCACCTCGGCCACTTCAGTGTTTGTTTACTAGTTGATTGCAATGGCATTTATAAAAGACACAGATGATCATGTAGAGAACATAGGACAAGGTCTAGAAGGTCTAAGGGTCCCCAGGACAGGAGCTTTTGCCCAATAGATTTGGAGTTTTAGGCCAATAGCCCAGCTCTGGTAGCCCCAGAAATCTAGACTCTGCCACCCATACCAAATTACCAATTAAGGAAATTAATAATGATGAAAACCAGAGAAAAGATACTTAATCAGTATACATTGGAAAGAGGAGCAGATAAAGATCCCAAGTTCATCTCTGGGGGTACTGACACAAGCTTTAGGCTTAAGTAGAGAAAGAATTAGGGCAGGATAGCAAGACTTATGCCTGATTAAGTAGTCCTGGTCAAGATAAGGTTCCACCTATCACTGACCAATTCTGCTTTGATACCTCAAGGTAGTTGAATGACTAACTCTGCTATAACCTAAGGGAACCAGTTTCCTACAACATGGTTACTTCCACTACAAGGTGAAACCTCACTTTCATGAGTAATTCTCCTGTTCTCAAATAGTTTGCCCTCTGAGGTTTGGCTCTCCTTTAAATCAAAGATGCCTGCAGGGTTAGGACAATTACTTATCACTACTTCAGTCAGTGTTTCAGGTAGGTCAGAGCCGAGTGTTTCCAGATTCTTGGCCTCTTATTCAAAGAACTGAAAAAAAAAATGGGGTGAGGGGGTACCCACACAGATTTGCCAAAGAAGTATGATAATTTATTCAGAATGAAGTCGAAGTGCAGATCCTAGAGGGATCTACTATCAAGATTGAGTATGGACCACTCAAGAATCTTTAAGGGACCCAAGCTACAGCCTGGGGTTTCTTTTTACAGAGTTGTGAAAGAAAGTTCCTGGAAAGAGCCACACCTTATAGTGAACCTTCTGAAACACTTATTAACTGATTAGAACTTCAGTGACTGTGCAAAGGTTGGAATGTTGTATGTCCAGAGTCCAATTATAATTACTTTTAGCTCTCTTAATAGACTTGTATTGTCTTCCTCTGTGTGTGATCTAAAGGTAAATCCTTTGCAATGTAAAAACAAACTCCTTGTTTCCACCAATCAAAAAACTGAGAATGCCAACAGATAGCATTTGAGGCCTATAGGTATGATTTCCCTCCTTTTTCCCCCTACATAACGTGTCTATCAATGTATTTGAAAAGTGTCCTAACTCTGGATTTTCTTAGTTCTAGTACTATAAAAAAAAATACCGTGAAACTGTTAACTTGGAATGTGGAATTGGGAATAACTTGAACCTGTGTTCCAGGGCTATGGTCTAGAATCAGGCTCTAGAATAAACTATCTCTTACCCCTTTGAGGTAAGAAGAATATTTTTGCATCAACTGAGTCTAAAGAAAGGCTGATTACTAAAGGGCACAGTTTAGGTGGTTTTCAATTTTGATTGCTAGATTAAGTCACATATTGATTTTTCCAATTGTGCATGTCCCTTTCCATAATTTCCTTTCTGTGCCCAATAATGCATAGGCACAAAATGGTAAATAGGAGATTTTCCCTGAAAGTTTCCTAAAGGACACAATTTTGCCTTATGTTGATGTACCCCAAACAAGTTCCTCCTGAATTAATCCTTGTATTCTTTGTACCTGGATACATTGGAAATATACTTTTTACTGGGGTCTTGGAGAGGGTCTGTACTGTTTTTCAGAGGTGAGCGTACAAGTAGCCTGATGGAGGTGGGAGGCTCAAAGAGTTCTGAGGTTGCTAGATGTGTGTGTGCACAGTATGTGCAGATGAAGGTGCTAGGCTGCCAAGTGCACTATTACAAGAGGAGGAGGATGTGTGTGTAATCAAAACCAAATAGAGTCCTGGGCTAAACTGTATTCCCTATGTTGCCTGCCTCAAAAGTAAAAGTTATAGACATAAAACAAGGGCCGAAATGTCAGGCTTACATCCTGCTTTTAACTGCCTTATCAGTCCGAGTGACTAGGCAATCCTTTTTAACAAAGCAGTATATCTTCATAGGTATCTATCAGGGCTGTCCCTTTGGACTTGTCCTGTTCCTTTTCCCTTTGCCTGTCCGTTCCTCATATCCTTTTGCCAAAAAGATGTTAATTGCCAAATCTTTCCTTAGCGCCATAGCACCCAGAATATCTAGCCTTTATAATGCCCTTCCTTAGTTTTTAGTTAATAGCTATGAAACTTAACATGCAGAATGTGTCTGTTTTAAGACAGGAAGCCAGTCATGGTGACTCAAATGTATAATTCCAGCACTCTAGAAGCTGAGACAGGGTGAATGTTGTGAGTTCAAGGACAGCCTGGACTACACAGTGAGTGTCTAAAAATAAAGAGGAAGCAGGGAGGGGATGAATGAATGTATAAATAAAAGAAATAGCTACAGAAGATCTATGTCCATTGTAATGTTCTGGCCAGAGAAAAAGACAGGAAACATGGATTGATACATGATGATAAACACTCCCGTCCCTCCCCATAGCACATGGCCTACCAAGAAAAGCCTGTAAGTCATGAAGCTCTCTTGAGAATCCTACACTCCCTGTGTAGTAAAACTTCCTCCTGATTTCTTACTTGGACTTTGAATTCTTTGCCAGTGACAAGAACTTGGAAATACCTCGTAGAAGACTTCATCTGGGCTTTTTACCTTTAAGAATCCCCCCATTAGCCCTCCCCACTAACAAAACTGCTACCTCCATAAATCTATTTTCCTTGCCTCTGCATCTTGTCCTGGATATACTTGGCCTGTTGTGGGATGAACTACTTTGAAAATTACTAACATACAATTGGTGATTGTTAAAATGAAAAAAATCTGTCTTAGTCACATTTCTTACACACACACACACACATACACACACACACACACACACACACACACACACACACACTACAACTCAGTGGTAGAGCATCTGCCTCTTCTATATGATGCAAGATAATGACCTCACTTGAAGGAGATAATAGTTCATTCTGAACCAAATATGGCTAACCTATAATACTGATTCTAATTTCTAAGAAAAAAGGTAAAAGGAATTGTAGTGGCTTTTTAAAATACAAAAGTACTGTAAAGCACTGCATCCAGTGACTACATTTGGTGGGTGTAAATCATACCACTAGTTTAAGGTAAAGCAAGGAAAGTGACCATTGGACTTAGATAGCATCTTACTGTATTCATAGTGTGGTAATTAGTACAGTCAAGTCTGGAGTCTATTCTTTGTCAAGGTAGGTATGTCTAACATGCATCCACAGAGGTTACCTAACAGAATATTAGATCAAGAACAGAAGGGCTTTAGAACTGAAGCAGCCTTTATAAAGGCAACCTCTGGTGTCTATTCTTACAGGCTTCTAGGAGGCCTGTCTGTGTTTATATCTCAGAGAGGAAATCCTTGTCCATCTGATGCTTGAAGAAATTCTATTCTGATAATTTGGGGACGTTTTAAATTTTGTAATATCCATTTATAACCATATAGTTCACTGTTTTCCCCTAGGAATAAAAGCTGTAGCTTCATCCTGTTCCGACCTTCATGAAATTTCTCTGAAAGGATGTTGCAATATCACTGATGAAGGAGTCCTTGCTCTTGCACTCAATTGCCAGCTGCTAAAGATCATTGACTTGGGTGGCTGCTTAAGTATTACTGATATGTCCTTACATGCATTAGGAAAAAACTGCCAATTTTTGCAATGTGTTGACTTTTCAACTACTCAGGTAAATGAGATATAAACTTGACACAAATTGTGTGCTGTATCAATTATTATCCATGATTAATCAGAATTAGTTCTTTTTTTTTTAATTAGTTCTTTTTTTTATTGTCGAAACTGTTGGCCATCTCTTGATATAGGTGGTATGAGAATGTTTTTTGGAATGCTTCTTATAGCTTGCCTTCAGAAGTAGAACATTTGTCCAACCATGTAACCAACTTAATCATATGCTTTGAGATCATTTAAAGCTATATACTGTGTAGTTAGCTTGTTTAAATATAACTTACTTTAAGAAAAACAACATAATCTTATTGTACTTTGTACTCTCCATGTAAATCATCTTTTAAAAGCTAAGATGAACACAAAGCTTTGATCTCAAACTATATTCCTTATTTCTAACTCATAACCACTCCATGCCATAACTCAGAATAATGTATGTCTCCCTTGTAATTCTTCAATGTCCCTAACTCAGAACAGTGTGTGTGTGTGTGTGTAAAGTATGATAACATGTTTTGTGGTTTTGCTTGCTCTTCTGTGTTTATGGGGTCAGAGAAATTAGTTCTTCCCTTGTAAAACTCATTCCTTTCCTATACCATGCTTGATGTGCTTTTCAATAAACAGAAAATGTGGTCCTTTGTTAGAAGGCATCAAACTCACCCTTGGTTAGACAACTCCAGGAGTCAATTTCTTTCATGTTGCACTGCCACCGGGTGTTTAATAATTGTACTAGAATTCACATATTTCCATAAACTATTAAGTAACAGAGATGGGAAGAATATATGACTAAAATGCATGTTTGCTGAATGGGAGGCAATTATTCTTCTTGATTAATGCACTGTAGAGAATTCTCTTGTCTCCATCACAGAATATATGATGAAAATTCTTTTCCCTTTTGCTCAGGTGTCTGACAGTGGTGTGATTGCGCTTGTTAGTGGACCATGTGCCAAACAATTAGAGGTAATTTTTAAATGGCTATGAAAATACTAAACTTTATTTTATTCTCAAGAAAAAAATTATTGGCAGGCAGGGTGCCAGAAAACAACTTTGTACATTTGGTTCTCTCCTTCCACCTTTACATAGGTCCTGAAGAACTCAGGTCTTCAGGTTTACATGACAGGCCTCTATCTGCTGAGACATCTTTTTCCTCTGGCCCATTTATCTTTTGGAGCTTTTTGTTTACTTGTTTGAATTTTTGTTTTTGCTTTATATTTTGAGCCCACACTGGCCTTAAACTTGCAGCAGTCTTCATGCCTCAGTCTCCCCATAGTTAGAATTACAGTGAGTGTAATTCCATACCCAGCTTTTCATCCTATTTTCTTTTTTTCCTTTTTAAAAAAGTATTTTGTGTTCCAGGGCTGGAGAGATGGCTCAGTGGTTAAGAGCATTGGCTGTTCTTCCAGAGGACCTGGTTCAATACCCAGTATCCACATAGCAGCTCACAATTGTCTGTAATTCAAGTTCCAGTGGATCCAATTTCACACAAATATACATGCAGGCCAGACACCAAATGTACATTTAAAAAAAAAAAAGTGTTTATGGTGGCTCATGTGCTTTAACCCCATCACTCGGGAGGCAGAGTCAGGCAGATCTCTGTGAGTTCAGGGCCAGCCTGGTTTATACAGTAAGTCCCAGGCCAGCCAGAGTTACATGGTGAGATCTTGTCTAGAAACAAACTTATTTTTATTTCATGCGAATGGGTGTTTTGCCTGTATAAATATCTGTGCACCACATGCATGATTGATGCTTGAGGAAGCCAGAGGAGGATGTCAGATCTCCAAGAACTGGAGTTAAAGTCAGTTGTGAGCCACTATGTGGATGCTGTGGATCAAATCCAGGTCCTGTGGAAGAGCAGTTATTTTAGTTTATATTTAGTTTACATAAACATTAGTTATTTTGGTTAGTACATTTGGATCATGGTTAGAGTCATGGAAAATCCTAAATGTGTTGCCAAGGTGGACATGGCTGTTGGTGGGGCAGGAGACTGAGAAGTGTCTACACAGACAAAGTAGAGTCAGTACAAGATGGAGTTATCTTAGTCACTTTAGTTCTTTTTTTATGTAAAATTATTTTCCAAACGTTTTGTGCTGTTATTATAGATCTAGTTTTAATTTTTTTTCTTTCATTTTGTTTTCTACATAGGAGATTAACATGGGATACTGTATAAATCTAACTGATAAAGCTGTAGAAGCTGTCCTGACTGCCTGTCCTCAGATATGTATACTTCTTTTCCATGGCTGCCCCCTAATAACAGGTCAGTCTCACAGGTTACTTGTATTCAGATCTTGACTTCATCTTTTACCAACTGTAAAACTTTGAGAAAATTCCTTAGTCCTTTAATTCCATTACTCATTATACTTATCAGTAAAATGATGCAGTATACTCCTTCACAGGCTTATCATGGTGATTATCTGATCTATTGGGATCTCAAAGCAGGTACTAGTCATGGTAATGGTGGTGGTGAGGCTCAGTGTTACCTACATAAGGATGATGATGCCAACAGTGGTCATGATCATAGTGTTAAGATGATATTTATGCAGACAATAAAAAATGTCAAGTTTATTACATCTATTAAATATGCTAAGTGACCAGCTGACTGTTATTTACTCAAGATGTAGAAAGTGAGATTAAGAACAGTTTAATAGTCAGGTGTTGTTTTATCATCAGCACAGCAGCCACACTGAATCTGCTGTTGCAGCCACTGGCTGTGACTCCACAGTCACTGACTGCCCTGCTGCACAGACTGAGGCTTGGCGGGACTTCTGCGTCCCCCAAAACTGCCTCTGCAGCCAAATGTAATTTTTAACTAAGTCTCTATCATTCTATTTTACCAGTAAAGACTTAGGAGTCAGATACTAGGGTGAAAACCTGCTACCTCAAACCAGGTGACCTTCCTCCTTAGCCATCTACCCAGCAAGAGAGTGTCTCTTCCTCAATCCCAAACCAAAAAGGATAGCCACACTCAAAGTCCCTCCCTAATACTTCCTATGCGTTTATCTATTTTTCCACACTTCCTCTAACTCTATGACTACTTCCTGCCAACTAGTTGCTGGCTCCACCTCTTGACCCAAGGTTTTATTTAATTAAAGAAAACTTGGGTTTCACAGTGTGATCAAATATGGGGGTGGGGGTTGCAGAGCACGCCTTTAATCCTAGTACTTGGGAGGTAGAGGCAGCTGGATCTCTCTGAGTTCCAGGCCAGCCTGGTCTACAAAGAGAAGGCTACACAGAGAAACCCTGTCTTGAGGAGTAGGGAGTAGGGAGTAGGGGAGTAGGGTAAGAACATTTTAACCCAGGCATCATGACCAATCCCTGTATTCCCAGCACTCATAAGGCTGGGGTAGGGTGGATGGCTTATTGTTCAAGGTTAGCCTGAGCTACATAGTAAATTCTAGGCTGGCCTAGGCTACAAAAATCCTGTCTCAGATACCACCATAACAAAAATTTTATCCATTGAAAGCTGAGGAGATGACTCAGCAGGTTAAGTCTTGCTGTACAAGAATGAGGTCCAGAGTTTGGATCCCCAGATTCCACCTATAATCCTAGCTTATGCCCACACAGGAGGTAGAGACAAGGAATCCCTGAAACAAACCAGCTAGCCAACCTAGCCAAAATGGTGAGCTCCAGTATCAAATACATAAGGTGGAGAGCAATTAGGAAGACACCCAATGTCAACCTTAGGCTTCCACACACATGTCCACCTACATACACACACACACACACACACACACACACACACACACCCCACATATACAACAACAGCAACAAAAAAAATCAGTCTAGCCATTGAGTTATGTATGCACTTAACCTATATAATGAATGAGCAGAGGTACTTATAAAGTAACTCTTACTTCTGTACATTATTATCATTATTATGATTATCATTGAGCCTAGGCTAGTCCAGAACTCTAGGCCTAGGGGCAAAGGAGTACAAAGCATTCTTGTAGCCCTCTCATTTTAAGGATTTGCTACCTAGGCTTTCTATGTTTTGTGACAGCTCCACATTAGTTCCCTTGTATCTAAGGGAAATCTATGCTTAGATAGTAAGAATATAGGTATTTCTCAACCTCCCTCACTTCAGCTTCCTGGATAGCACACTGTCAGTGCCCTCAGAACCAGGAGAGGGCACTGGATCCCCTGGAACTAGAGTTGCAGGAAGTTGTAAACTCAAGTTCTCTGAAAGAGCAGCAAGTACTCTTAACCACTGAGTTATCTCTCTAGCTCCCTGTTTTAATACTTCCTTATTTTAAAATCAGTGAGGTCCTATGGATTCCAAAATCTGAAAGTCATGAACAAGTAGGCTGGCATCAAATTTTGAAATGAAACAGTCTGTGAACCAGAGGTTTCTGGTCCTATAACTTTAGCTGAAATAGCTCTGTCTTAATAGGCTTTTCTGTTTGTCCAGAGATAGCTTGCATATACAACACGGTATAAAATTTATCTCTGCTAATTTTACCTTAAATATTGTTCTAGTTAACATCTAGAAATAATCAAACTGGTATTTACCCTTCTATTTTTAATAGAAACCAAGTCGGGGAAAAATGTATATAGTCAATGACGAAAATGATTCTTAGGCAAAAGCTTAGTATTTATTTGTGTATGTGTTCACATGCCATGGTAAACATGTAAGGTCAGAAGATAACTTGCTGGAGGCAGTTTTCTCCTTCCACCATATGAGTTTTGGGGATCGGTAGCAAGCAGATTTACTCACTGAGCCATCTCATTGGCCCCAAACAGCTTAAAATAAATACCATACCAAGTAAAAAGTATCCAGTTATGTGACAGCCTTTGTATAATAAAATTTTGTTGAAAGTTTAAAAAATGAAGTAAATACCATAACACTTCAGGATAATGAAGATTTTAAAAGTACTACCCAAGGGGTGTTGGGGGTGGTATGCATGTGGAGGGAAAAAAAAAGTACTACCCCCCATTTTGTGAAGCTGTGGAAGTGAAGTCTGGATTACATTGGAGAACCCAAGATGTTAAAGGTAGACCCAAGACATCTGCAAAGGAGAGCTGCAGACAGGGAGTGGAACCAGCCCTAGAGACAGAAATGCTGTAGGCAGCAATGCCGGAGAGATGAACCATCTAAGCACTGGCATCTGACATGGGCTACAGGATTTGGAGTTTGTCCCTCTTTGGTCTAGTAGTTCCTCACTGTGCCACCATCCCTCCCTTTTAGAATGGTAATTACATCCCTGCCATTGTAAGTTGTTTGTATATAATTTGCTTTTTTATTTTACAAGGTTTACAATTAAGAGAGTGCACTGGGTGCACACACCTTTAATTCTGGAACTTCGGAGGCAGAAGCAGGCAGTTTGAGTTTGAGGCCAACCCTGGTCTATATAGCAAGTTCCAGGACTGCCAGGGCTATGTAGAGAGGCCCTGAAGAGGGTAGAGTTGGGGGCTTGCTTTGAATCTTAGAATTTACTCTGGACTTTGAACTTTTAAAAAGTGTTGAGACTGTGATAGACTATGGGGACTTCTGAAGTTGGAGTAAATGCATTTTGCATTATGATATGGCCACAAGCCTATGGGGCCAGGGAGTGTGGTGGTTTGAATGAGACTGACACTCATGTTCATATGTTTGAATACGTGGGCCCCAATTGGTGGAACTACTTGGGAAGGACTAGGAGGTATTGCCTTCTTGGAGGAGGTGTGTCACTGAGGGTAGGCTTTGAGGGTTTTGTTTTTGGTTTTGGTTTTTCAAGACAGGGTTTCTTTGTGTAACAGCCCTGGCTGTCCTGGAACTCGCTTTGTAGACCAGGCTGGCCTTGAACTCGGATCCACCTACCTCTGCCTCCCAAGTGCTGAGATTAAAAGTGTGTACCACCACAGCCCAACTAGGCTTTGAGGTTTAAAAGACACCATTCCCAGGTTTCTCTCTGTCTCCTACTTGTAGGTCAAGATGTGAGCTCTCATCTGTTCTTACTCCCATGCTTTTGCTCTGCCATCATAGACTCTAACACTCTTAACATAAGCCCTTTTAAATACTTTCTTTTATAAGTTGCCTTGGTCATGGTGTTTTGTCACACCAATAGAAATGTAACTAATACACATCTTATCAATAAGGGACAAGATCATCTCAACAGAAACAGAAAAACTACCTGAGAAAAATTCAACACATACAACACTCCATAGCCTGTTAAGAGGCATCAGTTAACAGCCTGGTCTATAGAGCTAGTTCCAGGATAGCCAGGCCTCTTACACAGAGAAACCCTGTCTCAGAAGAAAGAGAGAGAGAGAGAGAGAGAGAGAGAGAGAGAGAGAGAGAGAGAGAGAGAGAGAGAGAGAGAGAGAGAGAGGGAGGAGAGAGAGAACTGTTATTGCTGAAAAGTACTGACTCCTCCCTTGGACCCATATTTAACAAAAGCAGAATGAACCTTGTATCTCAGCCTTCATTTTACATTTGTACATTTTACATTCCTTTACTCTGGGTTAGTCACCTGTTTAATGCTGCAGAGTTAAGTATTTGAATGCCTATCTGAGATATGATGACCTCTGTGGTAGTTTGAAAGAAAGTGGCACTATTAGGAGGTGTGGTCTTGTTGGATGAAGTGTATCACTGTGGAGGCAGGCTTTGAGGTCTCATATATGCTCAAGATACTGACCAGTGTCTCAAACCACTTCCTGTTGCCTGTGAGTCAAGATATAAGACCACTCCAGCTTCCTTCTCTAGCACCATGTCTGCCTGCACGCTGCCTTGCTTCCTGCCATGATGATAATGGACTAAACCTCTGAAACTGAAAGCAAGCCACCACAATTAAATGTTTTCCTTTATAAGAGTTGAGTGGTCATGCTGTCGCGTCACAGCAATAGAAACCCTAACTAAGACAACCCCTAACAGGTGAGAGTAACATCATCTGTCAACTTTTATCATGTTCTATTCTGTACTTCCAAAGGACACCTGAAAATTGCTGGTTACTGTCCCAAACCTCCAGTCATCTTGGATTCCAGAAAAAAACAGATCTCTAAAGTTGAAAATGTTATTAGTGAATTCTCCTTTGAGCCTCTAAAAGGAAGTACAGACAGGCCAAACCCTAATTTTAGTCCAGTCATATCCATTTTAGAATTCTGTCCTTTAAAACTGTACAATAATAAATTGATACTTTTTTTTGTTTTGTTTTTGTTTTTTGTTTTGTTTTTTTTTTTTGAGACAGGGTTTCTCTGTGTAGCTTTGCGCCTTTCCTGGAACTCACTTGGTAGCGCAGGCTGGCCTCGAACTCACAGAGATCCGCCTGCCTCTGCCTCCCGAGTGCTGGGATTAAAGGCGTGCGCCACCACCGCCCGGCCAAATTGATACTGTTTTAAACCACTGAATTAGGTGCTTGTTAGAGCAGCAATAGGAAACTAATACAAGGTAAATATATTAATTGAATTTCAGATGTTAAAATCTAGGCAATCATGGTATATAATCTTTTTGCAGTTGCTAGATTTGGGTATTGCAGGTTTTGTTGAGGACTTTTGAGTCTATATTCATACGAGATCTTGATTTTTCTTTCTCCTTTCTTTCTTCCTAACTTTCTTTCTTTCTTCCTTTCTTCTGTGATATCTTTGATTATATTTGCTGTCAAGACAGTAGTGGCCTTCCACAGAATGAGCTGAGAAGTGTTTCCCTTCCTTCTACAAAGTCTCTCCAGCTTTGACAGTAGCTCTTTGCATCCTGTATCTTTGTCCAGTTCCTTACTTTTAACATGTGATTTTGTTTATTTGTTGGGGTGCTGGAGTTGTACCCAGGACCTTACAGATGCTAAATAAGCGCTGTACCATTGACTTTCACCGCTAACCTGAAATCTGTATTTTTTTTCTTTTTAATTTACGTTTTTTAAAATGTTGTATGTTCCTATGTGTGAGGTGCACATGTTGGGGGGGGGGATACATGTACCTGTTTGTGTGCCTATGAAAGCCAGAGATAACCTTAGTTGTTCTTCTTCAGGAGTCAGCCACTGAGCCCCAGGAATCTTCCTGTCTCCACCACCACTGGAATTAGAAGTGTGCGATATCTTAACTTTCTTTTTTTGGTGGTGGTGGTGGGCATGTCAGGGTCTCTCACTATGTAGCTTTGGCTGGCCTGAAACTCACTTATGTAGACCAGTCTGAGCTACATAGAAAGAGCCTTTCTCAAAAGAAAAAAATAATTACATTGTTCGGAGTGCAAAATCTAATGATAATGAAGAGTACCATTAACTAATTATTAATGAGTTATTCAGTTGTATACTATGCTTTGAATTTTAAAAGTACATTTATTTACCAGGGCTGGCAATCTAGCTCAGGGGTTAAGAGCACTGGCTGCTCTTCCAGAGGACCCAGGTTCAATTACCAACACCTGCCTGATGTCTGTAACTCCAGTTCAGGGAATCTGATGCTCTCTTCTGGCTTCTGTGGGCACCAGGCAGACAAGTGGTACACCAACACACATTACATACACTCAGGCTAAGCACATAAAATTTAAAGTAAACAATTTTTTGTTGTTTGTCAGGACAGTGTTTTTCTGTGTAGCCCTAGCTTTCCTGGAACTCACTTTGTAGACTAGGCTGGCCTCAAACTCACAGAGATCCGCCTGCCTCTGCCTCCTGAGTGCCGGGATTAAAGGTGCATGCCACCATGTCCAGCAAAATAAACAAATTTTTTAAATATGCTTTGTAACTTACATTTACTTATTTGTGTGTAGAGAGGTGCATATGTGATATCTAGTGTGCATGTAGAGGAGGTCACACTATTCATTCTACCCTGTGGCTCCCAGTGATGGAGCTTGGGTTGTCAGGCTTGGCAAGAAGTGTATTACCTCTTGAGCCATCCCACCAGCTCCACTGTGCTTTATATTTAATGTTGTTTTTAACCCTTCCAATAACCCTGTAATAGCTATCATCACACTTAGCTTTTGTTTGTTTTTCTTTATGTCAAGACAGCATCTTATATAGCCCAGGCTAGCCTCCAACTTGCTATGAGCTGGGTCTGCCTTAAATTCCTGAGTCTCCTACTGAAACCTCCCAAGTACCAGTAGTAAAGGCATGCATTACCACACCCAGCTTATATCCAGTTTACATATGAAAAAACATTAAATATCTTTAATTGTTATAAATTAATATATTGTCATTGTACTCTTTTATAGATCATTCACGAGAAGTCTTGGAGCAATTAGTAGGATCGAGAAAACTAAAGCAAGTGACTTGGTCTGTTTATTGATCTTCATAGAGGCTGATCTGAGGAACTTTCCCAGGATATGCTCTATAAATATTTGTTTTTCACTTAATTTAACACTAATTTATTATTTTATTGTCTTAGTTAAGCTGTAACTCCCAGAGAACCAGTTCAATCTTAATGTAAATGTTTGTGCTTTTAAGTTAACCAGACTCAGCATTTTAACACTTCTATTATCTCATATTTGTTTGATGAGCCATCTTTTATCACTTGATGGGAAGGAGGCTGGGTTTGTTTCTTTAATAACAAAAGTTTCAAATGATTTATTTTCCCTTTATAGTCCATTCTCTGGTGTAGGTATTTGAGCTGTTGTAAGAGACATTATGGGTAGAATTCTAAATAAAGATGCTTTAAAAAGCGTAATTACCTTCTGAGTTGATTTCTGGTTTTTACCTTCATGAAATGTTCAGCCAAAAGCAAAGTAGAACATGAGGAATGTTACCTCTTCACAGAAATGGATATACTTGTTTCACAGGAATCAATGGTAATAATTCACCAGTTATAATGAGACACTCAGCTGGAAAAGTGGCTCAGTGGTAGAACACTTGCCTAGTTTGCATGATGCTAGGGTTGGATTCTCAACACCAAAAAGATTAATATTCAAAGGGGGGGCAGCCATTCAACATATTCACATTACTGAGGCTTTTGCTCAGACACTCATTTCATTGATTCTTACCCCACTCAGTTCTAGGGCTTGAACTCAGGGCCTCATATTACTAGGCAGACAGGCTACCACTGAGCTGTATCCCAAGGCAATTTCATTGGGTTTTATGGCTGCTCTTTCCAAGTACATTTTGTTCATCTATGAGCTTCTTCCTGGGCAAAATCAGATTCATAAACGTGTGTGTGTGTGTGTGTGTGTGTTGTTTTACTGGGTATTGAATCTAGGGTTCCATGCATGCTTGGTAGGTACTGTACCGTTAGATTATATCTCCGGTCCCAGAAATGTGTACAAATTAAGTATGAAATGCCATTATAGGGCTGGGGGTGGTATTTGTAATCTCATGATTGCATCTCAATCTTATAGGCACTCATAATTGTGGTAGTCTAAAAGATGGTTTCTTATTTAACTGTACAATTTTTATGAATAGAAACATACTAAAATATGATTCATGCTAGATCTGTTGTTCCACGTGGACTGTAGACACTTAGAGGTCTTACTCTCCATCCTTAGTCACTGACAAGGTAAATATTGGCCAAAGTGTCCTCATAGAACTTTCACAGAGCATAATTGCAGGTGTCTGGCTTTGGTATATCTTAGTCCTTCAAGAGATCAATAGCACCTACGTTACCCTAAGCTTCCTCCACTAGCACCTCCCCACTCTGATTTAAATAACAACACTTTGTATTTATTTCTATACCAGTTTTTAATGCAAGATTTTAGAGTCAGTAGACTAATTATATATAGGTCCTGAGATTCAGGTAACTAACAGAAAAAGGTTGTTAACTGACTAACCATGTCTGGATATTATTAATCATATAAAATAGTACACATATTCTTTGCCTTTTCCTTAAATCTCTCATTGGTTTAATTTCTTTCTTTGTAATCTTTGTAGCTATCCCTTTAAGAGATAGCCAGAACTTTTTACAACCTACAGCTGTTGTCAATCACCAATTAAGCTGACCAAGTCTTTGCCAAGTGTGACTCTTATCAGACTACTTGTCCCTGAGAGTTTACTTTGTAGTTTTTACTAACAAGTTGTTAATGAATGGATATACATACATACATACATACATACATACATACATACATACATACGTGCATGCTTGGGGGAAAAAAGGAGGAAAGAAGATGGAAAAGACCTAGATAGATATCAGAGAACAGCAATAGGAGAATTGATTGAGAAGAACAAAGATGAGGACAAGATGGAAAGAACTAGATAAAGATGAGAGAACAGCAGGAGGGACTGAGAGGAGCTAAGTATGAGAACAGAAAAGAAGCTGTGTAGATAGAATTGACTTAGAAGAATAAAGTGAATGGACTAAGGAACTCAGTGTGCTTAGATTCATTTGATATCCCTCAGAGTAGTATCCTTAGCTAATTGTAGCATCTGTTCTCGACCTTGACAGAAATCCCCTCAAGGCAGGAACTTAAGGGGAATTCGATAGATTATGAGGTCTCTGACCTCACCAATGGATTAGTTCATTAATGGATTCATAACTGAATGGACTATTGAGAAGACAGGGTTCAAGAGAACAGCCCTGAGCCAATTTTTCATACCTCTTTTATAGGGCAAAACTGCAGGGTGGGAGATTTTGCAAGCAAGCGTGGTTACAGAAGCAAGACTAGGCAGTTAAGGAAATCTTCCTGGAACATCTGTTACCGAACAGTCTATGGTTATGATGGTGGAGCACAGCCCAGTTCTGATAAACAGAAACTTAAGTTTTACAGTAAATGGAAATTAACTAGAGTTGGTTTCCTCATTACAAAATTGAGTTGGGCTGATTCCTCATGGATGGGAACTCTAGGAGGTGCAGCTTTGTTGGAAGAAGTCCGTCCAGTTGTGTCCTTAGAGGGTCTATCTTATTCCTGGTTTCTGGCTCTCTGCTTCCTGGCCACTTCTACTGCATACTGTTGTTGCCGTAACATCTTACCTTGCCACCGCTGCACAACAGTGAAGCCAGAGACCAAGGATTGGAGCCTCTGGGAAACTGAGCCAAAATAAACCACTCCTCTTTTAAGTTGATTTTTATCAGTTATTTTGTTACAATAACAGAAAGATAACTCTCTAGTTCCTTATCTTCCAGAGATATTTTATTAATACTGCAGCAAATTGTGTATATTATATATATAAATACATACAGAGATATACTTTCTACATAATCAGTTGTATATGATATGTATTATTCACATTATTTTTGCTTAGAGTTCAGTGTTTTGCTGTTACAAAATCCTGACAACCTGGTATATGAAGTGGGAACATAACCATTACTAACTTTAGTAAACCATACAGAGTTATCCAAGGTGTTAGAGCAAAGGAAGAAAGAAATTTATTTTTTCCTTTTCTTTTTTCTTTTTTTTTTGAGACAGGGTCTCACCATGTAGCTCTGGCTGCCCTGGAACTCACTGTAGACCAAGCTGGCCTCAAACTTATAGAGATCCACCTGCCTCTGCCTCTCAAGTGCTGGGATTAAACATGTGCATGACTATGCAGGGCCGGACAGAGGAAATTTCAAATAACTTTCTCTATTAGATAGGGTTTCATTATGTAGCTCTGGCTGTCCTGGAACTAACTCACTATGCAGACCAGTCTGGCTTCAAACTCACAGAGATCAGCCTACCTCAGCCTCCCAAGTGGTGGTATTCAAGCCTCAAGCCACCACACCCCACTGAATTGCATTCTTTAAACTGAACCTCTTACAGAGGAAAGTTTTAGAGTTTAATACAAACAGAACTATAACCATAATAAAAGCACTCTGACAAATCAGGGATGAAATTCCCACACTGCACTTGTGGTCAGTCCATTGTTATCCCGCTGAGTTGGCTCTGGAAGTGTGTATTCTTGCAGCTGATGCAGCCGATGGCGAATGCTGTGTCCACTGAACTGGGGCCTCCCAGGGTCACCAATAAATACTCGGGTTCTGTGGGTCCAAAAGTAGTTCTCCAGCCACAGATGAAGACTGTCTGCAAGGTCTTCATCATAAAACATATCTCCAAGAACAATGACATCAAACTTACCTTGCTGGGTATTCAGAATGTTTTCAGTTAAAATGGGAAAAGGATTCAGTCCATTTAATTTGCAATTTAGTGTAATCGCCATTCCTGCAACTTTACAAAACATGATAAATTGGTCTATAAGCATTTATCAATAAGCTATTGTACTTTCTTGTTAAGGTGTTTAAAAACACCTTTTTTTGAGCCAGGCAGTGGTGGCACACGCCTTTAATCCTAGCACTTGGGAGGCAGAGGCAGGTGAATCTCGGAGTTTGAAGCCAGTCTGGTTTACAAAGCAAGTTCCATGTTAGCCAGGACTGTTACACAAAGAAACCCTATCTCAAAAAATAAATAAATAAATAAATAAATAAATAAATAAAAATAAAAAAACAAAAAAACACCTTTTTTTTCCTCCACATGAGCTCTATATTTCATTTTCTATTTTAGCCCAAGCTTTTCTCAAAACATAAGTATTTATCAG
The DNA here is from genome assembly GCF_949786415.1 of Peromyscus eremicus. NCBI lineage: Eukaryota > Metazoa > Chordata > Mammalia > Rodentia > Cricetidae > Peromyscus > Peromyscus eremicus. The sequence continues at coordinate 157,184,530 of NC_081418.1, read as the reverse complement.
TAATGATTAATATGAATTCTGCATAAAGAGTTCTTTAACATAGCTTATAAACAATTTCATTCTCTTTGAGATAAAAACTTTAACAGACAATATGCCTCTTTATTCTCCAGGAAATAGTATTTAGAAATTTTGCCAATTTAGTAATTATTAATTTATTAATTATTAAAAATTCACAACATCCTGTAACTCCACAACATGTAAGCCTTGTGTATATAGTCTGTATCATTTGCTATTTAGATCTCTTAACCAAGATCTTAGTACTGATGAGGGAAGTAATTTGTTGCAGTAAAAGTCACCTTTTTGGCAAGGAGAATGTCATCATGCCTCCAAACCTTGCATAAATATTTGTCTGCCATTTTTATGAACTGTAAAAGTCCATGGGGGATAGTCTGAGTTTCTGTGGTTGAACACCTTTTTTAATCTAACAACAGGGGCCAGGGAAATGGCTTTGCAGGTTAAGATGCTTGCCACTAAATCTAAGAGTTCAATGCCTGAAGGCCAAGCATGGTTGCACACTTTAACCCCAGCACTTAGCAGGCAGAGACAGGCAGATCTCTGTGAATTTGAGACCAGCCTGGTCTATACAGGGAGTTCCAGGACAGCCAGGACTACACAGAAAGAACCTGTCTCAACAAACCAGAGTTCAAAGCCTAAACACATGATGGAAAGGGGGAACCAAATCCCACAAGCTATCCCCATCTCCCCATGTGATGTGCATTGCGGCACACACACAGATGAATAAATAAATAATTGTAAAAATAATCTAATATCTCCTTTGTTAAAAGGGATTTTGTTGTTGAATTTAACTTTTTGTGCTTTGGTGTTTTGTCTGCATTCATGTCTGTGTGAGGGTGTTGGATACCCTGGAACTGTAGTTACAGACAGTTGTGAACTGCTATATGGGTGCTGGGAATTGAACCTGAATCCTCTAGAAGAGCAGCCAGTGCTCTTAACCTCTGAGCCATCTCTCCACACTCCCCCACCCCATCCCCATTGTTTTTTTTTAGGGAAAGAAGTTTAAAGTTTATATCAGTATAAACTATATACTGGCTGGGCATGATGATGCATACCTGTCACTCCAAGACTTGGTAGTATGCAGCAGGAAGATCCTTGCAAGTATTAGCCAACCTGAGCTACAAAGGGAGGTACCAGGCCAGTTGGGTCTACAGCCTAAAACCCTGTCTCAAACCAACAAAAAACAAAACAAAGAGGCTGGGCATGGCGGTGCATGCTGATAATCCCAGCACTTGAGAGATGAAAATAGGAAGATCAGAAATCCAAGATTACCCTTAGCTACATAGCTAGTTGAGGCCATCTGGGCTACATGAGACTCTGTCTCAAAAAAAAGAGGAGGGCATTGGTCTAGGAGAGATCAGTTATCCTGACTCCATACCCACCTCCCAGAACTACATCCAGCTTGACAGAAGTTTGTCCCTTCTGAGAAATGATGCTTGTAAAATGTTTAACAGATCAGTGTTCCTCCTTCCCTTTTGGGAAATAATCCCTTGTTTAAAGTAAAAACTCCCCTACCCTGCACCTCATGTGATTTAATTGTCTTTTATCTTTATAAATTCTGTAGTGTTTAATCTAGGGGAAGAGAGTTCACTGTGACAAAACCCTGCTCTCAGTCTCTTCAACAAAGGACTCTTATTTGGCCTTATATTCAAGGTGGTCTATAACTTTCTCATGTGGACTATAACCAAGAAAGAAAATTTTTAAAAAGCTATATACTGAATATAGAAGAGCAATGGTGGGATTTTTATGAACATTTTCTGCTTATTTTTGGTATGTTTGTTTACTGTAGACAGAAAAACAAATGTTAGGTTTGATTAAATTATAACTGAAACCTCTTAAAAAAATAAGACCCCTGGAGGGCTCTACCCTAAATGAAGGTAGGATCAGAGAAAAAAATCAGATTAAATAAAAGCTTACCTGTCACCACCTGGGCCTCTTTTCTTTTCTTTTGTGTTTTGTTTTGTTTGAGACAGGGTCTCATTTTGTAGCCCTAACTGCCCTGGAACTCTGAAGTCTACCTGCCTCTGCCTCCTGAGTGCTGGAATTAAAAGTGTGGGCTGCCATACCTAACACAACTTAGGTCTTAATGCAGTAAAAATATCCACTAAAGACACAAACTTATCTTTACTTGAATTTGTGTCAAATAAACATTACTTACACATTTCAGGGAATTCTCAACCCAGAAGCTAACATACAAGCCCCAGCTTCGTATCCCTCTGGAATATCTAGCAGCAAATCAAATCCTCTTGGGGAAATGCACTGTCAGTCCAGGCCCCAGATGATGTCCCACTGAACATACCTCACAGTATCAGATTACAAAAACAAGGCCGTAAGTGATCATGATGTATCCTGAGAGGGGGGTGTGAGCTTTAAACGTTTTAAAATATGCAGTCCTTACTGGGGTCTATGTCGTTGGCCAAGATCTTTGATGCTCCACTCATCTTAGCAGCAATTGCTGTAGCCCCACATCCACTCCCAAGATCTAAGACAGACTTTCCTCTAACAACATCTGGGTTATCCAAAAGATACCTAAAGTAGAAAGAAAAGAGAAAATATCTGAGGTATGGAAAAGGACAGTGAGAAGTATAAAAAATAAACAAACCAAAACAGGAAAGATGGTTCAGCAGATAAAGATGCTTGCTGCCAAATCTGATGACCTGAGTTCAACATGGAAGGAGAGAACCAATTCATGAAAGTTGTCCTCTGACCTCCACAAGCACACCATGCATACCTGTGCTAACACATACAAACACACGAAGCAATGAATTAAATGTAATTTTTCCCATGGTATAGAACCCACCTGACCTAGACCAGTGGTAACAATACTATTCCTGCGAAACAGGACACCTTTTTTTGATAGCTATACACCCTAAAGACACAAACAGATGAAATCAGGACCAATGCTAAAGCAGAGAAGACAGACACGCTAAAGTACCTCCTTTGTTTCAGTTACTATTTCTTAACAAAAAGTATCATTGCAGCTATACAAAAAAACAGGACGCAGAGGGGGGAGCTTAAAAATGCAGAATCCAAACAAATGCAGGGTCCACCTAAGATGTCCTTGAGCTGCCAAAGAAGAGAACATCCTAAATAATCACTCATACTGTCGCGTGCAGAAGAGCAAGTTCTAGAGGAGGCTGGAATTTACAATATTAAAGCAGGATCTTTGAAGGGCTGGGTCTTTAGGATCTACCTCAGAACCCTGTGCTTACTGTTGATATCCACATGAACCTGAGCACAAATTAAGACATACGGATCTTTTATGGCCATGTAGGTTCTTTAACAGCTGACATTAGTTTCTTGTGGGGTAGAAGCTTTATTTATGGAAATACCTTAAGAAATCTTGTGTAAGGGGGTGAAACTATGCAACAAAGCACCAAAGGTAAGACCAAACTGCTATCAAAACAAGACTTTGGGGGTGAGGAATGTGTTACAAAAATTAGTATAAGGGCTGGAGAGTTGGCTCAGCAGTTAAGATCCAGGTTGCTCTTGCAGAAGATCCAGGTTCAAGTCCCAGAACCCACATGATAGCTCACAGCTGTCTGTTACTCCAGTTCCAGAGGATCTGATGCCTTCTTCTGATCCTCATGGGCACCAGGCACACATGGGGTACACAGACATACATTCAGGCAAAACACTCATACACAAAATAGATAAATTTTTTAAGAAAAAGTTGCTCAGTGGCACATGCCTTTAATGCCAGCACTAGAAGGCAGAGGCAGGTGGGATCTCTGTGACACCCAGGCCAGCCTGGTCTACATAGCTCCAGGACAGCCAGACTACAGGAGTGACACCCTGCCACAAAAAAAAAAAAAAAAAAGTTAATATGACTCACTGCTGTAACCAAACACCTGACAAGAAACTCTTAAGGGAGGAAGAGTTTATTTTGAAGGAACACAGTTTGGACATGGGGAAGGCAGGCCTGGCAGTAGGGGGCTGTGGCAACAGAAGTATGAGTGCTTGCTCACATCAGTATAAATTATGAAGAAAAGGATTCCAGGACTCAGCTTTCTTCCTTTTTCTCTGTGTTCACATTCCTACCAGAGCAGTGCCACTCACATTTACGGTGGGCCCTCAGTTAAGCTTCACTGGAAACATCCTTCGTTTTTTGTCAACTTGACACTAGCTAGAGGCAAGTGGGAAAGGGGACTTTCAACAGAAAACGCCTCCACCAGCTTGGCCTGTGGGACATTTTCTTCTTTAATAATGACTTCCCTGAGTCCAACTCCAGTGGGGTTCAGGTCCCAAAGATGAGGTGTGGAGTTGGACAGGTAAAGGATAAGACTGACAGGATCTGAGGGTGAATCTGGATGGCTACTTTATTGGGGTGGGGACACTACAACTTTTATAATCTATAATTGCACAGAGGATTAAATGAGAGGGGGCATGTGAGCTGGGGTGTGGCTTGTGATCAGGGATTGAGGAAATTAGCACAGACTTTGACAAGTTAATAGTCACCACAGTCATATGTTAATGGAAGGGCCACAGGTTCCTCTTCCCAGAGATAAAAAATGATTCCCTTTTAGCAAGTGGCTGGATCCACTCCCTATTAGCAGCTCTCCTCAGCAGGTATCCCATGGCTCTGGCATCTCCAACATGTTGGGGTCTCCAAGGCAATCCAGACTTCACCTTCACAGCTTCATGAAATGGCCTCTCTAGGCCTCCATGCAGGGACATCCCCTGACACATGCCTGGGCTCAGCAGCTTTCCTTACCCTTAGGGGCAAATTCCACAGGCCCTTTCTTCTATCCTTAACTCCAGAAGCTGCCAAGTTCTTCTGCTTTCTGGGGCTGGAACATGGCCCCCTTGTTCAATTACATCTTCACCAACTTTCTGTCCTTCATTCTCTAAGCTTGGCTGTCCTGAAACTGGATTTCTAGACCAGGGTGCCTTGAACTCAAGAAATCTGTATGCCTCTGCCTCCTGAGTACTGGGATTAAAGGTGTGCATCACCACACCTGGCTCTAAGCTTTTCTTTCATTCCTTTTCACAAATTGGAAGATTAGCTGGGTGGGGTCTTGCCCTGAGGTCACCACTCCCTATACAGCATTTATATCCTGCTCTTCTTTAATCTATGTTCCAGGTCTCCTGGAACATAGGACTTAGCAAGGATTTTCTTGTGGGACCAGACACTCCAATATAGAATATTGCAGGTTTTTTTTTTATATATAGCTTAATTTATCCAAATAGCTAAAGCTTAAAGTGAATAAAGATGAAGTTAGACAAATGTTACTGTGAACCTGAATAGACCTTAGGAATTTACCAATCTTGATTATCAAATATACCTTATTAATCAAGCATATGTTATTTATCCAAATTTTCGAGCAGCTTGGTGTTAACTTGTGTGGGAGTAGGCAGAGTCATCACACTATATTGGTTCCATGGTGGCAGAGATTTTTTCCAAAGAATTATTTTGTTTAAAGGGGTTGCCATTTTATATATTTTCATCCTTCAAAGCCTACACAAAATTTCTCAAAAGAAAATGCACAAGGAAACTCCCACAACACATGGGAGAATCATTAAAAATGGAAGTAAAGGTGCTGGGGAATTGTGATCCACAAAGTCGAAATGCTGGAACTAGTCAATCAAGCAGCAATGGTCCCCATGTGATCCACACCAATGATTGATGTGGGAGGGCCCAGCCCTCTGGGAGAAATGCACTGGCAGGTAATGCTGTCTGGTATTAGAAAGCAAGCTGAGCAAGCCATGAAGAGCAAGCTAGGAAGCAGGGCTCCTCCATGGCCTCAAAGTTCCTGACTTGTGTTCATGCCGTGACTTTCTGGATGATAGACCGTGATCAAAAAGCTGCTTTTGGTTGTGGTTTTTTATTACAGCAATGAAAACTCTAACAAAAGCACACCCTCATGGACATGCCCACAGCCATGTCTTGTAGGTAACTCCAAATTCAACTGAGTTGACAACAAAGGTTACCAATGACAGGTGTGAAGAGAACTACTTTGTCATTACAGTATCAACATCTATGACAGTTGTGAAGCCAAGCTAATTTAACAGTGGCCAGTTCTGGATGTAGCTACAGCCCTCTCTGAATTTTTTAGTTGACAATCCTTGTCTTCTCTCTTGGTCTCAGTTGAAATCCCAGACTCGAGAGGCCTCAATCCCCTACTGTCCTCTCTGTGGCAAGTGCCAAAGTCAAGTAAGTGAGTATATAGATACTATTTAAAAATTTTTAAGAAAGCATTGCTATATATCACAGGATAGCTTCAAACGCTCCTGGCTCAGCTTCCAAGTGCTAGGATTACAAAGGGACACACACCATCACGGATAACTATAGGAGGCCTTTTTGGAGATGACTTTGTCTTCCCATAGGACAAATCCTCTTCTATTTTATGAGAAGGATAGCAATCCAAGCCATACATAAGTTGGGACCTGCATGAGCCCCAGTGACTTTCTGGTTTTGCTGTTATGTTATAGGGCCAGAAAAAATAGCACAGAGGTGGGGGTGGGTGCTAAAGGGAAAAGGATCTTCAACAGCCTTAAAGATGCACATTTCACCGAGACATACCTAGACAGGGCCTGGCCTCCTGGCCAGTAGATTGCCCAGTAGGGATCACTGTAGGGCCACAGGTCAGCCCTTTCCCACCAGAACTTGCACCTGGGGGTCAAAAGCCGTAGCTGGATTTCAGGGGTAAGACTGCCACTGCTGGTGACTTCAGTGTTCTCCTCCAGGTAGGCTTTCATCTCAGGGTCCAAACAGCTCCCTGCTGTCCTCCAGGGAAACAGGGGCAACTCACTGCTCATAGCCTGCAGGAAACGCCACTGGCTCCTGGAAGTTTTCCAACCCAGGCTGAAAGCCATTAGTACTTCTCCAAACCTCAGGTTCTGTCAGTGTTGCTATTAACAAGACTGCTCCCCAAGCAGACTGGATGAGGGTCTGCCTCTCCACTTAGTGGAGACTGCAAGTTTGGATCTGTACATTAAACAAACAAACAAGCAATACTGAAAATTCTTAGTCCATATCTTTCAATACAACAAGAAAATAAGCTAGTGTAAGCTCTAACAACTCACAAGCACAAGTTTATTTCAGAGGACAGCTCTGGCTTATCAATTTGGGTAAAGAAATCCAGTTACTTTTTTCTTTTTTCTTTTTTCTTTTTTTTTTTTTTTTTTTTTTACTGTGAAATCCTTTTAGTAATTCATAATGACAAAAATACACAGGCATTTTATTTTACAACAATCTTTAAGAAAATGAAATAAGGTATACCTTTTTGTTGTTTTGTTTTTCGGATACACTTGCTCTGGGGCTAAAGAGATGGCTCAGCAGTTAAGAGCACCTGATGCTCTTGCAGGGGAACCAGGTTCAGTTCTTAGCACCCACATGATATCTCACAATCATAACTCCAGCCGGGCGGTGGTGGCACACGCCTTTAATCCCAGCACTCGGGAGGCAGAGGCAGGTGGATCTTGGTGAGTTCGAGGCCAGCCTGGTCTACAGAGCGAGATCCAGGAAAGGGGCAAAGCTACACAGAGAAACCCTGTCTCAAAAAAACAAACAAAAAAAAAAAGTTACAATCATAACTCCAGCTCCAGGGGATCTGGTGCCTTCTCTGGCTTTGTCAGGCATCAGACACAGACAGACAGACAGAGACACAGACAGAGACACAGACACACACACACACACACACACACACACACACACACACACAAGCACACGGTGCATTTATACACACGCAGGCAAAACAGCCATACCCATCAAATATAGACATACTGTAGCCTAGGCTGCACTGGAATTCACTATGTAGACCAAACTGACATCAAGCTTGCGGTTAGGCTCCTGCTTCTGTCTCCTGAGTGCTGAATTACAGCTCTATGCCATTCTACCCAGCAAAGACTTCATTGTAATAGGACACCAACTTCTAAATTCCTGTCAATATTGACTCGACTTTACCAAACCTAAACTTAAAATATCTATAACCCAAAGTATACACTGGTAAGGAGAAATGAGGAATGCCATCTTTTGTTTGTTTTCTGGCACAGGGTCTCTCTATTATGTAGCTCTGGCTGTCCTGGAACTCACGCCTTGAACTCACAGATATCCACCTGCATCTGCCTCCAGAGTGCTGGACTGATGGCTTGTGCAGCTATGCCTGACCTGCTGTTCTTGTAAAGATTCCTTTTTATTTGTGTGTCTGAGTGTATGTGACTGTCTGCGGAGACCAGAGGCACCAGCTCCTCTTACAGGCAGTCGTGAGCTGCTGACATGGGTACTGAGAACTGACCTTGGTCCTCTGCAAGAGCAGCAAGTGCTTTTAACCTGAGCCACCTCTCCAGCTCCTTGGTTGTCGTTATTGTTGTTTTCAGAGTTTCACGGCTCAGATTGGCCTCCAACTAAATAGAAAAGGATGATGATGAATTTCTGACTCTCCTACGTCACAAGTGCTGTGCAGCCACTACTCCAAGTTTATTTTTGTTTGGAGTCAAACCCAAGGCTTCATGCATGCTAAGCAAGCACTCTACCAATGGTGCTTTAAGGTTCACAGCAGAGCAATAAGGAATTACTTTGAATTTGAACACCAAGTCTTCCCAGCACTGACAGTTTGGTTATGAAGAAGTTACAAAGACAATCTAACTAGGTACTCAAATTATGCTGTAAGAAAGATAGCAGGCTGGGTATGGTAGTGCACAGCTTCCTTTAATCCCAGAACTTGGGAGGTAGAGGCAGGCAGATCATCGTGGAAGAAAGAAGCAGTGACAAAAAAGAGCTGAACTCAAGCCAGACTGTCAGTACACCCCGCCATACCTGACTGGGGCAGTGTTACTGTCTAGTGGTCTTGACTGGGTTCATCTTTCTCTGCCAGTTACACAGTTAAAAAGCAGGAAAACTTTCAAGCTCAACAGGTAGCAGTGGAGAAATCTCAGACACTGAAAACAGGAGCAGACAGGATCAATAGTTTAGGAAGGGCTTTTATTGAGGGGTGAAGAAACACACACATGCAGCAAACACACAGAGAAAAAGACTCCTCCTCAAAGTAGAAGGGGCATTTGGGGAGCTGGAAATCCAGTCTCTTCTTGAGCGTTAGGGTTTTTTAAGTCTCTGAAGGGTCTTGCTCCCCTAATTTGGTGTTGATCACTTTGAAGAAAGACGGGATGGCTGGCTGGACAACTATTGTGAAAACGTCCTGTTGGGGCCTTCAGCTTGTGGGGCCAGTCCCTCAGTAGGGGCCTGTAGGAAGGAGAAAAAGCTCACAGGGCCTTTGTTTTAAGATGCCAGGCTTTTGTCTCAGGTCAGGAGGGTGAGGAAAAACCATCCATCTTGGAAGTTTTCCACTTTATTATCCAGTCATGGCCCCTCTTCCTATCTGTCTGACTCCAATCCCTCAGTAGGTGGACTGCCTCCCTGGACTACTATCTTACAAAAAGACAGACAGACGAATGAGCAAACTGCCTGGAGGGAAGGTGCAGGCATTGAGAGCTTGCTTCTCTTCCGCAGGACCAGGGTTTGGTTCCCAGTGTCAATGTCCCAGAGTGTGTACCTGTAACTTTAGCTTCTGGTGACACATTCTGGTCTACGCGCGCGCGCGCGCGCGCGCGCACACACACACACACACACCACGCACAAGGTTAACAATGCAGGGCACAGTAGCACATGTCTGTAATCTCATCACTTGGGAGACTAGGGCAGAACTGCCTCTAATTCGAGCAAGTCTGGGCTGCACTGCAGGCCAGGGCTACAAAGTGAGAGCTTGTCTCAAGCAAAGAAACAAAAAGGTTAAATTACAAACAATGCTTGTGACCACGTTACTTTCCTAAGGAAAAAAAAGGACAGGACTCTGCTTTTAAAAGGGTACTGCGGTCCTTACCTGACTTTGCTGGAGCTTCCCGCGCAGAAAGAAAAAAAAAAATGTACACAGAATCTCCTTTCGGAGGAGAGGAAGTCTGAGCCCGCAGCTGGAAAAACACTGGGCGGCCAGAACGAGGAGGCGGAGAAACGTGGACTGCGCAGCCGCCAGGACACACCAGCTCCGCCCTTCTTCCTAGCTGTGTTTTGTTCTGGACCTCTGGGTTCTCAAGGCAGTTGGGAACCATAAAGCCCTTCTGTAACCTTGAGACTAGGGGCCGTGCCCTCTGGTCAGTCCCTATAGACCTGGAGCGCAATTGCACAGCTTTGTGCGCCATGTCTGGGGAATTCTGATTTATAAAACCTCCTGCAGAGCTGTATGCAGCCAGCACTGTCCTGAGAGGATGAATCTGGAGAGGTGAGTAAACTTTTATGACACATTCAGTTGCGATAAATCATAATATATGGCTCCCCTATGGTAAAGTCACAGCCCACGGCGATTTTCAACCTGTAGAGCTCAGGTTCTGAATCTCTTAGATTCCCCACAGGCCCCTCAACTCCCGACTCCAAAATTAAGCCATCTCACTTTCATCAATGAAAATCTATGATGTACAAGAAAAAAAAATATCCCAAACTAAGAAAATGACAAGCTCTGTTTCTGTATCTAAATTTACCATTTGAGGAATGCTCCTCAGATGCCTGGTCAAAATCTGAACGGGGGCCTGGCTCAGTTGTTAGGAGTTTTTACGTAGCCTGAGACCCTGGGAGCCATCCCTAATCCTAGCTAACACTCAGGAGTGGATGGAAGAGGTTCAAGGTCCTACTCAGCAAGTTAGAAGTCAGCCTTGGCTACAAGACACCCAGTCTCAGAAAAAAAAAAAAAAAACAAGAAAAGCTGGACCCATCTAGGTGACTCAGTGTGCCAGGGCCACTGCCAAGCCTGACAACCTGAGTTCCGCAGAGCCCACAAGTGTCCTCCTACTGTCACACCCCAGCACACACACACACCACAATAAATAAATGCAATAAAAACTTTAGAAATCGGCCGGGCGGTGGTGGCGCACGCCTTTAATCCCAGCACTCGGGAGGCAGAGCCAGGCGGATCTCTGTGAGTTCGAGTCCAGCCTGGGCTACCAAGTGAGTTCCAGGAGAGGAGCAAAGCTACACAGAGAAACCCTGTCTCGAAAAAACAAAAAACAAAAACAAAAAACAAAAAAAAAAAAAAAAAAAACTTTAGAAATCTGTGTTTAGAGGCTGGAGAAATGGCTCGGTGTAGTGCAGTGCATGCATAGGATCTCAGTTTGCCTCTCAGACCCACACAGGGTGTGCCTGTATTCCATCTCGAGGGGATCCAATGTCTCTGGCCCCCTTGGGCATCTGCACGCATGTACACACACACATACAGATGCACATAATTAAAAACAGAAACGAAATTTTTTTTTAAGCACCAGGTGTAGTGACTCATGCCTCTAATCACAGCACTTAGCCAGTAGAGGCAGGTGGATCTCTGTGAGTTCATGGCCAGCCTGGGCTACAGAGTGAGTTCCATGCCTGGTAAGATCCTGTCCCTCCCCGCCCCCAAAAAAGAAGAGGATTTAAAAAAAAAATCTCAATGGTGGTGATACATGCCTTTAATCACAGCACTCAGGAAGCAGAGGCAAAGGCAGGTGGATCTCTGTGAATTCAAGGCCAGCCTGGTCTACAGAGTGAGTTCCAAGACAGTCAAGGCCTCACAGAGAAACCCTTGAAAAAATTAAAAATAAAATAAACATTTTAAAAATCTGTATTTATGGTTTACCCTGTTGTTTTTCTACGCTAAGCATGCAGTTCTGCTGTTATGGGGTCTGCTTGGATCCAACACAGCCTAAACTCCAAGTCAATGCAAAAAAGTTTATTGTAATCAAGCCACTATTGATCGATCAGGGACACAGAACAGACTTGGGAGCTGAACTGTGACCCCAGAGCCAGAATGCTCCAGAGCTTTAAGCACAAAAGCCACAAATATCTCTTCCAAGTTACAGTTACATTTTTCACCAATCAGGACTCAAAGATGGGGACTTTCCTAGGGACATTTCTTTGTGGTATGCTCATCCTGTTCTCATTGGTTGGTTTATTCACCTGTGGCTGTGTGGCTTGCCCCACATTCATGTCTCAACGTGCCAAACAGGATGTCAGTTACCCAGGGAGGTCTTGGGAACTTAAACATTTTTGATCCCTATTCAAAATGGAAGTTTTACTCAAAATGGCTTACATTACCCCCTTGTCTTTGTACATTATTCAAATCCTTGATTATCTGTTTCAGAGTATAGGGATGGTATTAGGTCCTTAGGACCATGAGCTTAACTGAGTAAACTCTAGACTGAACAAATTTAACTAAAACATTCAGGATGCAAGGTCCTCTGAGAAGCAGGAGATGAAGGCGGGCCAGTGGTCTTGCTGGGGTAGTGATCACAGTGGTTAGCCCAGGGGACCAATTAAAGAGACTCTGGAACCAGTTACCAGCCTGTCTCCTTTGTTCCTCCCTATCCATCAGTTTTTGTTTTACCTTTGATAAGGTGTCTTGGACTATCCCAAAATGATTGGTATAAAAACAAGTTCCCCACAATGTCATACAGAGACCTCCCTCCTTAAGAAACAATAGATCCAATCCTCTTCTGTTTTGGAGGGCTACTTCTACCACGGAGTCTATTTGTTTTTCTATTTGCTGGAGAAGGAGCTGAGAGTTATACATCTTGATCTGCACACAGCAGAAGCAACAGTGTGCTTACTCTGGGCATAGCTTAAGCATAGGAAACCTCAAAGCCCGCCTCCACAGTGACACACTTCCTCCAACAAGGCCATACCTCCAAATAGTGCCACTCCCTATGAGCCAAGCACTCAAGCATATGAGTCTAAGGGGTATAGCACAAATCTTATAAGGTCTTACGAATAAAAACAAATCTGAGCCAGGTATTGGGGTGAATGCTGGAAGATCAGAGAAGCAGAACAAGCCACAGCTACTTCACCTTGCCAATTCCTCAGCTGATCCTGTTTCCTCAGACTGGAAGCCTCTGTGTCCTCATCCGAATGGGTCTCAGCTGACTGCTGCTAAAAGCCTAAAAGCTTAACCTGCCTATTTCCTGGTCCTCACTCCTTATATACCTTTCTGCTTTCTATCGTCACTTCCTGGGGTTAAAGGCTCACTTCCTGGGATTAAAGGCATGGGTCAACATGCCTGGCTGTTTACTTACGGAGATCCAGATGGATCTCTGACTCTGGATATGAATGCTACCATTTTCTGGTCTCTATGTCTGTCTAGTGGCTGTTCTGTTCTCTGACCCCAGGCAAGTTTATTAGGGTGCACGATATATTGGGGAACACATTATCACCACAAAGGGGACCATGCCTAGTCAAACCACCACATTCCACTCCCTGGCCTCCATAGGCTTGTAGGCATAATATAATGTAAAGTGCATTTAGACCAACTTCAAAAGTCCCCATGGTCTATCACAGTCTCAACACTACTTAAAAGTCCAAAATTCAAAGTCTCCTGAGATTCATGCAATCTCTTAACTGTAACCCCCCTATAAAATCAAAATCAAAAGAACAGATCACATACTTCCAACATATAATGGCACAGGATATGTGTAGTGGGTAGCTTTCCAGCTTTGATCTGGAAGGACCACCCCCATTGAGACTTTGGTAACTATCACGCCTACAAGGCTGAGCCTAAAGAGGACCCTTGAAGACCTGGGATCCAGATGGGCTGGCTCTCTTGGTTCCTGGACCCTGGACGCTGGAGGTACACTAAGCAGCATTCTCCAGAGAACACCGCCGGACTAAGCTACACCTTTCCCAGACCCTGTAACCTATCCCTTCACTTGTAAGTTACCCCACAAAATAAACCTCTCTTTTAACTACATGGAGTGACCTTAATAATTTCACCAATAGATATGTATTACCATTCCAAAATGGAGGAAAGGGAACACAGTGAGGAAATACTGGACCAACTTGACTGAAAACGAGCTGGGCAAACTCCAAACTCTGCATCTCCATGGCTGATATCAAAATGCTCTTCAGATCTCCAGCTCCTTTCATCTTGACTACAACACACTTCTTTCTCTTGGGCTGGTTCTACTCCTTTTTAGCAGCTCTCCTCAGCAAGTACCCCACAACTCTGACATCTCCAACATCTTGGATTCTCCAAGGCAATCCAGGCTTTACCTTCACAGTTTCACACAATGGCCTGCCTCTCTAGGCCTCCATGCAGGGACATCCCCTGACACATGCCTGGGCTCAGCAGCTTTCCTTAATGGAGGAGGGAGATTCCATAACCCCTTTCTTGTATCCTTGACTATAAAGCCAGAACCATATGGCCGAAGCTGCCAAGTTCTGCTGCTTGCTGGGATTGGAACATGCCCCTCTTGTTCAATTACATCTTCACCAACTTTCTGTTTTTGGTGGTTTCCTTTACTGCCTACCTAAGCTTGGCTGTCCTGAAACTGGATCTCTAGACCAGGGTGCCTTGAACTCAAGAAATCTGTATGCCTCTGCCTCCTGAGTACTGGGATTAAAGGTGTGCATCACCACACCTGGCTCTAAGCTTTTCTTTCATTCCTTTTCACAAGTTGGAAGATTAGCTGGGTGGGGTCTTGCCCTGAGGTCACCACTCCCTATACAGCATTTATATCCTGCTCTTCTTTAATCTGTTGGTCTCCTGGAACATAGGACTTAGCTCCATTCCACTTCCTGGTACCCCTTTTCTCAATCTGTACATTTTGTATTTTTCCTTGCTCAGCTTGCTTCTTTTAATTATGCATCTTCATTAAAGTTAACAGTAATAACCATATGACAGAGTCTATACTAGACTGTTTTGAGATTTCCTCTGCCAGTGTAATTAATCAAAATCTCTTCACTTTAGCCTCAGGTAGACTCTTTAGACAAGGGCAAAATGCAGCCACATTCTTCATCAAAATATCATAAGAACAATGTCTAGACAACATACTGAAAGTTTTCTCCTCTGAAACCTCTTGAGCCAGGCCCCCTCAGCACCACTGTCTTCCATGTTCCTACTAGTAAGGCCCATTAAGCCTCACTAAGCATTCAACTGCTTTTCTAATCCAAACTCCCAAAGTCCACATTCCTCCAAACAAAAGCATGGTCAAGCCTATCACAACAATACCCCAGTCCCTGGTACCAACTTCTGTCTTAGTGAGGGTTTCTATAGCTGTGAAGAGACCTCATTAATACAAGAAATCCACGGAGTCTATTTAATGAGCAAGGGAATTTATTAGGGGATAACTCACTATAGCATGGGTATTTATTGTAGGGTCCGGGAAAGCCAAGCTATGTCCCATGCTGATCTTCTAAGATCTTCCTGGTGAGTCCCAGCATCCAGAACCATAAGGAACAAAGAGAACCATGTAGTGCTCCTAGGTCTTTAGGGTCTTGAGAGGCCATGCCCCAGGGGCATGTACTTCACGGTCATAGGTAGGTGTATCAGTTACCTGCTACCTCACTAGGGGCAGTGCTTCAAGGTCATAGCTAGAACAGCTACCCACTACATCCCATGACCACGGCAACTCTTATAAAGGAAAACATTTAATTGGGCTTGGTTTACAGTTTCAGAGGTTTATTCCATTATCTTCATGGCAGCGTGCAGGCAGACATGGTGGTAGAGAAGGAGCTCAGAGTTCTACATCTTGATCCACAGGCAGCAGAAGTAGCTTCGGTACACTGGGCATAGTGTGAGCATAGGAGACCTTAGAGCCTGCCTATACTTCCTCCAACAAGGCCACACCTACTCCAACAAGGCCATGCCCCCTAATAATGGTATTGGGTCATTCCCTATGGGCCAAGCACTCAAACACATGAGTCTATAGGGGCCACACCTAGTCAAACGACCACAGGTATAAACTTCCAAAGCGAGTGCTATTCTTCCTCTAGCAAGGCTCCATCTCCTAAAGTTTCCAAAACCTCCCAGACAGCACCAACACTGGGGGACCAAGTGTTCAGATATGTAGGGATGTTTCTCATTCACACCACAATTACCTGACTAGTGTTTCATTTAAAAAAAAAAAAAATTTTTTAAAAGATGGTTTCATGTAGCCTAAGCTGGCCCAGAACTTGCTGTGTAGCCAAGGATAATCTTGTGCTTCTGATATTCCTGCCTCTACTCCCTGCATGCTAGGATCACAGGTGTCAGCACACCCCATTTTTTAGAGTGCTGGGGATTGAGCTTCTATGCATGTTAGGCAAGCATTCTACTGGCTGGGCTAGTCCCAGTTTTTAGATATTTTTTAATACAAATACAATTATCGATTATAAACTTCTTTTTTAAATATTAGTGTGTGTGTGTGTGTGTGTGTGTGTGTGTGTGTGTGTGTTGCCTGTACTTCTGTGCACCACATGCATGTGTTTTGTTTTTTTTTTGTTTTGTTTTTTTTTTGGTTTTTCGAGACAGGGTTTCTCTGTGTAGCTTTGCGCCTCTCCTGGAACTCACTTGGTAGCCCAGGCTAGCCTTGAACTCACAGAGATCCGCCTGCCTCTGCCTCCCAAGTGCTGGGATTAAAGGCGTGCGCCACCACCGCCCGGCCGCATGTGTATTCTTAGAGTCCAAAAGAGCATGTTGGATCCTTTGGAACTGGAGTTACAGATAGCTGTAAAAAGCTATGTGGGTTCTGGGAATTGAACCCATGTCCTCTAAAATAACAGCTAATGCTCTTAACCAAACTCTGAACCATCTCTCCAGCCCTGAACTCCTATTTATTTAGTCTTGTTTCTTTCACTCAGCATGATTATCACATATCTATGATATTTAGTGGATAAAAGTAAGTCTGCTATTTATTGATAACTAGTATATCTTTTTGTGTATTTGTTTTGTTTTCATTTTCTGTAGTTCTGGAGATATAGCTCAGGGCTCTGTGCATGCTTAGCTTGTGTTCTGGTGAGCTGCAGCCTCAGCTATCACTGTTTCTATAATTAGTATTTCTTGAGACTGGTGAAATGGCTCAGCAGGTAAAGGTGCCTGCTGCCAAGCCTAAGGACTTGGCCTGAGTTCAGTTCCCAGAACTTACATGATAGAAGCAAAAAGCTTACTCCTTCTAATTGTCTTTTGACCTTTACATGTATGCTGGTGGCAGGAGCCATGAGACTTCTTTGGGGAACAAGGCCTGAGAATAGCATGAATGGCTGTCCTTGTAACAAGGCCCTGGAGACTCTCACCCACTTGGCAAAGCCTGTGGACGGTTTGCTGCATGATCCTGAGCGTGACCCCAGGAGCATCTGTGCTCCCTGTTCCTCCTTTCACCATGCTGCTGGCCTGAAAGAGTCCCAGCAGGTCATGAAGTTTAATATTACTATTTGTATAACTGTTCTGAAAGGAATTATTTTAACCACTAGAGTCTTTGAGAGATGTTATTAAATAGATGGTATCAGGAGTTAATGGAAACAGTCTAGGAACAGGGAATGAAGTAGAATCATAGAAACCCACAGTTCCCTCATTTCTATTAACTGTGCCAATTCCCCAAGAAGTTAAGGGAGACAGACATAAGGACAAGGATAAACAGTGCCAACTATTAAGAGTAAGTTTCCAAGTTATGTTGCTTATAGGATAAATGGAAAAACTTGGTGTATCCCCAGAGAAGATAGAATAGTATAGAATGTAGAATGGATTGATGCAGCTTTGGCTTGTGAGTTAATCATGAGAACCCAGACCCTACTAGATGTAAATATTAACTGTGGTGATATATTGTGTGCCCCAGTAAAGCTTACCTGGGGATCAGAAGACAAAGCCAGCCACTAAATTAGACACAGAGATCAGGCAGTAGTGGCACACACCTTTAATCCCAGCACTTGAGATCTCATGCCTTTGCTACCAAGTTCTTGGGAAGCACCCACACGTTTAATCCCAGCACTAGGAAGGAAGATGGCAGGACACGGTTCATACACATTCATTCTGAAATAATAAATAGACCACACTGGCATATCTGAAGCGTATTGTCCTTATCTCCTTCAACCAGCAATGTTTGATTATGTTTCCATGCACTTACTAGATGTCTTAGTTAGGGCTTCTATTGCTGCAATGAAACACCAAGACCAAAAAGCAAGGAATGGGTTTATTTAGCTTACACTTCCATATTATAGTCTATCATTGAAGGAAGTCAGGACAGGAACTCAAACAGGGCTGAAACCTGGAGGCAAGGAGTTGATACAGAGGCCATAGAAGGGTGCTGCTTACTGAATTGCTCATCATGACTTCCTCAGCCTGCTTTCTTATAGAACCCAAGACCTCCAGTCCAGAAATGGCACCACCCATAGTGAGCCGGCCTCTTTCCCATCAATCACTAATTAAAATGCTCTACCCAGAATTTATGGAGGCATTTTTCTCAATTGAGGTTCCCTCCTTTCCAATAACTCTAGCTTATGTCAATTTAAAATATAACTATTCTTGCTGTGGGATATCTTTCTGTATTCTGTGAATATATGTTGATCTGATTGGTTGATAAATAAAGCTGCATTGACCTATGGCAAGGCAGCTTAGAGGCAGGTGGGAAATCTAAGCAGGTATATGGAGAGAAGAAAGGAGAAGAGAGAGAGACATCAGCCACCACCAAAGGAGCTGCAAGATACCAGCAGACCGGTAATGCCATGGCCAGTTGGCAACTTATAGATTAATAGAAATGGGTTACATTATAAGAGCTAGCTAACAAGAAGCCTGCCTTAGGCCATACAATTGATAATTAAATTAAGCCTCTGAATCATTATTTTATAAACAGCTGAGCAATGGTGAGGCCAGGTGGGACTGGAGGAGCATGGGAATTTGGGGCTAGGCAGCACCTGAGAAAACTTAGGGCTACATATTCTGTCTCATTTTAAATCCAAACTATTGCCTTATTTTTCAAATCCTACATAATTGAGAGTGGCCCTTTTTATGTCCACTCTGAAAAGTCATGGGTGATTTTTTTTCATAGCACAGAAGCTAACAAGAGAAAAGTATGTCTGAGGCAGGATAAAAAGATAGAAAAGGGTTGGGGATTTAGCTCAGTGGTAGAGCCCTTGCCTAGCAAGCGCAAGGTCCTGGGTTCGGTCGTCAGCTCTGAAAAACAAAAAACTGTTAATCTTTAGCCGGTGGCGGTGGTGGCGCACGCCTTTAATCCCAGCACTCGGGAGGCAGAGCCAGGCGGATCTCTGTGAGTTCGAGTCCAGCCTGGGCTACCAAGTGAGTTCCAGGAAAGGTGCAAAGCTACACAGAGAAACCCTGTCTCGAAAAACCAAAAAAAAAAAAAAAAAAAAAAAAAAAAGGAAAAGAAAAGGGATCAGGGAGAGGAAAGGAACCCCCAAGCCCTAACCTACTTAGACCTGACTCCTACCCCAGTCCTTGTTTGAGACAGGGTCTTACTGTGTAACTTGGCTGGCTGGAACTCACAGAGGCACACCTGTCTCTGCCTTCCAAGTGCTGGGATTAAAGGTGTGCCACCATGCCTATGTCAACGTCTTTATGCGACTTCTTCTATTTCACAAACTTACTTTGATTTCTAATTTTGTTCCATGTTTTTGTCTTAACCACATTTCTTCTTCAGATGTCCACCTGCCCAGTACCCTTATAAATCACTTGTCAGGTTGGGAACACTGAGCTAAAGGCATGTAGGCAAAATACTTTCCAGACCACAATTGATTTAAAAGGATGTAACATAGACGGGCTGGACAGGCCAGTGAGATGGCTCTGTGGGTAACGACTCTGGCTGCCAAGGTTGATGATCTGAATTTGATCCACACGTACTCTGCTGCATCTACACCTTCTCCAAAAATAAATGAAATACAGTAAAAAAAATTTTTTTAGTCAGGCATTGGTGGAGCATGCCTTTAATCCCAGCACTTGGGAGGCAGAGGCAGGCAGATCTCTGTGAGTTCGAGGCCAGCCTGGTCTATAGAGCGAGATCCAGGACAGGTGCCAAAGCTACAGAGAAACCCTGTCTCAAAAAACCAAAAAAAAAAAAAATCTAAGGTGGTGCTGGAAAGATGGCTCTGTAGTTAATTCTTTTATTGTATTTTATTTCTTGATTTTTCCAGACAAGGTTTCTCTGTGTAGTCCTGGCTATCCCAGAACTCCATCTGTAGACCAGGATAGCCTCAAACGCTCAGAAATCTGCCTGCCTCTGTCTCCCAAGTGCTGGGATTAAAGGTGAGCACCACCACCACCCCCCAGCATGTACAATATTCTTACAGAGGCCCTGAGTTTGGTTCCTAGCACCCAAGTTAGATGGCTCACTACTGCCTATAACTCTAGCCCCAGAGGATCTAACACCTCTGTGCTGTGGATGATTGATTGATAAAGTGCTGATTGGCCAGTAGCCAGGCAGGAAGTATAGGTGGGACAAGGAGAGAGGAGAATTCTGGGAAGTAGGCGGTTGAGGCAGAGAGACGCTGTCAGCTGCCACAATGAGAAGCAAATGTTAAGATACCGGTAAGCCACAAGCCACGTGGCAACTTATAGATTAACAGAAATGGGTTAATTTAAGATATAAGAACAGTTAGCAAGAAGCCTGCCATGGCCATACAGTTTATAATATAAGTCTCTGCGTATTTACTTGGTTGAGTCTGAGCAGCTGTGGGACTGGGGGGTGAGAGAGATTTGTCCTGACCATGGGCCTTGCAGGACCAGGAAAACTCTAGCAACACTTCTGAGAGCCCAGGCACACACATATGCATATAATTTAAAATAAAAGAAAAATCTTAAAAACAAAATTTTAAGATTTAATTAAAAAAAATACACTGCAGGAAAGACAGGAAGGCATTGACTGAATTTCCTGGGGGGAGGGCTGAGAAGAAATGGGAGTTCTTTTATTCAGAAAAGGGAATCCATTTGGTTTTATCTTGTGTGCCATGAGCCAGCAGGAAGATGTGTGCAATGGAATATCCCAGGGAATGAAGAGAAGGCATTTTATAACATATTCCAGGGTGGAGGGGCTTGCTAATATATAAAATATGGTCTAGAATATGCCTTGAGGGATTGTATGAGCCAGGGGGGTCGTGACAGGGGGGGAACCCACAGAGACAGCTGACATGAGCTCATGGGAGCTCATGGACTCTGGACCAACAGTTAGGGAGTCTCTGTGGACCGACCTAGGCCCTCTGCATGTGTGTGACAGTGGTATAGCTTGGTCTCTGTGTAAGGCTCCTAGCAGTGAGATCAGGGCCTGTCCCTGGAGCTTAGCTGGTTTTGGGGAACCTTTTCCCCATGCTGGATTACCGTGCCCAGCCTTGACAAAAGGGGGAGGAGCTTGGTCCTGCCTCAGTTTGATGTGCCATGCTTTGCTCAAGACCATAGGAGGCCTGCCCCTTTCTGAATGGAGATGGGGGAGGAGTGGATGGGGAGGGAGGGAGATGGGAAGTGGGGTGGGGGGACTGGGGATTAGAGGGTACTGGTAGGTGTAGCATGAATTGTTAGAAGGTCTTATTAATAAAAACAAACCTGGAGCCAGGCATTGGGGTAAATGCTGGAAGATCAGAAAAGCAGAACAAGCCACAGCCACCTCACCTCACCAGTTCCTCAGCTGATCCTGTTTCCTCAGACTGGAAGCCTCTGAGTCCTCATCCAGAATGAATCTCAGCTGAACTGTTTGTTGCTCAAAAGCCTAAAAGCCTAACCAGCTCTAGTTCCTGGTTTTCACACCTTATAAACCTTTCTGCTTTCTACCATCACTTCCTGGGATTAAAGGTGTGTGTCACTATGCCTGGCTGTTTCCAGTGTGGCTTTGAACTCACAGAGATCCAGATGGATCTCTGCTTCCAGAAGGCTAGGATTAAAGGTGTGAGTGCCACCATTTTCTGGCCTCTATGTCTCTCTAGTGGCTGTTCTGTTCTCTGGCCCCAGATAAATTTATTAGGGTGCACGATATATTGGGGAACACAATATCACCACAGGTAGGAGAGGACGGAGGGGAAACTGTGGTCAGTATGTAAAATAAATGAAAAAAAAAGTTATTTAAAAAAAAAGAATATACCTTGAGGTAAGAATATTGGAGGATTGACTATAACTCAGTCAAGGACTTCAGGGATAAGGAGAAAGTTTATCTTCATCTGTTATTCTTGCTGTCTGTCAGTCTAGGCTTCAGGGCAGATATACCTGTGTCTCTTTTGTCTGTGCTTTTCCCACCTGAGACCTCTGCTCTAGGAGAAAGCATGGCTTGATTCCTCAGACTGTGAATTCTAGTCTTAAAAGGACAGACTCGTGACCTAACAGTAGAAGTCACTGCACATTTCTGCCTGTTACACCAACAAGGTACACTAAAAATAGGAACTTGTCTCTGTTTTATTCAGTTTGATTCAGATAAATAGTTCAGTAAACTGGTTATGAAGATCACTGGCCTGAGTAACTCCCTCTTGTCCTTCTGGTTCTATGTCCCTTCCTTTCCTCTTCAGTCACCTAGATTCCATGACTGAGAAACATCTCTATAAACTGGGACTACCTCCAAGTAACATGAGCCTGTAGGACCGGCTGTATGCAGATGGGGACAATTATCCATGATTATGAGGCTTTGTGCTAGGGCAGAAGTAATCATCTCAGGAGAACCAGACTGTTCCCTCATGAGATGACAGAGATAACTTCCTCAGGCCAAACCTGAAACAATGATTGACCAGAACACACCATCACTGGTGATACCAAGCATCTTGAAGGCACTGTTTGACAAAGTTCCAGTGCTTGGATAACCTCAACTGACCCTTCACTGCCTGCTGGTGGAATTTGCCATGCAATTTTTGCTTGTTCTGCGTCAGAAATATGGAACTAGCATGAATAAGGAAAAGATTTTGATTATAAAAGTAATGACAGCCTTGTACCCTCCTGAAGGTAAAGTAAGCAATTTTAGGAATCTTGATGTTCTTCTACCCTTCGCAGGATTTTAATAAAGATAGGGATCACATTGAAACAAGGGTTTATGACAGAGACACAAACTGCCTAGTTTCCTGAGCAGATGTGTCAGACCGGGACTTTTCTGATATTGTAGAAATAATAAAGAACAGAGCACAGCACTTCAAAAGCCAGAGGAGAAGGTGGTGGTCTCATGTCAGATACAAAAGAAAAATAGAAAAAAAGAAAGGAAAAAACAAGGGACTGAGTAATTAGGCTTCTGTAGAAAGATCAGATATTCATTATAGTAGATAAATAAAATAATACAGGAGAAGATTGATATAACAGGTGTTAGGAAATAAATTCTGATCTATTAACTTAGTCAAACTTTAAATAGAGACATTCTGTCTTGTATTTCTGTAACCGCAAGGGTTTATGGCACCAATTTTAAGGAAAAAGACATTGAGTTAAAAGAATTGATTTTGTTATAATGTCAGATTTTAGTTCTCATGAAATTTGCTGTTTGCTCATTTTGCTTCTTTTACTTTGATATGTTTATCTAATCAAGGAAGACTTTAGAAAAAGTATATACCATGAAAAGGCTTTGTAACAATGACTAAAAATCTATGAGGAAATGATTTTGTGTATAAGTAAAGCCTGTGAGAGATGCAGGTTGTCAGAGTAGGTCAGGCCATTTGAAGATGCGCTTCCTTTCTGTCCATCTCTCATAAAACTAAACTAAAAAGGGTCCCGTGTCTGATTTCACCCCTTTTGCATCCAGCCACATACTTCAGGCCCTGCCCTCTCCTGGAGTTGGACTCCGGCACTTCATCATGAATGCTTAATTGTGCATGCCTCTTATTCCCTGCCTCAATTCTTTCTCTACCAAACCTATGTCTCCATTGGTATCTGACTTGGGAGGGGTCACAACTTGTTCCCCCAGTCAGGTCCACATTCCCATCCTCAATAAGCCAATGAAAAGAGCCACTTTAAAATAGAAAGCAGATACAAAGCAAAGAACAATCAGACTGCAACCCACAGAACCAGGGAGGCTATCTGGGGGGGGGGGGGGGACGACACGACACACACCCTAGGATGACTGTGGCTTATAAATTTTGGTTTTACTCAATTACTGGGCAAGCCTCAATAAAACATTTCACTATTAGGATAAGAATTTATACTGTATCAAGCTGATAATAGAAAAATAAATTTAAGCCAGGCGGTGGTGGCACACACCTTTAATCCCAGCACTTGGGAGGCAGAGGCAGGAAGATCTCTGTGAGTTTGGGGCCAGCCTGGGCTACCAAGTGAGTTCCAGGAAAAGGCGCAAAGCTACACAGAGAAATCCTGTCTCGAAAAACCAAAAAAGAAAAAGAAAAAAATTTAAAAAAAAATAGAAAGCATGGAAAGGAGATTTATTCAATGTGGCTACATTAGGAAGAAGGACAAAGAGATCTAGTGAACTCCCCAAAGAGTCCTTCTTCAGGGTCCTGAAATGAGATCAGAGTTTAGAGGGCCAGCAATATGCACAACTCAACAGCTCTGGGTTTTTGTCTTATCCTGTAAAGTGGTCTGGTGTGGGGCGTTTACCCAACCACCCCCACAGTTCCCCAGAGTTTTCTTGAGTGCGAGCAGCAGGAAATACTAGATAGAAGGATTTATTGCGGAGAATATCGCAGAGATAAACAGATAGAAAATAAAGGATAGACTCAAGAGGGCCTGGAACCTATTCCAACAGGCCCTGACTGTCTCTGCCCCAGGGTTTTTATAGAGACGCCAAGGGGTGGAGCAAAAGACCTCCTCCCCCGGACAGCCAAGTGCAGACCATCTCAGACACCTGCACTCAGGCCCGTGGTCCTAATCATCCTCTATGTGGACCTGCTGGGTAAAGCCACGAGGAACCCGAGAATGGGCTCCCACAGTCTGGCAAGTAATTAGAACTCTGTGAAATCTCTTTCCGGGAGAAAAATTCCCTCTCTAGCTGGGAACTTTTCCTTCTCCCAGCATGACATTCCCAGTGACATTCCCATGTCTTTTGTGTCTATTGTTTAGTAGTCTGATAGACTGAGAGACACAGTGTCTCTTTAGAATATCTTCTTTCAGGCAATCCAGTAGCTACTAAATGAAAAATAAATAAATAAAAAGGAAGGACATGACTGGTATGGTGGATGAGAAAGTTTATTGTAGATAAAAGGGAGAGAGCATTCCAATGAACTCCAAGAGGCAGCTAATAGACAGAGAACAGTGTAGCCATTAGAGACAAGGAGGAGACAAGCAGGAACTCCTCCTGAGAGAGGGATCCAATATCATAGAAGCCACAAGGGCATACAGAAGGTACAGGACTTCCAGGAGGGAGCTGAGAGACAGGATGGACAAGGTTGCAGGGGCCCAGAAGGATTTAAGGAAGCTTCAGGACTCAGCAGGCAGCTCCTAGGGGGAGGCAAGGAAACTCCCAAAGTACAGGCCCAGGAGGGCACAAGGAGAGATTGAGCAGGGGAGGGGCAAGGAAAGGGTCACAGACCCAGGAGCTTGTAGAGGTGCTATGGAACTTATTAGGCAGCTCCTAGGGGAGGCAAGGAAGTTTTAGGAAGGAGCTAAGAGGGGCCATGAGGGAGCAGAAGGAGTAAGTGTTGTGGTAACAAGAATTTCCAGGGTGTCCCCAGGCCAACTGAGAGACTTGTCAGAGAGAAATGTCCCAAATCACAGAGGAGAGGCACCTCTTTCCATGTGATAGGGGCCCAGGAGGGCAAGAAAAGCTTCCTGGCACACTGGTATGGATTTCATAGTAAAAGCAGACACAGCAGGGGGCCCCACAGTGACACCCAGTAGAAGGGGAGAGACGAGTTGTTAGAGCAGGTAGAGGGTGTAAGGATTGTGTCCTTAATTACATCACCAGCCTACAATGGCGTCCCAGCCTAAAAAGTGGGCATGCCCTCTGTGCCCTCTCTTTCCACACTCTCTCCTTTTGTATTCTTTCCCCTCTGCACGGCCTCTCTCTCTCTCTCTCTCTCCCTCCCTCCCTCCCTCCCTCCCTCCCTCCCTCCCTTCCTTCCCCTCTCTCCCAATAAAGCTCTAGAAAGGTAACCATGACTCTTCATGACTCTTCATTCTTCCACCACCGCAACATCCAACGGCATGGCCACCGCGGCCAGCAGCCAGCCACGAGTGCTGCCACTTAACCAACATCTGGTGTCGTGACTCGGATAGATCAACAAGGACCTGCTGCCGCTTGCCGCCTCCTCCCCCATTCAGCGAGACCTCGAGACTGTGAGCGTGCATGCATGCATCCCTCGCCTCCTCTGGACCTCCACACAGTTACCACTACTGCTACCGCCATGATTCTTCACCACAGTGAGTGAGTCCGCCATTCTCGCGGCTATAGTCTGAGCTATATTCTTTGTGACGGACACTCCAGGGGTTGTCCTCAGGCTGTGCTGGCAATGGCAGGCACATTTTCGCTCCTGACGAGGGGGGTCAATGCTGTCTCGGGTCCAACAGTGGACCAACTGCAGCACAGCCGCAGCCCTCACGATCCCTTGATGAAGAGGATGGCTAACTTGAGCTGATTCATATATCTCTCTCCGTTCCTGGGGACGCCTGAGATTGGAGTCTGATCCCGGTTTGTTATTTTAATTTTTTATTTTTCTCTTGGCTACAGCCATGGGACAAAGGGACGGATACCGATAAATCTGGCTGCATAACAGCTTTATGGGAGCTTCTGCCAGCAAATGGACAAAAGCCATGGGACAAACGGGCGGGTACCGGTAAATCTGGCCACATAACAGTGTCTTGGGAACTTATGCCAGCGAACAGGCATATAAGTTACTTTATCCTCAAGCTTTCTGCTAAAGCTCTAAACCCTTCTCCATCCCCATTTCTGCCTCTGCCACATGCAACCTTTTCTGTCTGACTTCCGCAGGCAGTGGGCGGGCTCAAATGTGCAGGCTTGGGCAGCTACTATGACCTAACTCACCTTAACTCCACCCACTCATTCTCAAACGCCCTGAGAAGCAGAGACGGGTCTTGTAGCGGCTAAGATCCATGCAAATAAGTTTACAATAGTCAGGATGGCTCTTAAGCCAAAAATCAGCTTATAGCCTCAGACAAGTCTGCCAAAAGGATCGGTTTATAGTCTGCCTCCTGGAAGATCTTCCAAACGCTGTCCTTAAGCCAACAATCATCAGAAAAAAAAAAAAAATTTCAGGACATAGAGTAAAATCTGGCTGTTGTTGCACAGACCTCCGTGACTAAAACTTAAGCATCTGGAGAGCAAGGCTCCTAACCCCACAGGCAAAAGAGTCATCTGTGGCATTTAAAGTGTGCCAGGGAAGAGATAAAAACCCAAAAACAAAATTGCGAAGTGCTGGTACTCGCTGATTCCCAAAAGCTGTTGGGTCCCTGTTTTAAGTGAGAAAAAAGGCCACAGGCTAGCGAGTGCCCTGCCAGGCCATCAACAGCCTTGTTAAAAGTTCCGCCTAGAAAGACAAACAGTCAGCTGACTGCCCCCAGGTGCCAAGACACATGGGTACATCAAGCTAAGACCTCCAGCAGACCTAGGCTTGGCTACAGACATGACAGGGAACCCAGAACGCAGCAGGGAAGCAATCCGTTTCTTTCCTTCTGGACACCAAAACCACTAACTCGGTCCTGGAAGTTTTGGGATGTCACCTCTCCTTTCTCTATCGTCGGGTACAGAGGACAGCCTTACCCACCTCACCAGATTTAATTGCACTTTCAGAGTTACTTAATGGAAAAAGATTTCCAGCTAAGATAAGAGCTCATTGTCTTACTCCAGATCTACTGCCTGTGTTTCTCACAGGCACACAGACAGGGCCCTAATCTTTGCCTTGTCCCTAATTCAAAAAAGTATTCTCATGCACCACAAGCTTTTCTCTTCCCAGTTCCCTGTTCTAATTCACTGTTCAGCTAATGGTACAGGACCATCACAGAACTGGAGTCCAGAGATCATCAAATAAGAAACTGTAACAGCTAAAAGGTATTTACACCCCCAGACCCAAAAGTGTCTGGCACTACAAAAAATACTTTAATGTAAACATCTATTACTATAAAATGCTTTTAACAATTGATCACCTGTCTCCTGGATGCCAAACTAGTAAAGGAAACAGATGCTTTAAAATAATCTGTCTCTGATAAAGCTTAACATGTTTCAAAATTCTTCCCAAGCTCCAGAAACAGGCTTAAATCCATCTGGACAGGCCGGATCTACTTCAGATAAGTGCCAACATAAAATAATGATGATTCTTTTCTCTCTAAGCTTTTTCTCTGTGTCACCAGCATCTTGACAGACAGAAGGTTCCCAGCCACAGCCAAGAGGGATACATGTCTCCAGAACAATGGATGACAGACAGTATTCCACAACGCCTGTGTACCTTGGAGGATTCCCCTTCCCCATTCCCCCAAGAGCCAACTGACGTCCAATAGTCAGCTAGAAGCAGCTTTTGAGAGGAACGACGCCCCTATTCCCATCTACCTGCTTTTTTTTATAATAAGCAAAGGTCTGGGATGTAAGGATTATGTCCTTAATTATGTCATCAGCCTGTGATGGCATCCCAGCCTAAAAAACAGGCGTGCCTCTCTGTGCCCTCTCTTTCCATATTCTTTCCCCTCCGTGTGCTCTCTCTCTCTCTCTCTCTCTCTCTCTCTCTCTCTCTCTCTCTCTCTTTCCCTCCCTCTCTCTTTCCCTCCTCCCCCCCATAAAGCTCTAGAAAGGTAACCATGGCTCGTGATTCTTCTGCCACCACAACGTCTGTTGGCATGGCCACCGCAGGCATCGGCCAGCCACGAGTGCCGCCGCTTAACCAACAGAGGAGGAAACAGCTGGAGAGGTGCACTGGGAGAGGCTTTTGGAAAAGGGAGGGTTCCAATAGAGGGAGAGGAGCAAGTGTCTTAGTAAGTAGAATTGCCCACATGGTGGGAACCCAAAGTGGGTAGCAGGCTCCAGAAGCCAGAGAGAGAATACTTACTGAATAGCGAGGAGAGATGGATGGTTAGTTAAGGTGGGGGAAAGAAGCAATTCTAGAATCAAATTTGGTGGGTGGCAAAAGCCAGCAGACACAAATGATCCATACATACCTTAGGAGAGTCGGATCTGCAGCTTAGTTCAGAGAGGCAAGTTCCCCAGAGGAAGCTCGATTATGCCCCTCCTGGCTTTTGACAACAGATGAATGAAAAAAATAAAAAGGAAGGGCACTGACTGCTCCTAGGTATGAAAGACCCTAACCCTTCAGGCTTACACCCCCAAGCCCCAGGAAATAAGGAACTAAAAAGAAAACTAGTTCCAAGGACAACCTGACTCAGCCACTACTCAATCACCCCTGTAACAATATAACAATGTAAAAAGATTTCTGTTAAGAGATGTGCTCAACTGTGACTGGGATAGTTGCAGGTGTTCCAGGAAGGACCACTGTGACCTTTGTGTAAACTCCACTCCCGCCCTGATACCCCCCTTGAGGTTTCAGGAAGAATGTGCATGCAGACGTGACTGTACCCACTCTGTGATCAGACCATGATCTTGTGAAACGAAATTGTGTGGAATTGTAATCTTGTGGGTTTTTCCTTTAAAAGCCCCCATGTGACTACAGTAAGATGCGACTCTTGCTCTTAGGAGCAGAGTTTGCCCGTCTGTACAGTCGCTTCAATAAAACCTCGTGCTGTTGCATCAACTGGACTGGAGTCTGGGTTCTTGGGGCGCCCACTCGAGAAGGTAGTACCCTGGGTCTGGGGTCTATCAGGTATAGTAGAGGAGAAAGTTTATTGTTGATAAAAGACAGAGCATCGCCAGAGGCAGAGAGATTTGAGAGAGTCCAGAGTGAACAGGATCCTGAGCCATGTTGGGGGCAAGGGAGGGACACGGACCAAGTGCAGTAGCCAAGAAGACAAAAGGTAAAAAGGAGGCAGTAACCAAAATGTCTGGATTTTAGGGAAGGACAGCCCAGACTCTGGGCTGGAGAGTGTGAAGGGGCCCCAAAACAGCTTGACCACACAGCCACCATAACGGGATTAGAGGCCCAGACACAGCTTCTGTGACAGGCTTACTGGCAGGCAACACCCAGATCCAGGAAAAGCCTTAAACAGGCACCACCCAGGGATCCACCCAGGGATGAGGAAATACCTACCATCCCAAACATCTCAACCATTAGATAAGGTGGCCAGATGTCCTTGAGCCTAGTGCACACTTATTTCCCCTTCTTACCAAGATACCCCTAGACAATTGTCAGCCAATCAGGGTCCTAAACCCTGGAAATCCCCTCACTCCAACATCTGCTATGATTAAAAACCCCACCCGACCTGAGCTGGGGCTCTCTGCTCTCACCGCTGTGTCAGACAGAGGGACCGAGCTCTGGAGCTTGAAGTAAAGGCTCTTTGCTTTTACATGTGGAATTCGGTCTCCGTGGTGGTCTTTTGGGGGTCCCCAAGATCTGGGCATAACAGAGAGTTCAGGGTAGATGGCAGGGTATGCCAGCCATACCCAATGTTCTGGTGGAAGGTCCAGAATATACCCAGAGTCTGGGATGATTAAATGGAAGCCCCACCTCTCTTTCTCCCTAGACCCTGCCCCCTCAGAAAGCCCAACAAACAGTGGCCCCTTCCCCTCAGAAAGCCCACAAGAGTTAGCCCCTCCCCAGGGCTGCTCAAGACCACGCCTGTAGGCTACTTAAGACCTGGCCACCATATTTGCCATGTGATTCCTCTTCTGCCCTCCTGAGTGTCACCCAGGATGCTTTGCTCAGTTCCCTAAACCTGGATTTATTAATTCAGTTTCATTGGCTTATTACATCAGTGAAAGACCCCAGCCCTTCAGGCTTACACCTCCAAGCCTCAGAAAAAGAGAAACTTCAAGCACCAGGAAATGAGAAACTAAAAATCTAGTTCCAAGGGCCACCTGACTCAGCCACTACTCAATCACCCCTGTAACAATATAACAATGTAAAAAGATTTCTGTTAAGAGATATGCTCAACTGTGACTGGGATAGTTGCAGGTGTTCCAGGAAGGACCACTGTGACCTGTGTGTAAACTCCACTCCAGCCCTGATACACCCTTGAGGTTTCAGGAAGAATGTACCTGTTGTGACTGTACCCACTCTGTGATCAGACCATGATCTTGTGAAACGAAATTGTATGGGAATTGTAATCTTGGGGATTTTGTGGGTTTTTCCTTTAAAAGCCCTTATGGGGCTGCAGTAAGATGCAACTCTTGCTCTTGGGAGCAGAGGAGCCCTTCTATATAGAAGCTTAATAAATCCTCGTGCTGTTGCATCAACTGGACTGGAGTCTGGGTTCTTGGGGTGCCCACTTGAGACCCTAAACTTTGGGGTCCAACAATCAGCAGTGGTGGATATCCAATAACCGGGGGTTCAAAATTTATCACTCTGTAACAGCTAAGGGCTGAGGGATGCTGGGAGTGCCTGGCAACCAGGTCCACTTTGATATGTTAAATAGAAACCAGGATTTGAGACTTAACATCTACACTATCTGTACTATTATTTGATACCCAAAGAGAGGTCTTAATAAGTCAAATTATATGAATTATATATATTCTCATCCTGCTGTCCCATACAGAGTAGCAGGAAGCAACCCTGCTTGCATTTGGATAAGGCAGCAAAAAAAGGGTACCATGCAGCAGATCTAATGCAAGAAGTGTATTGGGGGAGGGGAGAGTGAAAGGCCAGCTTGGAGTTGGGAGATCAGACAGACAGACAGACAGAGAGACTGGGTGACAGAACGAACAAGACAGAATGATCTAGGGTGGCTAGGACCTTTAAAGTGGGCACATATTGCTATGCAACTCATATTGCAAGTAGACAGTGGAAATGTGCTGTACCTGGCAGTGGCGGGTGATGGCATAACGTGGCTTCCTCTGCTGCCCCTGCTGCTGCTCCTGGTGACACTGCAGACTGGCCAAACCACAACTGTGTGACATACACAGAAAGGCAGCTGTGGCCATCTGAAGAAGCAAGCAAGTGTTGTTTACAGAAGCAGAAAGATAGCAGTTAATTGATCAGGCTGTTCTCATAACCTTGAGGTCAGGGACACATTGTATAGAAATTCATGGCTGGTCTATGTGACCAGTAACCAGTTTATCCAAGATAATTTTAGCACTTGAAGTTTTTTGGGTTTTTTTGTTTTTTTTGTTTTTTTTGTTTTTTTGTTTTTCGAGACAGGGTTTCTCTGTGTAGCTTTGCGCCTTTCCTGGAACTCACTTTGGAGACCAGGCTGGCCTCGAACTCACAGAGATCTGCCTGCCTCTGCCTCCCGAGTGCTGGGATTAAAGGCGTGCGCCACCACTGCCCGGCTCGAAGTTTTTTTTTTTTTAAGAATACTTTAACAAAATGATATAACTATACTTCAGTAGCCCACTTACATTACCCCAAAGGCAAACTAGGAGTCACTGGATTTCATCATTGAATGAAAAAAAGAAATAAAAAAGGAAGGATATGACTGCTCCTAGGTATGGTAGAAGAGGAAGTTTATTGTAGATAAAAGGGAGAGCATAGCCAGAGTCAGGGACATCTAGGAGAGTCCAGAGTCAATATGACCCTGAGCCAGGCCATGTGATGAGAAGGAGGAGGGGAGATCCAGGAGAGTAAACAAAAAAGGACAGGTCCAAAATGTCTGGATTATATAGGCAAGGGCAGCTGGGGGAAGGACAGCCCTGTCCCTGGTAGGCAGGGTATGCCACCCCTACTTATAACAGGTAGGGAATGAGGGGTGCTGGGAGAACATGGAGGCCAGATCCACTTTGATATGTTAAATAGGCACCTCCTTATCCATTTGTCCTGGGTTTGAGACCTAACAATCATCTGTTCCTGAAACGGCAGATTAATTTATACCATCAAGAAGTTGCTCCCCACTGGGCGGTGGTGGCGCACGCCTTTAATCCCAGCACTCGGGAGGCAGAGCCTGGCAGATCTCTGTGAGTTCAAGGCCAGCCTAGTCTACAGAGTGAGATCCAGGACAGGCACCAAAACTACACAGAGAAACGCTGTCTCGAGAAAAAAAAAAAAAAAAATTGCTCCAAGTGTTGTACCCATTTCTCAAAACCCCCCAGAGACCACCAAGGAGCCAATTTCTGATGCAAGCACATAAGGACCTTTTATTGTCAGGTTTGAACCTTGGCCACTGCATGGCAGATGAAGGGAAATGCGGCCATGGCCACAGGCCCAGGGGTAGAGAGTTTTTAATAGAGAAAAACCACAAGCCAGTAATTGCATGCTTTGGCAACTTGGGATTAGGTAGAAGGGCAAGGTGATTTTTTTTAAACTATTGGTCTAAACTTCCAGCATGAAACCATATTTGAAACTATTGGGTTGGACTTTTTGGCAGGGAATCACAATTTGCTGAGCAGGATTATCTAGATATCTTCAAGGGCCATAAACCGCAGACAGAATGTCTGCAGGAGCATACTGCCCTGTATGTGTTGAGTTGTCCTGGCACATTCCTGAGGTCCTTTCTGGAACTGAGTACAGCAGGTGGTCTAAGATGGTGGCCCTTCCTTAAGATGGAGTCTGTATTACCTTCACACAAGCACCCAGAGATATAGGGGGAAAGACTCTTTATCGAGCTCCTAATTATTGCTCAAGGAGGCTTGACTGCCAGGTTTGTGCTATAGCTTTGCATTCTTTCATATGCTTTGTTTGTTTGTTTGTTTGTTTGTTTGTTTGTTTGTTTTTGGTTTTTCGAGACAGGGTTTCTCTGTAGCTTTGAAGCCTGTCCTGGAACTCACTTTGAGGACCAGGTTGGCCTCGAACTCACAGAGATCCACCTGTCTCTGCCTCCGGAGTGCTGGGATTAAAGGTGTGCCACCACCGCCTGGCTTCTTTCATATGCTTTTATCTGTAAACTGCCTGTAGGTTCCTGCCCCAAAATTACACTTTGAGCAACTAAACATCTGAGAAGATGGCGTCTGAGTCCACTGGAAGAAACCAGAGACTTAGGCTCAATTCAAATTTAGATTAAATGCGGAAGGATGGCAGCCTCAGAGCCAAACAGCATGCAGATGCAGGAGGAGGATGAAGGTGGTTTTAGGGAAGACATTGGGAAGGTGTGCATTACGACTACCCATGGAATCCGCAGCTGGGCAGGAGAACTGTTTTACTTCCCTCAGTTGTTTTCTTTCCCACTATGTAGTAATAAAAAGACCATTTCATCCCTTTCCCATAGCAACAAGCAAGTTTTACCCAAGCGAAGGCAGCTGTTAATACCTCACAGCCCATTATCCTATTCTGAGCTCACCTGCGGCCACGAGGATCTCCCAGTCAGTCCAGAGCAAAGGTCAGCAGCCCTTAAGGGATGCCTGGCTCCATAGTAAGTTTCTTTGGTCATCACAGGGGAACCTGTGTAAATTGTCACTGGAGTCTGAGCACTGTAATGACTGGGATAGAGCAGTTCATTTCTGGGCAGGCAGAAACACAGTGCCATCAGGTTAGGGCTGGCTGTCACATCTTCACAATATTTTAGAGACAAAACCTGCAAATTGTGGTCATTTGGACAAATGGGTAATTGTCACAGTTATCTTGAAATAGTCCCGGCCAGAACTGCACTTTGGGGCAGCTGTTAACCTGGGCCATTCTGCCTGCCTGGCAGAATTGTGCTCTTCTGATAGGAGGCAAAGGGCTTAATGAGCAGCTGATAGCCAGGTCATCTTCTCTGAACTGCCAGGCAGAAACATACTCCTTTTAAAATGGCAATAGGGCCTAATAAGCGAGCAGTCCTCGTCAACAAATCTTAACACAAACATCCTCAGTAATTCTACACTTTAATTATATTTAAAGTAAAACTCTGCTGGGGTCCTGCCCCAGCCAGGTTCAGGTCCTGAGACAGGGAAGGGGCATTGATGAAAAAAAAAGTCTGACCACCAGATGAATTTCACACAAGTGGCAGCCGGGAATAGCTCACGCCGTCTTTATTTATACCTCAAAAACAAACATGCCCCTCCCCTCCGAAATAGTTAACAGCCGGGAATAGCTCACGCCATCTTTATTTATACCTCAAAAACAACTTTTAAACCAAAAACAATGCTCAGTATTTTGCAAGTCGGGCACGTCCTGTCCTTACAAAGCTAAAAGGTGATAGACATCTGTGGGAGCCCACAACTGACTCAGTTTCCCAGTTTGAATCTGAAGTCTATTCTGAGTCAATAAAGTTCAAGCCTGCTTGTTCCAGGGCTGTGAGAAAGGAAGGAACACACTATCTAGCTAGATGCAGGCTGCTGATGCAGAGGTGCATGGAGATAGAAAATGAAATGGCCTGCTGCTTGACGAAAGGCAGGATGGGCAGTGGTTGAATGCCTGTGCTGAGCACTGTTCTACTTCTGTCCTTCAAGAATGTACTGTATATAATCTGGCTGTTCCAGCATTGACTCTGTTCTGTCTTCTTCATTGCCTCTACAGTCCGCACGCCTCCACCCAGATACCAGCTGACTGTGGGCAGGCTCCGACAGCATAGGCTCCCACTCTCAAGAACAGCAATATCCTTCAAAACCTAACAATAGGGTTAATTTACAGAAATAGGGGTGAACTGCCATAAGCTGCTTGTACACAGCTTTGCTTGTACTTCTCTAACTGTTCCCTTGTCCTACAAAAGGGTCCTGCATGCCTAAGCCTCTCTATAAAGGTGAACTTTGGTAAGGTGCTCTTTTTCCATCATGCCACACCATCCTTAACGTGCTTTTCCCCCCAGAATTTGGGTGTAGTTAATGTCCCTTGGGTTGCTTCCTCATGTGTGCCCATTAACTTTTACTGCCTCCAATCTTGTCAGCCCTGAATCAGAAAAGTTCCTAGGGATTGGAGTAACAGCTGGTATTTCCAGATAAGAAACCCAAGAAGCATCAATTTCCAAAGAATTTTTAGGGGAAAATATTTGAGAAAAACAGTGAGGTTCCTGGGAATAATTACATCTGTCCCACGAGTGTCTGGCAAAGTGAAACTAAAAACCTCCAAGAGAATCATCAACATTATAAGAGAGAAGAATGCATGTGAAAGACCCCCGGAGGAGATCTTCCCTCAGGAGAGACCCCAAGTCCAAGGAACACACCGAAACCACGGATCAGATGCAAACAGCAAGAGGGTTTATTCAGATACACAGGTACCTGGGGCGACAAAGTCTCTCGGAGGACTTGCGCGCCTTCCTAGGGTAAGGGGGACTTTTTATAGGATCCCGGGGCAGAGGCGCGGTTACAGAAGCGAGAAGCATAGTTACAGGGTTCCCATTGGTTGATTCAAATAAGGCCAGGGTGAACTTGGGGACATATTTTTAATTCTCGGAAATTTGATGTGTGTGGCTGACTTGGCCTTGTGGGTGTTTTCCCAGCCCAACTGTTTATTCCCCAAGGCCAGGTGGCCAACCATAGATATCTTATTTTGACTCAACGGTTTCTCTCCCAAGGCCGGGTGGCCGACCACAGTTATGAACTCCTGTTTTTCTCCCAAGGCTGGGTGGCCGACCACAGTTATGAACTCCTGTTTTTCTGGTACTTGCCTTGCAGAATGGCGTTTCTTAGGCTAAGTAAAAGCCTGCTATAAGCGGGGTCTTTCACATGTAGGCAGCATGGTCCCAGTGTATTCTGGGCTGTCCTGAGGTACACTGGTCTTTGCTGAGTGAGACGGTTTCCATGGGTCTTGGCTCGCAGAGAACCATTGGACAAACATTCATATGCTGTTCTGAAACTAGGCCACACAGCTCCCAATAACCCTCTATACGGACAGCATGGCCTGTGGGCTGCAAGAAACTTGGCAATTAGGATGCCCACACAAAATTTGTTTTTCAAATATGCTTGGTTAATTCACACAAACATTCTTTATATCATGTTAATATAAAATTTAAACAGGCATCTCACCAAGCAGAGAACAGTTGATTGAGCAGGAAATGCTATGGCAGGGTTCCACTGGGGAATCTTCTGTGAGGATGCTTAGGAAGCTTGTAGTGGACTCATGTCCACTGTGAAGTTCTTTAGCTGTGGCAGGCTAGGAAAATGGCATTGATGGAGGTCCCAATAAGTCCTTGAAAGCATAGGCCAGTGGCTAGCACTGACAAGTGGGCCTGTGTTAGCCCCGTCACGGAAGCCAGGACCAAGCACAGAGTCTCAAGCCCTCTTGCCATTGGGTATCAACACAGAAGTTAGAGAAGCAACTGTTAGGATTCTGCCACTCCAGCTGCATGACCACACATGTGGTCATAAGCAAGGGATCTTATGTCCTATGTCATCAGTGCACTGCATGATCTCACAAATGCATGCAGCATGGTCACGCAATCAGCGCATATATGGTGTAGCTCCATAAGCCTGTGGGAGCCCACAACTGACTCAGTTTCCCAATTTGAATCTGAAGTCTATTCTGAGTCAACAGAGTTCAAGCTTGTTTGCTCCAAGGCTGTGAGAAAGTCCTGATTAGCCCACAGAGTCTCCTTGAAGGGCTGTGAGAAAGTTCTGATTAGCCCACAAGAAGGAACATACTATCTAGCTAGACATAGGCTGCTGATGCCAGCCAGAGGTACATTAAGATAGAAAATGAAACTGTCTGCTCCTTGATGCAAGGCAGGATGGACAGTGGTTGAATGCTTGTGCTGTGCATTGTTCTACTTCTGTCTTTCAAGACTGTATATAAGCTGGCTGTGAAATAAACTCTGGGCTGTCCAGCATTGACCAGCAGACCTCTCGACTCTTTTCTGTCTTCTTCAATCCGCATGCCTCTACCCAGATACCCAGCTGACTGTCAGCAGGCCCGACATAAGCCCACCTGCGCATATGCAGGGGAATCCTTAAATGCCTGACACAGACTCTTCCCCTCTCTCTCTTCTGCTCTCTCCTCCTCCCCCCCCCTCTCCTCCACACATGTCTCTTCCCAGGCCTGGTTACTCTTTTCTGTCCCCCCCCCCAATAAAGCTCTGATACTGGGTTTTATTGTGTCTCATGACCTTTTCACCCGGTAATAGCACCACTATTATTTTTAAAACAACAGCAACGTTATTGTGTTTTTAACTAAGTTGTTCTATTTACCAATAAAGACTTGGGAGTCAGATGCTGGGGTGAAAACTTGCTAGATCAGAGAAGCCAAGAAGCAACCAGCTGACCTTCCTTTTTGGGTGGAGACCCAGCAAGAGACTGTGCTTCCACTCATCACAAACCAAAAAAGCCATGAATCTCTAAGTCTCACCCTACTCCTTCCCGCAAATCTCTCTATTTATATTCCTAGCTCCTCCATACTCTCTGTGGCTATTTCTTGTCAACTAGTCTCTGGCTCTGCCCCCTGATCCAAGGTTGATTTTATTAACACAATCTCGGGGTTCCACAGTGCGATCAAATATCCCACAACACAACATGATCCTAAAGATCATTCCTAAAGTTCCAATTTTTGTATCATTTCATCCATCAGGGCTCACAGCTTGGAGCTGGTTCACTAGCATAGGACATCACCTTGGGTGAGTTCATCAGCATATCAAGGTCTGTCCTGGGTTAGGCTCCTATCTGAAATGCCAGGTGGCAAGCTCAGGCATCATATTAATTCAAGTTACATAAAATGGCTTTTTAAGTTACACAAAATGGTTTTACCTATGTTGCTAACATTCTACTTTCCTTATTCCTTTATAGTTTTTTGTTTGTTTGTTTTTCAAAAGAGGTCTAGTTTAGTATACTACTTATCTGGAGTGATGTCTGAGGTAGTCCTTTGACAAGAGTGAAGCAGAGAATGGACAGAGATTGATCTCAACAAGCTACTACCATTAGTTGGAACAGCAGGGGGGCCACAAACTTTCTGAGGGATGAAGGTTGAGTACATTTAGAGGGGCTGAGG
Organism: Peromyscus eremicus; assembly: GCF_949786415.1. Lineage (NCBI taxonomy): Eukaryota > Metazoa > Chordata > Mammalia > Rodentia > Cricetidae > Peromyscus > Peromyscus eremicus. The sequence continues at coordinate 157,146,084 of NC_081418.1, read as the reverse complement.
GATATATATATATATATATATCAGAAAGTTACAGCTATTTTTGTCGTTTGACTGGAAGTAAGTTGAGTTATTTTATGTAGAGCATAAATGGTGGAGCAGAATGGTCAGACTGAGATTAAGCAATTCTTCATGATTTGGGGCTACACTCAATACAACCTGACTCAGTTCCTCATGGCCTGAGGTTATTACCCATTGTACCCATAACAAAAAAAGGACAACCCTGATTTACAACTGGCTCTTAGGCTTATCCCCATATCAAAGGACATGCCTCTGATAGGCCTTGGAGAGGGGCATGGAGGTGGTGGTGTCACAGCCATGATTAAGTCCTAGTCTGCCACTAAATTCCCTGTGCTTTTACCAAGAAAAGCATAATTCTGCCAGATAGGCAAGATGAACCTGGGTAACAACTATATGAAAAGAACAACACTGGGGTACTTAAGAAGTAATTCTGGCAATATCTTTGCTGTGTAAATCTCCCATCTGCCCAAGTAGCCAGTGTTATGCCCAGATCGCAGGGACTGCTAAAGACCACCATGGAGATGGAATCCACATACAAAAGCAAAGAGCCTTTGTTCAATCTTAAGCTTGGACCCTCCATGTGTCTGACACAGTGGTATGATTGGAGACCCCCGAGCCTGGTGGGGTAGGATTTTTATCATAGTAGTGTGAGACCAAAATGAGCCATCTTAAAAATAAGACCAAAATGCTTTCACCCTAAAATTAAGGCCTAAGATTTCTCCTTTTAGGAATAGGCCATTAGTTACTGAAACCAGTCAGTTCAGATTCCACAAACCAGGAAGTGTAAAAGTAGAGTCACAAGGTAGTCACGAGGTAATGCCTGCAGGACTATGGAATGTCCTCTCCCTGGTTTCCAGGGTAACTGACCACAGAAATGCCCACCTGAGGGCAGCCAATGAGAAATGGTGGTGGGCAACCACTCCCTTAGAAGTGATTTCTAGAAAGCCCCTAGAAGCGAGCCAATCAGAATTGTACCCATACTAACACTCCTAAATGATGTAACCTTGTGATTTTTCCCTTTAAAAGCTGAGCTTGCAGATAGGTGGGCGCTTCCTCCAGCCTCCACTGCATTGGATGTATTGGACGAAGTCCCTGCCTAGGCTTGTATATGCAGAATTAAACCTTGCTTTTGCATTCCGGCATGGTCATCTGTGGTGGTCTCTCTGGGGGTCGCAATCTGGGCACAACAGTAGAGGTTGGGGTGTGGGAATTTCCAAGGTACAGGACCCCTAATTGGCTGACATTTATCTAGGAGTGTCTGGGTAAAAAGGAATAGGTGAGTGCTGGGTTCAGAGCCAACTGGTGATCTTATCTAATCTTTTTTTTTTTTTTTTTTTGGTTTTTCGAGACAGGGTTTCTCTGTGTAGCTTTGCGCCTTTCCTGGAACTCACTTTGGAGACCAGGCTGGCCTCGAACTCACAGAGATCCGCCTGCCTCTGCCTCCCAAGTGCTGGATTAAAGGCATGCGCCACCACCGCCCGGCTTATTTTGGTTTTTTGAGACAGGCTTTCTTGTGTAGTTTTGGTGCCTGTCCTGGATCTCACTCTGTAGACCAGGCTGGCCTTGAACTCACAGAGATCCAACTGGCTCTGCCTCCCTAAAGGTGTGCGCCACTACCGCCAGGCAATCTTATCTAATCTTACAAAACGGTTGGAATATTTGGAATGTCACTTCCTGATGCTGGCCCATCCCTGGGTGGTGTCAGGTTCTGGCTTTTCCTGGAACGGGTGCTTCCTGCCAGTAAACCGCATCCTGCCATGGCAGCAGTGTGGTCAAGCTGCTCTGGCCCCCAGCCAGACTGGCAGTCTCCTGTCTCTGTTTAAAGTGTTCCAAGTATGACCTGAGGCCGGGTCCTGAAAGAGATTTACAGATGACAGTGTACGTAGAATATATAAACTGGTAACATTTTCTATTTAAAACTGGTTCCTTTTTGTGCATTAGCCAGAACCAGTCAAGGGCTATTATTAAAGAGCGTTTTCCTTGTTACTCTCTAAATGTGAAGGAACAGAACAAACTCCATTTTAAGAAAGAACTCCATTTTAGACAGGATTTGACCGGAGGCTGAACTTGATTCCAGGAAAAACCACAAAGTTTCAAAAGCAACCACAAACAGCCCAGGGCCCCTGTCAGGGCGACCTTACCCAGGATTAACCAACCAATCAGAATACTTGTCTCTAGGCTCCAGATGTCTTTGTGGTCTCTGCTAGCCAGTCATGGACATTCCTTTAGACCCAAGCCAATGAATTCAAAGGTTGCATACCCTTACCCAATCCTGAAACGCCAAGGCATGTAACTCCTTGCTTGTGGTTTTTCCCTTTAAAAACTCCTTACCCCAATATCTCAGGGCCATTCTCCACCTGCTTGGTCTTTGGAGTGCTGGATGGTGGCCCCAGGCTCAAGCTTGTGATCAATAGACCTGCATGTTTGCATCATATACCAGCTCTGTGGTGGTCTTGTTTGGGGGGGGGGGGGTCTCAAGACACAGGCACAACAGTGTATGGATTAATTTCTTACTGAGAAGGCATATTAATTCTATGGCATAAACTCTATGACACTAGTTTGTCATTTTTAATTTTTTTTCTTCATTCCCATTGATAAGTCTCTGTTTTCACCATAAATTATTTCCTTAATTGGTATGTCTGGAAGGGATGTGGAGCCTACCAGTTGGGATTGTGAGAGCTGGGGCATTTGCCCTAACCTTCTCCTTTACCCAACCCCACCCCCCTTTTTTTCTTTTATGGTAGTATTACTCATAAGTTTAATATTTGGTAAATGCTCACAATTATACGATGAGTAGCTTGGTAACTACCATTCTTATGTTTTTGGTTGTGAGCCTGGCCTTTAATGGTTGAGCCATCTCTTATGCCCACTATCTTTGTAATAAATAACTCAGTTCAGTTTTACAACTCAGAGTTCAGATGCAAGCAATGAATAAATTAAGTTGTACCTGTTAAGTTTCAAACCCAGTCGACCGCTGGAGTGCTTATTTAACATATCAAACCTGGATCTGGCTTGTACCCTCTGCTGTGGGATGGTCTGTATGTCAAATGTGTTGCTGATTGGTCAATAAATAAATCACTGATTGGCCAGTGGCCAGGCAGGAAGTATAGGCGGGACTAACAGAAGAATTGAGAGAACAGGAAGCTGAGTCGGGGAGACACTGCCAGCCTCCATCAGGACAAGGAAGATGTAAAGTACCGGTAAGCCACAAGCCACGTGGCAAGGTATAGATTTATAGAAATGGATTAATTTAAGCTGTAAGAACAGTTAGCAAGAAGCCTGCCACGGCCATACAGTTTGTAACCAATATAAGTCTCTGTGTTTACTTGGTTGGGTCTGAGGCTGTGGGACTGGCAGGTGAGAGAGATTTGCCCTGACTGTGGGCCAGTCAGGAAAACTCTAGCTACAACCCTCTACCTTGAACTCTCCAGCCTAGGGACTGGGCTGTCCTTCCCCACAGAGGCTTTTCCCTGTATAATCCAGACATTTTGGTTATCTTTCCTTTTTGAACCTTTGGTCTCCTGGCCGCTGCACTTGGTTCCTCTCTCTCTCTTCTCCCTTCCCTTCCTCCTCTCTGCACATGGTCCAGCTCAGCCTGGTCATGTCCACTCTGGACTTGTAGTCGTAAGTTTTTTCAGGTCCCACCAGGGCCTGAGGTTCTGCAGCCACTTATAAAATAATCACTCAGAGGCTTAATATTATTTACAAACTGTATGGCTTATGGCAGGCCTCTTGCTAGCTAGCTCTTATATCTTAAATTAACCCATTTCTATTAATCTATGTTTTGTGGCTTTACTGGTCTGCTGGCATGTTGCTCCTTGGGTGGCAGGCTGGCCTTTCTCCAGACTCCGCCTTTCTGTTTCCTGTCTCTCTCCTTGGATTTCCTGCCTGCCTCTAAGCTACTTTACCATAGGCTAAAGCAGCTTTTTTGTTTGTTTGTTTTTTGTTTTTTTTTCAAGACAGGGTTTCTCTGTGTAGCTTTGCACCTTTCCTGGAACTCACTCTGTAGCCCAGGCTGGCCTCGAACTCACAGAGATCCGCCTGGCTCTGCCTCCCGAGTGCTGGGATTAAAGGCGTGCGCCACCACCGCCCGGCTCAAAGCAGCTTATTTATTAACCAATGGGAACAACATACATTCACAGCATACAGAAAGACATCTGAAAGGATAAACGGCACTGGTTGTTCGGTGGAAGAGTCACGAGCCATGGCTACCAGAGTTAGAATGGGCTTTATTAGAGAGAAGAGGGGATAGGATGGAGAAGCCAGGCCTGGCAGAGAGGAAACAGAAAGAGAGGCCCAGAGAGAGGTGCAGAGAGAGAGCGTGGGGGTTCATGTGTGGCTTTTTAAGGTGGGGACGCAATTGCCCGCTGATGACATAAGGCATTAAACCTGGAAGAGTGAGAGCAGGATCCTTACAACATCCCCCAGCATGGACTCTCCCAGAGATCCCTGCCTCTGACTATGCTCTTTCATCTACAATAAACCTTCTTCTCCTCCACCATACCTAGGAGCAGTCATGTTCTTTCCTTTCCCTTTTTTTCTTTTCAGTACCCAAGCAAGTGTGATTACCTGTGCAATCCAAGAATACCCTCCAGGCCAACTCTTGCAGGAAGTTTGGTTTTCTAGAGCTTCATTCTTCCAGTTTCTCGCTCCAACAAATTGCCTTATGACAAATCTCTAACACCAGCTTTGTGGGTATCTGTGACTTTCCTGGATTTGGTTCCTGGTCTGCAAACAGCACAGGCTCACAATGTAAACCATTGCTGCAGAAAGAACTAAACCAGGCCAATCTTTAGCTAACTGGTGGTGTGGTGCCACCTAGTGGTCATTTAATGTAATAAGCACTAAATCCTACCTAAAAGGATTAAAAAATTTTTAAAAATTAAAAAAAAAACAGAAATGATGAAACTGTGATGTGTAAAGAACAAAGATTCTAGCTGACAATATTACCACATGGGGCATGTTTCTTTAGTTGTAAAATATGGCAGAAATACTTATTACTGATAAGTAGATATGTCCTAAAGTTTAAGAACAATTTGTTATCATCCATGACATTGTTTTTTCCCTCTCCCTCTTGTAAATACCCCTTCACCTGAATTATTACAGTGGTCCCCTAACCCCCAATTCCCGGCTTTTCTCCTTTGGTCTACCCACTACAGAAAAACCACAATGACCCTAAAAAAGGTAGAACCCAGCAATGGAAGGACTGAGGCTGAAGGATGGAGACTTGAAGATTAGTCCTGGCAACACAGCAAAATCCCATCTCAAAGTGAAATTTTTACATCTATCTCAAAATTAAAAAAAAAAAATGTAATTGTTAGGTCCCAGAACGGCAGTGCTGTTCACGGTGTCCCAAGATGACGGCCTGGTCCAACCTAGGCTGGATTCTTATCAAATAAATAGAAACCTAAACTCAGCATACCAGGGCTGGAGAGGTGTGGTTCAGCTGTTAAGAGCACTGGCTGCTCTTCCAGAGGTCATGAATTCAATTCCCAGCAACCGCGTGGAGGCTCACAACCATCTCTAATGGGATCTGATGCTCTCTTCTGGCATAAAGTCATATATGCAGATAGAGCACTCATATAGATAAAATAAATCTAAAACATCAACAACAGCATTCCTTGTGATTCCTCTTGTGATGAGGGCTTCCAGCTTTCTCGGCCCTGCACCTAGTTCCTGATTAACAGCCTGCAGCAGCTCAGAGACACCCCCCCCCCTCCCCGCGCCCCTGTTGATTATCATATAAATCCCACTTGTTTTCCCACTGAGCAGCGGCTCTCCATTCCCATGAGACAGCTCAGCAGTTTGTTACACTGCAAACCTTTTTAGCCTGTGGAGTGATCCAGTTCAGGGGTTTCACGTTGATTATTTATAGCAATGCAGCTCAGTGGCAGGATGCTTAGCAAGTGCAAAGCCTTAACTTTTTAACTTTGGTATTATAGATTTTTGTTAGTCTTTATTTTTTATTCTCTGACAGCTTAAGAGAGTGTATATATATCTAGAGATAATGGTCTACATGATAGCATAGAATATAATATAATCTAGAGATAATAATCTACATGATAAAAGAATTCTGGCCCATATTTGCAGTGGTAATTGTAAAAATACAGGACAAGCTGTCAGCTTCCCTAACACACAGAATGCTGAGTTGTTGTTGTTTTAGATTTATTTATTTCTTTATTTTATGTATTTGAGAACCAACCAGAGATCCAAACACTCCCCTCAAAGCAGCCTCTGCTCGGTCCCGCGGGCCAGGTTATTTGATGAGACCCGAGGAGGCACCTCCTGAAAGATCAATGGGGGTGAGAGAGAAAGGAGACCAGGCGCATAAAGGAAGACAGAGTCAGTCTGAGTCGCGTGGAGGTCTCGTTTATTGACTGGGTGTTGAGGCTTATAAACAGGGCTTCAGGCAGGGTGGGGGAGCAGGGGAAGCACGGAGAGAAGAATGGAAAATTCCTAAGGGAGGGTGAGGTCACTTTGGTCCCAGGCCCCTGCAGCTGGCTGATTAGCAGGTACTCCAGGAAGTTGTACAGCCCGAGGTTAGGCCAGGAACTTCCTGCTTTTGTAAGGTTTGATAAAGTAAGGACACCGCTGTCCGGAATCGGTCCCCAACAAGCCTCCAATAAGTGCCTCCCTTTAGCTGGCCCCCTCCTGAATCCCATTCTCCTCCCCTCCCGAGCCTACCAGTGCTGGTGATGGTGGGGACTTCCTTGCTAAAACAAACCCATTTAACCTCTGTTCTCACATGGATGCCTTCCACTTATTTTCACAAAATAGTTGATTTATTTTACTAGAGAATGATAAAACTTATTGTCCTCCAAAACCTGCTGATTCATTTCTTCTTCTGAAATCAGAAAGTGGTTAGAAATCCCTGGTGTGGGGCCAGAATGAAGGCTCAGTGAATAACTGTGCTTGTTGGGGAAGCTTGGCAACCTAATTTTGGTTCCCAGAATCAGTAAGAGAAAACTGAGTCCACAATATTCTCTTAACATACACATATGTTTTAATTTAAAAATATTTTTTTCCTAAAAAAGAAATTCTCAATGTGAAGTCAGACGGTGAAGTTCCAGGACAGGGATCGAGGGTTGAATCTGAGCTCGCATGGCTGCACATGGCTGTAACCAAGCATACAGAAGGGTTAAGCAAAGTGGTTGAGTTTACCTGCCCGGGCTACAAAGTGAGACAAAAAGAGGAGAAACAACTAGACAGACTCAAAATCTGAAAACAATCCATCAGGTTAAAGAAAGTTTAGGCCAGAAAGATGGCCCATCAGACAAAGGGGCATGTCTTGAATAAAGTCTGTTTTGTGAGTTCATTCCCTGGAAATTACACAATGGAAGGAGAGAACCAACTCCCATTGTGAAAGTTGTCCTCTAACCTCGACACAAATGTACACACACACTAAAAAAAAAAAAAAAAAAAACACTGAGCTGGGTCGTGCTGGCACACACCTTTAATCCCAGCACTCAGGAGGCAGAGGTAGGTGGATCTCTGTGAGTTCAAGGCCAGCCTCGTCCACAGAGTGAGTTCCAGGACAGTCAGGACTGTTTCACAGAGAAACCCTGTCTCAAAAAAAACAAAAATAAAGAAATAAATGAATATTTTAAAAAGTCACTGATTATATTTTTATCGTTTCTTTTCGTTGTTATTGTTATTGCAATAGAATAACTTGCTGAGGGTTTAAGTGATGGATTTTAGTGGCACTCTTACCCTGGAAGGAAAAGTCACAAAACACAACAGAATCCACTTGTCGTCGTTACTCCCCCCTCCTGCCCCCACCCCTGTTTTTGGGTAGCTGTTGCCCTGCTTGCTGACTTTGACCAGATGTCCTCCATATGCTAATTCCCTGCCTGTTTCCTTCCTCCTGAATGCTCACCGGAGGTTCTTTGTATATCCTGCATTTGGTGTAAACAGCTAGTATGCAAGAATGTAGTGATCTTCTGCCCTCCGGGGTTCTCCCACTGTGCTGTAAGCCTGTATTTAAGGTTTCCTCCCTCTTTCAATAAACGGCATTGGGCATTCTGCTGGGGCAAATGACCCCCTGTCTTGTCTCTGTTCTTTAATCCTCAGCCCCTCGCTTGGACATGGTGAACAGGTGGTGGTAGCACAGGCGTTACTGCTACATCCACTAACAAGAGTTTTATTAAGACAAGGAGGGCCGGTTGGTGGTGGCTCACACTTTTAATCCCAGCACTGGGGAGGCAGAGCTAGGTGGATCTTTGTGAGTTTGAGGCCAGCCTGGGCTACAGAGTGAGTTCCAGGAAAGGTACAAAGTTACACAGAGAAACCCTGTCTCAAAAAACCAAAAAAAAAAGAAAAAAAAAAAAAAGACAAGGAGAAAGGAATAGATGTGATCAGGCCTGTGGAAGTGTGAGAAGGGGGCGAGGGAACATGGGGCCTGTCTTTTTAAGGGCCAGCTCGCGCCTGCACACACAGGCCCACGTGGCTACTCCATGCACGCGCATAGATCATGTGGTCACATTCGCGATTATGTGACCATGCAGCCAGGGGGCATGGGTTCCATGGGGTATGGATTATGTAGGACATATGACCCGGAAATGACTAAGTGTCCCGTCTGGGCATGTGCGACCATGGGGGCATGGTTGGAATTCCTATCATCAAGTCCTCATACTTTCTCACCTAACATTTTGCTGACTAAGCCACCTCACCTAGTCCCTCAAATTGTTTGTTTGTCTTTAAGATTTATTTGTTTTAATTTTATGTGTATGGATGTCTTGCTTGCAAGTATGTCTGTTCACCATGTGTATGCAATGCCTGTGAAGGCCAGAAGAGGAAACTGAATCCTCTGGAACTAGAGTTAAAGACAGTTATGAGTTGCCAGGTGGGTGATGAGAAACAAACCCTGGTCTTCTGAAAGAGTAGCCAGTGCTCTTAACAACTGAACCATCTCTCCAGCCCTTCACATTTCTGTTTAAACTGCAAACATGCAAGTCTCAGGTGACAGCATGATTTTGTGACCCCCCCCCCCACTGCCTTCAAACCCAGTATCACTTATAATGTTTCTGTTTAAAGATGTTCTCCAAGCCAGGCATGGTAGCACAGGTCTGTAATCCTAGCACTGAAGAGGCAAAGACAGCAGAATTGCTGCAAGTTCCAGGACATCCAGGGCTATAGGGACCATGAAACACACACAAAAAGAGTCTTCCAACTCTTGCTATAGCATGGGATTTCTTAATATAGCATGATACATTCTAGCTGATTTGACTCATGAAGAGACATAATATTTATTTGTAACATATAATGAATATTAGTAATAGGCAGAGCAGGGACCTCATCTCATTTATAGTCAAGGACACGGCCCAGTGAAGCCAAGTAACTATAAACTCATAGAGGTCTTAAAGACTGAGACAGCTGGGCCACTGTCCTCTGCTGTTCAACAGAATTTCTTTTGTAACATAGACCTTTCTTAGATCTCATATGCATACTTAGAATCTAACAAAATTGAAGGGAGGCTCTAAAACCTTACACATTTGTTCCTCCCACAGTATCTACCCTTAGCTGGGTCTCAGCAGATAGCTGTTGACGACTGGGCTAGGCATAAATGTTTTTTATTATACATCATTTTAAAATTAGGACTCCTGCCCCCACCCTCATCCTCCTGCCCCGACCCCTGTGGGGGGTGGTGACTCCCTATGCTGCCCACACTGGCCTGGAACTCAAAATCCTCCTGCCTCAGCCTCCTTAGTTCTAGGATTGCAGGCAAAGGATACCAAGTCATGTTTTGTTTTTGTTTCTTTGATCATTTATTTAAAACAATGTCTCTCTCTGTAGTCCATATTGGCCTTGAACTCACACTGGAGCCCAGGCTCTTCTTAAACTTGAGATGATCCTTTATGTCCGTCTTCTGAGTGATAGGATTGTAAGTATTTGCCACTGTACCCAGCTCCGTATTTGTTCGAGGCAGGCTCTCACTATCTAGTCCTAATTGTCTTCGAATTTGGTATGTAGACCATACTAGTTGAGATGTGCTAGTTTCTTCCTCCAAGGTAATAGATGTGTCATGTGCCACCACTCCCAGGCCAGCTCTGTGATCTTAATATACCTCTGAGGGACATGCTTTAGAAAATGGGAAAAATATCAGATTCATGAATGTGACTTAGTCAAGAGGGCTAAGAGGTACCATCGGCCTAGTGATACCCCATTAGCCTACAGAAGAAGAGCTAGGAAACCTGCAGACACTTGGTCAGGCGAAGGAATACCTTGATGCCAAAATATCTTACTTATTCTGGTCCCATTGATGGGCCAGCAGCCCCACAGCTCCATTCTAAACCTTTGGTGCTACATGTTACTACAGATATGGAACTATACTATGCATGTTGTCAATTCTTCTTGAAGACAATATTCTCCAGAGAAATCAAACTAACAGGGAGGGAAAGGAAGTGGGACAGGTATATGACACGGGCAGGATGGTATCCACAAGCTCAAAGCCAACTTGATCTATATAGATAGTTCTAAGCCAGCCAGAGCTACATAGCTACCTTATCTCAAAGGGAGAAAGAAAGAGAAAAAGAAAAAAGAAAGAAAAAAAGAAACAAAGGCTGAAGAGATGTCTCAGTAGTTAAGAGCCCTGGATGTTCTTCCAGAGGATCTGGGTTCAATTCCCAGAATCTACACGGCAGCTAACAACCATCTATAACTCCAATTCTAGGGGACCTGATACCCTCTTCTTGCCTCTGTGAGCAATGCACACAGGTGATACACAGACATTCACGAAGGCAAAATACTCTTACATATAAAGTAAAGGTAAGTAAAATCTTTTTTTTTTTCTGCTATTGTTTTGTTTTTCAAAACAGGATTTCTCTATGTATCCCTGGCTGTCCTGAAACTCGTTTTGTAGAGACCAGGTTGACCTCGAACTCATGTTGATCTGCCTGCCTCTGCTTTCTGAGTGCTGGGACTAAAGGTGTGTGCCACCACTCCCAGCAAATAAAATCTTTTTAAGAAAGGAGGGAGGGGCTGGAAAGATGGCTCAGTGTAACGGTAACGCCCGCGTTACTGTCACCCATTCACCATGTCCGAGCGAGGGGCTGTGGATTAAAAAATAAGGGACAAGAGACAGCGGGTCATTTGCCTCAGCAGAATGCCAAATGCCAAATGCCGTTTATTGAAAGAGGGAGGAAACCTTAAATACAGGCTTACAGCACAATGGCGGATCCCCGGAGGGCAGAAGTTTGCTACTGAATGTTCTACATTCTTGCATCTAAGCTGTTAATGCCCAATATGCAGGATACACAAACAAGGAACTTCCCTAAAGCATTCAGGAGGGTGGATACCGGCAGGGAATTAGAATAGGGAGGTCAAGGTCAGCAAGCAGGCAACGGCTTTACTCAATATGGGAGGAGACCAGGGCCCTACAGGTCCCCCCTTTTTACTAAAAAATGAGCTTCTGACTTAGGTTGCGTGGGACGTCAGCAGGTCACCTTACCCGTCATGGAGACACCTGCCCAGGCCCCGCAAGTGCTCTGTCTTAGGTTGGTGAGCGCCCCCCAAGCATTACCCGTCTCTGAATACTCATTATCATACAGGCTCAACCATGTGAGCTGTAGAGTAAACTGTTGCCAAAGATCTCAAAGTGGCGCTGGGCTTGCAATCTGTGCGACCCAGAAAAGACCAACAGTAGTCCTAACCCACCCATAGCCAGGAGGCTAAAGGCGATTGAGCCATTCCCTTCTTAAACGAGCCTTACTGCAAATTGGAGTCCTTGTAAGGTGGTATCCCATACGCAAATGGAACTTGAGTTTAAATAATTTTTGCAACTTTCAAAGCCAATTTAAATGTATATAACTGTTGAATTAAATTTATCATGCTCAATAGAATGAAAGATTAACTAACTGTGGTAGCTACTTTTGCTGCCAGGGTCTCCATTGTGCTAGCTGTAGAACCCAATTATGAAATAGCCATCCCAGAAATAGTAGCAGCAGTGGCCACCACCGCTATAACAGCAACAACGGCAACATCGATGTCCGAGTCTCTTCTGGAGCGTGTGAGCATCATCTGTGTCTAACTGCCATGGTCCACTGGCATGGACGCAGCTCCAGGAACACGAAAAACCAAGGCCCATTTTTCTTGATCCCAGCACTACTTAGGCTGGCAGGTCTGCAAAAGAACAACTAAGAACCATAAAGAAAACAAAAACAAAAACAGCAAACAAGGAGCAGAACTAGTGGTCTCATAAATGGCTACATTCAGGCTCACAAATTTTAAGGTGTCTACAAAAGAGGCTAGATGAACTTCAGGAGGCCAATAGATGTTGCACAGAGCCATTCCTGAAAAGTAGGTACTACACCAGCTTGAAGAGGGTTGCAAAATGTGAAAAGGCTTAGCTTGCATGCTACTGTTAACAAATAGAGGTCAGTGACCTTCATGGTTATCCTTAATCTCCAAGGTGTGACACATTCCCAACATTTTTGAAAAAAGGTTACCATACATTACCTTCTGAAGAATCCAACCACATGGCTACACTTCCTAGGCTTACAATAATGTTTGCCAAGGCTGGCCGTATTGGGCTCTCAATCCCCATTGGCATCAGAAGGGGAGAGTTTTTTATGAAGGCCCAATAGGTCTCTGCCATGTCAGGATTCAGCAGCAGCCACAGGGTGCACACAGCGTTCAGGAACCCAAAGAGGAACTTCATTGTCCTGCGGAAAGACACAAACAGATCCCCGGGCCCACACCAACACCGGATCGGGTCCCCTTCAAGTGCCAGTAGAAAGACCCTTCCATCGCACCAGAGGATGATTTGCAACAGGAGCCCTCCAGTGCTTATCTGCAGTGGATACTCCAGCAGAATCCACCAATAAAAAATTTAAAATATATAAAACAAGGGAAAGAATAGAATGTGGAGAGGAGAGATGAGCCCCTAGCTCCCCCCTTTTTACTTTAGAAATATATGTTTTTAAGGTACGATGGCAGCGTTCTACTATAGCCTGTCCTTGAGGATTATAAGAAATATCAGTCTTATTAACAATAGAAAAGTCTTGGCAGAATTTTGAAAATCCCGTACTGCTGTAGGCGGGACCATTATCAGTTTTTATGCATTTTGGCACGCCCATGTAAGCAAAAGCATGAAGGCAATGATTCTTTACATCCTTAACCATTTCCCCTGAATGGGCAGAAGCAAAAATTAGAGAAGAATATGTATCAATAGACATATGGACATATTGTAATTTTCCAAAGGAAGGCACGTGTGTGACGTCCATCTGCCACACATGATTAGGTAAAAGTCCTCGGGGATTAACTCCCAAATGAGGAACAGGTAAAAATTCAACACAAATAGGACATGATTTAACTATCTGGATGGCTTGTTCCCGGGTTATGCCTGTATGATGACGAAGAGATCCAGCATTAAGATGATAACGTTGATTCAACTGAGTAGCCTTATCAAAGGCAGAACAAACTAATGTGACAGCCATACGAGTAATGGCGTCAGCCCTCAGATTACCTTCACTTAGAGGTCCAGGCTATTGAGTGTGAGCTCTAATATGACCCACATAAAGGTTATGTGAGCAGGACCATATAAGTCCTTGTACTTCCAATAAATATTCATGAATGGGAGAAATGGATGGTATGTAGGCTGTTGTCTCCAAAGGCATAATGGCATGTGCCACATATTGACTATCAGTATAAATATTTACACTCTCATCAGAAAACATCTGTAAAGCAAGCAACAGCGCCTGTACCTCCACCATCTGGGCAGAAGTGCCCTGAACTTTCATTCTCTTCACTATGTTACCAGAAACTACCACAGCAAAACCACATGAAGTGCCATCAGTAAATACCACACGGGCCTGAGGAATAGGAGTCATCTGTACTATCTTGGGAAATATAACAGGATGCAATTTAAAAAAAAATTTACACACATCATTGGAGGGGTAGTGAGTATCAAACCGACTCTGCATGGAGCATGTCAATATGGTCCAATCATTATCATTAGCTTGCAACTATGCTATTTGAGACTGGGTGTATGGGGTCACCACAATATCTGGCTCCTTACCAAAAGTTTGAACACTGATCTTGAGTCCCTTAAATATAATCTGAGCAATAGCCTGTGGATAAGGAGTGATATTTTTTGCTGGAGAAGCTGGGGAATGTACCCATAGAATAGAACCTGTTTGCCAAAACGCTCCAGTAGGTGAATGAGAAAAACAAAATATTCATGACCTAAATAATGATAGGGAAAAGACACCTGTAGCTTTTCTGGGGCAATCTGTAAATTAGCCAGGCTAAGAACCTCTTGTAATTTAGAAAAGGCATCAAAAACAAGTTTTTTATCTTTAGCAGCCAATAAAATATCATCCATATGAGTCAATCACAATTAAATGCCAATGTTTAGGAATTGCCATGGGGCAGGCAAACCAGGCTGTGTTGCTCCCATGAGAAGCATGGTATTATTTACAGCTCTAAGATCTTGTAATAGCCGCCATTTTCCTGACTTCTTGTAGAGGCCAGTTGGGATCTCAGGATTCTTGAAGTTATAGATATGTCCAGCACCAGAATCCAGTAATCTTTTAATCTCAATCCCATATAATTTTATTTTTAACTTAGGCTGTTTATCATTGATAACTGTTTGTCAAAACACCTTTTTCCTATACTTTCAAAGCCTCCAGTTCTACATATAGGTGCCATTTTGCAATTAAAATAGGAAAGCAATATTAATCGAGCAATTTTATCACCAGCTTCTATTTTCATGGTCCTTTTTACATATACCAATTATAAAAGCATTAAATACAGTCTCTACAGGATTAAGAGGTAACTTTAGGTAATACTTCTGAGTATTTTTATAAAATCTTAAAAAGAGGATCCTTTTTTATAGATTCCAAGTAACATTAATGTAATTTGCCAAATATTAACAATGTGGACCAAACAATTTACTTGTATTTTATTTACTGGAAAAATAATTTTGTAACCTCTTTATCAGTAAGAGATTATTATTTATGGGTTTATCTTAGCAACATTATTTAATAAGCTGACAACCCAATCCATATCAGGTGTTATATTTCTATAGAATTAAACCAAGAATTTCAAGAAAGCAACTTAAATTGCAGGGCCAAATTTTCAGTAATGATCAACAGACAAGAGCATACCTAATACATAGTTCACAATTATGAATTCTGTTCCTTAGTTTATCTACCATGAGAATCAAAACATTTATTAAGACAATCAAAAGAACAGAACATCCTTTATACAATGAATAATTAATATCCCTGGAAATTCAACAGCATTGACTTAGCATTCCATGTCTGACCGAAACCATTTTTCACCAGAAGTTAGGCCCGTTTAAACTTTTAGGCGCTAGTCTCTCTCCCGGACTCTGCTGGCTTGGAGCAAGCTGAAGCTGTGGCTTAGCTTTGGCTCCGTCCAGTGCCCAGGCTCTAGTGCTGGTGCCCGCCCGGGCCGCGCTACATTGCAGCTCCACCTCCCACCGGCCTGTACCTGTCCGCCCGCCGCTCCGAGCTATCTTGTGCATGTCCACCACTGCCGCCGCTGGGCGCGCGCCCCGCACACACAAACTCATGTTTAAACTTCCTACTCCCATGAAGGGACTACCTAATGAGTTATTCCCACCATAAGGGAAAAACAGAAAAACATTTCCCACGAAGGGATCCTAAATATTGAATTATTCCCACTCTGAGGGAGAAATAAAAAGCATTTGAACCAAAATAAGCAATCAGACAGCAGAACTTCTAACCTCTGGGCTCTCTTGCTGTTCAGCCAGCAGCAATGAGGCCTACCTGCCGATTCTTAGTAATTCAGATGCTGCACTGCAGAAAGAGCTCAGAGTTTCAGCTATCCTGAAAATTCTACAATTGGAAAGAGTCTTTTCTTCCTCCATTACCACTGGGAAGAGGCTTTTCTCTTTTGTTCATCCTTCCTCTACAGGGCCCTAATCTTTAGGCCTAGTTTCAAAAAATTTTTCCCCTTTTTACCGGGAAAATCCTTTTTTCTTGATTAAAATTTTTCTCCCTTTTCTAATGGGAAATTTCCTTTCCTTCCCTCTTCTCTTTTGGGAAGATTTCCTTTTTTATTTAAAATCTTTAGCTGTCTTGCCCTTTCTTAACTTCGGTGCCTTCCTGCTTCAACAGTCCAATCAACTGACTGTGAGCTAGCTGCACCCATTTCAATTCACCCTTATCTTTTCTTTTTTTTTTTTTTTTTCTTTAAATTGCTGGCCAGCCTTACCTTTCGGGTGTCCATCAGCTCGTCCCTTCTTTCTCAGATCTCGGTAACGTCTTGGTAGAATCTCGGTAGGGACCTCCATTTGTAACGGTAACGCCCGCGTTACTGTCACCCATTCACCATGTCCGAGCGAGGGGCTGTGGATTAAAAAATAAGGGACAAGAGACAGCGGGTCATTTGCCTCAGCAGAATGCCAAATGCCAAATGCCGTTTATTGAAAGAGGGAGGAAACCTTAAATACAGGCTTACAGCACAATGGCGGATCCCCGGAGGGCAGAAGTTTGCTACTGAATGTTCTACATTCTTGCATCTAAGCTGTTAATGCCCAATATGCAGGATACACAAACAAGGAACTTCCCTAAAGCATTCAGGAGGGTGGATACCGGCAGGGAATTAGAATAGGGAGGACATCTGGTCAAGGTCAGCAAGCAGGCAACGGCTTTACTCAATATGGGAGGAGACCAGGGCCCTACAGCTCAGCAGTAAGAGTGCGTACTGTTTCTGCAAAGGTCTCGAGTCTGTTCCCAGCACCCATGTTGGATGGCTTACAGTCTACTGTAACTCTTTGACAGGAACACATAACCCCCCCACACACACACACATACACATATTTAAAAAGAAAAATATAAGAAAAAAAGGATGTCAATTTGTCCCCTTTTTTAGAAGTCAGCATGACTTAAAAGGAAGAAATCAGAGATATAAAGGTATAGTAGGGAAAACGGTGTTTGGTCAGTTAGCCCAGACGACACTGACGTTGCACTGAATGCTAACTCTCTCCATCTCCCTCCTTCTCCCTTCCTTTCTGCCTCCCTAACTCTAACTCTAACTCTAACTCTAGCTCTCTTTCTTCACAAGATCTCAAGTCTTTCAACTATCACCTTCCTGCCTGCTAAGATTATGATTATAGGTGTGTGTCATGATGTCCAATTCATGCATGCTAGAGATTGAAACCCATAGCTATAAACACCAAGCAAGGACTCTACCCACTGAGCTACATCCCCAACACCTACCTACCTTCCTCCTCCCAGCCTCTCTCTCTCTCTCTCTCTCTCTCTCTCTCTCTCTCTCTCTCTCTCTCCCTGACTTTTTTTTGAAATAAGGTCTCTGTCTTAGCTACTCTTCTGTTGCTGTGAGTAGATGCTTTGATGAAGGCAATTTATAAAAAGAAGCATTTAATTGGGGGCTTGTTTATAGTTTTAGAGGATTAGTCCATGTCATCATGGTGGGAAGCAGACAAGAATGTCACTTGAGCAGTAGCTGGGAGCTTTACATCCTGATCCACAGACAGCAGGCAGAAAAACATACAGTGGGCCTGGCATGGGCTTTTGAAACCACAAAGCCAACCCCCAATGACATACCTCCTCCAACAAAGCCACACCTCTTAATCCTTCTCAAACAGGTCCACTAACTGGAGACCAAGCATGCAAACGCATTAGCCTATGGGAGCCATTCTCATTCAAAACACCACAGTCTCAAAACTCACAAGAATCCTGCTCCCTAAATGCTGGAATCACAGCCCTGAGCCACAACACGCCCTTAAAGTTTCTTTTCCATTCCAACATCTGTGACTCTAGATAAAATAGAAAGACACACACCACCCTCTTTCTTTGGCTTCCTCTTCTGAGTTCCTGCATAGAACAAAGTAGAAACTGGATATAAAGGACAGAGCATACATTTTCAGGTGATTCCAGGTATGGGCATCTTTACTATTAATAGTGGCAAATTATAGCCTTTGACCTCTATGTCTGTCTGCAGGAGACAAAGAAAGTTGGTGAGCATGGCTGGGTTACCTTTTCATCTTCCCACAAGACATCACTGCAACACAGAGTAGCTTCAGCTTGTTGACAAGAAGGCTTTTCTTTCACCCTCACAACATTCCATATTTCGTATACTTTATTATTAGATCCATTAGATGCTGACAGTTACTGAACTGCTATTTTCATTTAGCTCCCTTGACTGTACACCTACCATGACTCTCAATTAAAATTCCTAACAGAATCCAAGCCATCTAAGCCTGGCAGTGGAAGCCCTGAATCAGCTGGCCTCACCCTATCCATTTCCTTTCATCTCCCATTGCTTGGCCCCCAGAAAACTCCACTCCATCCAAGCTAAGCTCTTTATTCTGTCCACCTATGAATTCTTGTGTTGGACTATGTGCTGGAAATAGCTCTTTCTCATTCCTGAGTTTAAATCCAGTAATGGGATACGACATGCTGTTTAAGTGCATCGCTCCTGAACAAGTGTCAGCTTAGCTTTCCCGGGAATTATCCTGGCTGTTTGAGATAGGATCTCACTGTGTTGACTCCAGCAACCATCCATGCTGTAGTCTCTATAGCAGGTGGAACTTTAGGCTCGTGCTGTCATTTCTAGTTTACTGCAAATTAACGTCAGGCAAATTATTTACTCTCTAACTCAGGTTGCCAGGCTTGGCAGCAGTTGCCTTTCACCTCTGAGCCATCTTTCCAGCCCATGGCTTCTTATTTATCTTGAAACTTGGCATATGAAGAAAAAAAGAAAAAGCCAGGGTGGGTTTTAAATGGATTTTGATGAATTTGACAATGTGAAATGACAAATCTGGGAACCTGAAAGGTTTTGGAGGTTGATACTCTAGGCCGTGATTCTCAACCTTCCTAGCACTGCAATGCTTTAATACAGTTCCTCGGTGTGGAGACCCCCCCTCCCAACTGTAACAGCAACGCCCGCGTTACTGTCACCCATTCACCATGTCCGAGCAAGGGGCTGCGGATTAAAAAATAAGGGACAAGAGACAGCGAGTCATTCGCCAGGGCTGAAAGCCGAATGCCAGCCAAATGCCGTTTATTGAAAGAGGGAGGAAACCTTAAATGCAGGCTTACAGCACAATGGCGGATCCCCGGAGGGCAGAAGTTCACTACTGAATGTTCTACATTCTTGCATCTAAGCTGTTAACTCCAAATGCAGGATACAGGAACAAAGAACCTCCGGTAGAATGTTAGGTGAGAAGGAAACCGGCAGTGAATCTGAATAGGGAGGACACCTGGTCAAGGTCAGCAAGCAGGCAACGGCTTTACTCAATATGGGAGGAGACCAGGGCCCTACAGGTCCCCCCTTTTTACTAAAAAATGAGCTTCTGACTTAGGTTGCATGGGACATCAGCAGGTCACCTTACCCATCATAGAGACACCAGCCCAGGCCACACAAGTGCTCTGTCTTAGGTTGGTGAGCGCCCCCCAAGCATTACCCGTCTCTGAATACTCATTATCATACAGGCTCAACCATGTGAGCTGTAGAGTAAACTGTTGCCAAAGATCTCAAAGTGGCGCTGGGCTTGCAATCTGTGCGACACAGAAAAGACCAACAGTAGTCCTAACCCGCCCATAGCCAGGAGGCTAAAGGCGATTGAGCCATTCCCTTCTTAAACGAGCCTTACTGCAAATTGGAGTCCTTGTAAGGTGGTATCCCATGAACAAATGGAACTTGAGTTTAAATAATTTTTACAACTTTCAAAGCCAATTTAAATGTATAAATGTAGAATTAAATTTATCATGCCCAATAAAATAAAAGATTAACTAACTGTGGTAGCTACTTTTGCTGCCAGGGTCTCCATTGTGCTAGCTGTAGAACCCAATTATGAAACAGCCATCCCAGAAATAGTAGCAGCAGTGGCCACCACCGCTGTAACAGCAACAATGGCAACAGTGATGTCAGTCTCTTCTGGAGCATGTTAGCATCATCTGTGTCTAACTGCCATGGTCCACTGGCATGGACGCAGCTCCAGGAACACGAACCACCAAGGCCCATTTTTCTTGATCCCAGCACTACTTAGGCTGGCGGGTCTGCAAAAGAACAACTAAGAACCATAAAGAAAACAAAAACAAAAACAGCAAACAAGGAGCAGAACTAATGGTCTCATAAATGGCTACATTCAGGCTCACAAATTTTAAGGTGTCTTCAAAAGAGGCTAGATGAATTTCAGGAGGCCAATAAATGTTGCACAGAGCCATTCCTGAAAAGTAGGTACTACACCAGCTTGAAGATGGTTGCAAAATGTGAAAAGGCTTAGCTGGCATGTTACTGTTAACAAATGAAGGTCATTGACCTTCGGGGTTATCCTTAATCTCCAAGGTGTGACACATTCTCAACATTTTTGAAAAAAGTTACCATACATTACCTTCTGAAGAATCCAACCACATGGCTACAGTTCCTAGGCTTACGTTAATGCTTCCCAAGGCTGGCCGTATTGGGCTCTCAATCCCCATTGGCATCAGAAGGGGAGAGTTTTTTACGAAGGCCCAATAGGTCTCTGCCATGTCGGGATTCAGCAGCAGCCACAGGGTGCATGCAGCGCTCAGGAACCCAAAGAGGAACTTCATTGTCCTGCGGAAAGACACAAACAGATCCCCGGGCCCACACCAACACTGAATCGGGTCCCTTCCAAGCGCCAGCAGAAAGATCCTTCCATCGCACCAGAGGATGATTTGCAACAGGAGCCCTCCAGTGCTTATCTGCAGCGGATACTCCAGCAGAATCCACCGATAAAAATTTAAAATATATAAAACAAGGTAGAGAATAGAATATGGAAGAAGAGATGAGCCCCTAGCTCCCCCCTTTTTACTTTAGAAATATATGTTTTTAAGGTAAGATGGCAGTATTCTACTATAGCCTGTCCTTGAGGATTATAAGGAATACCAGTCTTATTAATGATAGAAAAGTCTTGGCAGAATTTTGAAAATCCCGTACTGCTGTAGGCGGGACCATTATCAGTTTTTATGCATTTTGGCACGCCCATGTAAGCAAAAGCATGAAGGCAATGATTCTTTACATCCTTAACCATTTCCCCTGAATGGGCAGAAGCAAAAATTAGAGAAGAATATGTATCAATAGACATATGGACATATTGTAATTTTTCAAAGGAAGGCATGTGTGTTGACGCCCATCTGCCACACATGATTAGGTAAAAGTCCTCTGGGATTAACTCCCAAATGAGGAACAGGTAAAAAATTCAACACAAATAGGACATGATTTAACTATCTAGAGGGCTTGTTCCCAGGTTATGCCTGTATGATGATGAAGAGATCCAGCATTAAGATGATAACGTTGATGCAACTGAGTAGCCTTATCAAAGGCAGAACAAACTAATGTGACAGCCATACGAGTAATGACGTCAGCCCTCTGATTACCTTCACTTAGCGGTCCAGGCAATTGAGTGTGAGCTCTAATATGGCCCACATAAAGGTTATGTGAGCGGGACCATATAAGTCCTTGCACTTCCAATAAATATTCATGAATGGGAGAAATGGATGGTATGTAGGCTGTTGTCTCCAAAGGCATAATGGCATGTGCCACATATTGACTATCAGTATAAATATTTACACTCTCATCAGAAAACATCTGTAAAGCAAGCAACAGCGCCTGTACCTCTGCCATTTGGGCAGAAGTGCCCTGGACTTTCATTCTCTTTACTATGTTACCAGAAACCACCGCAGCAAAACCACGTAAAGTGCCATCAGTAAATACTACACGGGCCTAAGGAATAGGAGTCATCTGTACTATCTTGGGAAATATAACAGGATGCAATTTAAAAAAATGACACACATCATTGGAGGGGTAGGGAGTATCAAACCGACCCTGCATGGAGCATGTCAATATGGTCCAATCATTATCATTAGCTTGCAACCATGCTATTTGAGACTGGGTGTATGGGGTCACCACAATATCTGGCTCCTTACCAAAAGTTTGAACACTGATCTTGATTCCCTTAAATATAATCTGAGCAACAGCCTGTGGATAAGGAGTAATGGTTTTTGCTGGAGAAGCTGGGGAATGTACCCATAGAATAGGACCTGTTTGCCAAAACACTCCAGTAGGTGAATGAGTAAAACAAAATACCAAATACAATAAGGGAGAAGAAAGATCTATATACTGCACGTGAGCCTGTTCCAGGGCCTCTTGCACTCGTTGTAGGGCTATACGTCCTTCAGCTGTTAATTTACGGGGAGATAAAGGGTCAGGGTTGCCCTTTAAGATGTCATACAAAGAGCGAAGCTGACCTGTTGGAATTTTTAAAGTGGACCGAAGCCATTGAATATCTCCCAGAAAGGTTTGGAAATCATTAAGCATGCATAACTGATCCGTACGCAGAGTAATCTTTTGTGGACGTATGCCCATGCGTAGCAATTCATGACCTAAATAATGATAGGGATAAGATACCTGTACCTTTTCTGGGGCAATCTGTAAATTAGCCAGGCTAAGAACTTCTTGTAAATTAGAAAAGGCATCAAAAACAAGTTTTTTATCTTTAGCAGCCAGTAATATAAGTCAACCACAATTAAATGTCAATGTTTAGGAATTGTCACAGGGACAGGCAAGCCAGGTTGTGTTGCTCCCATGAGAAGCATGGTTTTATTTACAGCTCTAAGATCCTGTACTAGCCTCCATTTTCCTGACTTCTTTTTAATAACAAATATAGGTGAGTTCCAAGGTGAAGTGGAAGGAATGATATGCCCAGCATCTAACTGTTCCTTAACTAATGCTTTCACAGCGTCCAATTTTTCTTTAGTAAGGGGCCACTGCTCCACCCATACAGGGTCATCACTTTTCCAAGTGATTTTTATTGGTTGTCTAATCGAAGACTGCTGTACAGCGACCCCTATGGAAAAGACCCTAATCCTCTAGTATCCCCAGGATCTCTAGTGACACAGTTTTTGTCTGCCACAGGGAGTGGGTCTCCTTGCAACATTTTTCCTAAGCCTCTGCCTGGGGAGTAGCCCTGACTTTTCAGCATCTGTTGTACAGGCTGTGTAGTAAGCACTGCTCCCATACCATCTAACACATCCCGTCCCCACAAGTTCACTGGAATGTCAGGTAGCACAAAGGGCTGAAAAGTTCCTGTATGACCTTCCTCATCCTTTCAATTTAAAAGTAGCCTGCTCTGTAATGGCATCTGAGCTGTGCTGATACTTTGTAGGTTAGAGGTGGAAATTTTAAGGGGCCAATTGGGATCTCAAGTTTCCTGTGAAATTATAGATATATCCAGCACCAGAATCCAATTATCTTTCAATCTCAATCCCATATAATTTTGTTTTTAATTTAGGCTGTTTATTATTGATAACTGTTTGTCAAAACACCTCTTTTCTCCTGTACTTTCAAAACCTCCAGTTCTACATATAGGCGCCATTTTGCATTTAAAATATGAAAGCAATAATAATTGAGCAATTTTATCACCAGCTTCTATTTCTATGGTCCTCTTTACATATGCCAATTATAAAAGCATTAAATACAATCTCTATAGGATTTGAAAAGGTAACTTTAGGTAATACTCGAGTATTTTTATAAAATCTTAAAAAGAGGATCCTTTTTTATAAATTTCAAGTAACACATTAATGCAAATATCCAATTATTAACAATGTGGACCAAACAATTTACCTGTATTTTATTTACTGGAAAAATAATTTTGTAACCTCTTTATCAGTAAGATATTATTATTTATGGGTTTATCTTAGCAACAACATTATTTAATAAGCTAACAACCCAATCCATATCAGGTGTTATATTTCTATAGAATTAAACCAAGAATTTTTAGAAAGCAACTTAAATTGCAGGGCCAAATTTTCAGTAATGATCAACAGACAAGAGCACACCTAATATATAGTTCAAAATTGTGAATCCTGTTCCTTTAGTTTATCTACCATGAGAATCAAATATTCATCCAAACATTTATTAAGACAATCAAAAGAACAAAATACCCTTTATTCACACAGCATTGACTTAGCATTCTATGTCCTGACCGAAATCATTTTTCACCAGAAGTTAGGCCTCCTTTAAACTTTTAGGCGCTAGTCCCTCTCCGGACTCTGCTCACTTGGAGCGAGCTGAGGCTGCGCTTAGCTTTGGCTCCGCCCAGTGCTCAGGCTCTAGTGCCGGGCCGGGCCCTAGTGCTGGTGCCCACCTGGGCCGCGCTCCATTGCAGCTCCGCCTCCCACCGGTGCTGTCTCATGCATATCTTTGTCCACTGCTGCCGTCTCTGGGCGCGCGCCCCGCACACACAAACTCACGTTTAAACTTCCTACTCCCATGAAGGGACTACCTAATGAGTTATTCCCGACATGAGGGAAAAACAGAAAAACATTTCCCACGAAGGGATCCTAAATATTTAATTATTCCCACTCCGAGGGAAAAATAAAAAAACATTTGAACCAAAATAAGCAAACAGACAGCAAAACTTCTAACCTCTGGGCTCTCTTGCTGTTCAGCCAGCAACAATGAGGCCTACCTGCCGGTTCTTTGTAATTTAGATGCTGCATTGCAGAAAGAGCTCAGAGTTTCAACTATCTTGAAAATTCTACGATTGGAAAGAGTCTTTTCTTCCTCCATTACCACTGGGAAGAGGCTTCTCTCTTTTGTTCATCCTTTCTCTACAGGGCCCCAATCTTTAGGCCTAGTTTCAAAATTTTTCCCCTTTTTACCGGGAAAATCCTTTTTTCTTGATTAAGATTTTTTTTCTCCCTTTTCTAACGGGAAATTTCCTTTCCTTCCCTCTTCTCTTTTGGGAAGATTTGCTTTTTTATTTAAAATCTTTAGCTGTCTTGCCCTTTCTTAACTTCGGTGCCTTCCTGCTTCAACAGTCCAATCAACTGACTGTGAGCTAGCTGCACCCATTTCAATACAATTCACCCGTACCTTTTTTCTTTAAAATGCTGGCCAGCCTTCTTGGGTGTCCGTCAGCTCGTCCCTTCTTTCTCAGATCTCGGTAGCATCTTGGTAGAATCTCGGTAGGGACCTCCATTTGTAACAGCAACGCCCGCGTTACTGTCACCCATTCACCATGTCTGAGCGAGGGGCTGCGGATTAAAAAATAAGGGACAAGAGACAGCGAGTCATTCGCCACGGCTGAATGCCGAATGCCAGCCAAATGCCGTTTATTGAAAGAGGGAGGAAGCCTTAAATACAGGGTTACAGCACAATGGCGGATCCCCGGAGGGCAGAAGTTTGCTACTGAATGTTCTACATTCTTGCATCTAAGCTGTTAACACCAAATGCAGGATACAGAAACAAAGAACCTCCGGTAGAATGTTAGGTGAGAAGGAAACCGGCAGGGAATCTGAATAGGGAGGACACCTGGTCAAGGTCAGCAAGCAGGCAACGGCTTTACTCAATATGGGAGACCAGGGCCCTACACCCAACCACAAAATTATTTTCATTTGTTCTTCATAACTGAAATTTTGCTACTGTTATGAATTGTAATGTGAATGTTTTTGGAGATAGAGGTTTGCTAAAGGGGTCATGACCCACAGGCTGAGAATCACTGATCTGGGGTTTGCCTTGATTTAGTTTTATAAAGTCCTGTTTCATCCAACATCTTGTGTGATGTTTTTGTCTTCCACCCATTATTAGAGATCGTTTTTTGCAGGCTTGATCCTGCCTCAGCTGAATGTGCCAGGCTTTGCTGACTCCCCATGAGAGGAGGGGATGGGGGATGGGTTGGGGGAGGCTGGGGGTGCTGGAGGAGGGATGGAAGGGGGATCTATGGTTGGTATGTAAAATGAACAAAAACATTTTCTTTTTTTGTTTGTTTGTTTTTTGTCTTTCAGAACAGGGTTTCTCTGTGTAGTTTTGGTGCCTGTCTTGGAACTCTCTTTGTAGACCAAACTGGCCTTGAACTCATAGAGATCCACCTGGCTCTGCCTCCTGAGTGCTGGAATTAAAGGTGTGCACCACCACCACCCAGCCAAAAACATTTTTTTAAGGTTTATTGATTTGTTCTGTATACAGTGTTCTGCCTGCATGTGTCCTTGCAGGCCAGAAGAGGACACCAGATCTAACTACAAGTGGTTGTGAGCCACCATGTGGGTGCTGGGAATTGAACTCAGGACCTCTGGAAGGGCAGTCAGTGCTCTTAACCACTGAGCCATCTCTCCAGTCCCCAAAACATTTTTTAAATAAAAAAAATTTTTTTAAATGGTTTTGTGTCTATGCATGAAGTTATAAGAGAAACAGAAGAAGGCAAAAGGAAGACATATTTTATTTAAAAGGATGTATAGGACTGGGGGAAGTAGGCCAATGGCATAGCACTTGCTTAGCAATTGCAAGGCCCTAAATTCAACCCCCAGCATAGTTATGGCAGTTTGAATGAGTATGTCTCCCACAGGCTCAGATGTTTGAATAGTTGTTTAGTTGGTGGTGCTCTTTGGATAGGTTTAGGAAGTGTGGCCTCGCTGGAGAAAGTGTGTCATGGAGGGTGGGCTTTCAAAGACCAAAGTCATTCTCCGTTGTCTCTCTCTGCTCGGTGCTTCAAGTTCCAGGTGTGAACCCTCAGCTTCCTGCTTCTGCCTCCGTTGTCCTCACTCTGCCACTATGGATTCCAACCATGGGAACCATAAGCCAAAATAAACTCTTCTATAAGTTGCCTTGGTCGTGGTGTTTTATCAGTGACAGAAAAGTAACTAATACAATAGCAAAATAAAAAAAATTTTTTTTTTATTTTTTTTTTTTTTTTTTTGTTTTTCGAGACAGGGTTTCTCTGTGTAGCTTTGCGCCTTTCCTGGAACTCACTTTGGAGACCAGGCTGGCCTTGAACTCACAGAGATCCACCTGGCTCTGCCTCCCAAGTGCTGGGATTAAAGGCGTGCACCACCACCGCCCGGCTGCAAAATAAAAAATTTTAATGTATATACATGTAGGAGAAACAATCATCTAGATTGGAATTAATGGAAGATTTATGGCATAAGGATTAGTGGGACGTCATAGCATGGCATAATTCCAGCTACTAGGAAGGCTGAGGCAGGAGAACTACTTTGAGTTCAAGACCAGCCTAGGTTACAGAGTGAATTCCAGGCCTGCTGGAGTTACAGAGTGAAACAAGGCCTTACTCCCCCAACCCCCCCCCACTCTGTGTGTGTGTGTGTGTGTGTGTGTGTGTGTGTGTGTGTGTGTGTGTGTGTGAATGAGTTAGATGAGAATGTTACATGAGCCTAGCATGCATAAGACGCTGGGCTATATCCCCAACACTGAAAAAAATAAGTAACAGGTGCAGGATGGAGTTTCCAAAAGGAACTATGAAATATCCTAGGCCGCTCTGGACTTTTTACTTCTAGCCTTTGCAACATCTGCATGATGTACCTTGGTACCCAGCAAGTGATAGGCTTTAGTACAGATAGTGTTGCTAGTCAACAGCACTGTTTGAAGACTTTATGTAATGCTGTTTCTCCAAGTAAGTTAACACTTCATTTTCTTTGATTTTAATTAAAAAATGAGAAGGTTTAGGGTTGTGGCTCAGTGGTGGAGCAACTATTCATCATGTTTCGGGTCCTGATTTCAAGCTCTAGCAATTCCAAATAAGAGAATAAATAGAACTTATGAAATGAGAAACAAATTTACAAATAAAGGCAATGTGTAAACCAGTCTTGGTGTTGCAGGCCTGTATTTCACTGACTCCAGCTTCAGAAGCAGCAGAGTTCAGGTGCAAGGCTGGCCTGGGCTACAGAGTAAGTTCAAGGCCAGTCAGTGCAATCCAGTGTGACTTGTTTCAAAATAAAACAATAGGAAAGCCAGAGAGATGGCTCAACAGCTTAATGGGCTTGTTGCACAAATCTAATGACCTGAGTTCCATCCCCAGAACCCACAGTAGAAGGAGAAAACACAACTCCTGAAAGTTGTTCCTCTGTTCTCTATGTGTGCACCCACACACACATGCACACATATCATGTATAACAACAATAAGACAATATAAAATTTAAAATTTTTAAATAAAAAAGGGGCAAGGCTATAGTTCATTGGTAAAACATTTACCTCACATGCTTGAGATCCTAAATTTGATCCACAGTACACACACATACACCTAAAACAGACACATTCTGTATACTACAAACACAGAATACAAAAGGTCCACAAAGTAGTATATTTAGGTCATAGGTGTTTGTTCACTAAAACATGTTGGGTAGATGTGGTAGAACATGCCTGTAATTCTAGCATGTGGGAGGCAGAAGCAGAGGATCATTGCAAACTCAAGCCAGCTTGATCTATATAGCAAGTCAGAGCAACTAGTAAGACTGGTTTTGCTTTGCTTGTTTTTTTTGTTTTTTTGTTTTTGTCTTTGTTTTTTGGTTTTTTTTTAAGACAAAAAAAAAAAAAAAGAGAAGGCTCAGGTTTGGGAGTTCATGCCTATGGCCTGGTGCTTGGGTAGCAGAGGCAGGATGATTGCTACAAGTTTGAGGCCAACCTAGCCTACACAATGAGTTCCAGGCAGCTCTGTTTCAAACAAACAAAAACAGTTAAAACATTTGGCAGCTGGGCATGGTGCCTCATGCTGTAATCTCAGTGCTCTGGGGGTTGGAACAAGAGGATCACTGTAACAGTAACGCCCGCGTTACTGTCACCCGTTCACCATGTCCGAGCGAGGGGCTGTGGATTAAAAAATAAGGGACAAGAGACAGCGGGTCATTTGCCTCAGCAGAATGCCAAATGCCAAATGCTGTTTATTGAAAGAGGGAGGAAACCTTAAATACAGGCTTACAGTACAATGGGAGATCCCCGAGGGCAGAAGTTTGCTACTGAATGTTCTACATTCTTGCATCTAAGCTGTTAACGCCCAATATGCAAGATACACAAACAAGGAACTTCCCTAAAGCATTCAGGAGGGTGGATACCAGCAGGGAATTAGCATAGGGAGGACATCTGGTCAAGGTCAGCAAGCAGGCAACGGCTTTACTCAATATGGGAGGAGACAAGGGCCCTACAGATCACCTAGAGTTCAAGGCCACATCATTGCCATACCATGAGTTTCAAATCAGCCCGAACTAGAAATTTTCTTTTTCTTTTTTCTTTTCTTTTTTTTTTTGAGACAGGGTTTCTCTGTATAGCCCTGGCTGTCTTAGAACATACTCTGTTGATCAGACTGGCTTCAAACTCAGAAATCCAACTGTCTCTGCCTCCCAAGTGCTTGGATTATAGCTGTGTGCCACTACACCTGGCTATTTGAACTGAACTAGAATTAAAAACAGTCAGGCTGTGGTGGCATACACCTTTAATCCCAGCACTTGGGAGACAGAGGCAAATCTCTGTGAGTTTGAGGCAAGCCTGGTCTACAGAGCGAGTTCCAAGACAGCCAGGACTACACAGAGAAACCCTATCTTGAAAAACCAAAGAAAAAAACAAGCAAAAAAAAAGTAATAATAACAAAAACTGGCAGCAACTATTAGATGTTACAAATATTTGAAGATTGTGAAATAAACTTAAGACCTTGATTATCCATTTATTTCTCTGAGAAAAACTCATATCAATTCATATCTAGTTTATTAATAAAATATTCCACTTTTACATTTTCAGAAATGCTATGCATACATGTAAATGGGTAGCTCACACAAAGTGAGCTCCACACTGGGGCAGATAACTTGACATGTGGATCACCAGTAACTACTTGCTCATATCTGCCTGCCAAGGAACATGTAAACTGGGAGAGCTCACAACCACTTGTAACTCCCATTCCAGGGAATCTGACACCTTCTTCTGGCCTCTTAGGGCATCTGCACTCACCCGTGCTCGCTCTCTCTCTTTCTCTCTCTCTCTCTCTCTCTCTCTCTCTCTCTCTCTCTCTCTCTCTCTCTCTCTCTCATACACACACACACACACACACACACACACACACACACACACGTATAATTTAAAAACCTTTAAAATAAATAAATAAGGGTAAATTGTGATGGTGCATGTCTTTAAACCTAGCACACCAGAGGCAAAGGCAGTTGTAGTGGGTAGCCATTCCAGCTTTGATCTGGAAGTTCCAACCCCCATTGAGGCTTCGGTAACTGTCACGCCTACAAGGTGGGGCCCGAGAGAGGACCCTGAAGTCCGAGATCTGGACGTGCCAGATCTCTTGGTTCCTGGACCCTGGACACTGGAGGTAGACTGAGCAGAGTTCTTCAGAGAACACCGCTGGACTGCGCTACACCTTTCCCAGACCCTGTTACCTATCCCTTCATTTGTGAGTTACCTCACAAAATAAACCTCCCTTTTAACTACGTGGAGTTGCCTTAACAATTTCACCAATAGGCGGTCTAATCTCTTATGAGCTTGAGGCCAGCCTGGTCTACATATCAAATTCCAGGCCAACTAAGGCTACATAGTGAGACACTGTCTTAAAAAAAAAAAAAAAAAAAACTGGGCAGTAGTGGCACAGGCCTTTAATCCCAGCACTCAGTAGGCAGATCTCTGTGAGTTCGAGGCCAGCCTGGGCTACAGAGTGAGTTCCAGGACAGGCTCCAAAGCTACACAGAGAAACCCTGTCTCGAAAAAACAAAAAACAAACAAACAAACAAAAAAAAAAAAGGAAGAAAGAAAGAAAGAAAGAAACTAATAAATAAATAGATAAAAGCAGATTGTAAAGGATTTGAGGCTAGCCTGGAGCACAAAGTAAGACCTGAGTCAAAAGAAAGGAGGAAGAGAAGGAAGAGGAGGAAAAGAAGAGGATAACCTGACGTTTAATATGTTTAGTTTGCAAATTACTGCATAACCTCTGGGCTACTAGAGATTCAGAATGGAATTGTTTTTTTGCTGCCTCCCTAACATACCTTTCAAATGTAGTCTCGGGTCAATTGACTTACTTTACTCTTTCAAGAGCCTACAGAATTATTCCAGTCAGTGCAGTCCTGGAAGCGTTTATCTGCTGGAGCTGGTGATTTACCCTTTGAAATCTGGAATACCAAATCTAGAAGAGTGACCTTAGAGTTTTGTTTTGTGTCTGTCCTTCCTTCCTTCCTTCCTTCCTTCCTTCCTTCCTTCCTTCCTTTTCTCCCTCCCTTTCTTTCTTTCCTGTCAAATGTTTGATATACATAGCACTGAGCTTCACAGGGTCATTTTTTTTTTTAAATTACATGTATTTATTTTGCGTATGTGTGCCGGTGGTCATATCTAAGGAACAGCAGGTGGGAATTGATTTCAGGGGATCGGCCTACCGGGAAACAAAACCTGATGGCCCCAAAGGCCTCTGCCCCAGAATGTCTCTTGGCACTGCTGAGTCACTCACTGCCTTTTCTCTCTGGTATCCGGCATGGTGTGAACAGGAATGGGGAGATTCCCCACTGCCCTTATTTCTCTTAGAAATATCCTGTTCTACTGGGCATTTTTACCTGTGGATTTTTATGAAGATGATTTCCTCCTAAGCTGTGCTGCTGAATTGAAGCAATGATTTGATACAATAATAGTGTTAGCCTAAATGGGATTTTGAAGGGCTTACGATAGAGGTTAGTTCAGTGGAAAAATTAACATAGGTATAGGTAGGATAAAATGTTGCTCCTGCCTCTGATAAAGCAGAGGCTTCAGAGGATAAAAATAAAAGGAAGTGTCACACAGCTAGAACACATGAGTTTCTATTGAGGAGCCATATAGACTGTGGCTTAGGTTAATGATTAAGAAAAACAATTAAGTCTCAGTAGCCCAGCTAATTTAAATTCTTTTCATCTTAATATTGGAAAACGTGTTCACAGTGCATCGTAGCTGAAACAAAGCTTTGAAAATAACTTAAGGTTAGACTAAGATGTTTTTATCCAATAGTTTTGAGTTGAAAAACCCAAGAAGACAATCTAAAGTTCACAAGGACACATAGCTGAGTGATAGATTCATTAAGGTCAAGGATCAAAAATAAAGCAGCCCAATTATCATTAGCTGAAGTACCTTTCTTGCTAGGATTGGTTGGTGATCAAAGATGACGATTAATTCCTTGTACCTATTTCTGCCCTCAGTTTCCTGATATAAAAAAAACTGTTAATGAGTGGGTATGCACTCTAAAGATTTAAAGCAGAGCTGATAGATTGTTTTTCATATATAGAAGTTTAGGTTTATGATTCTTTTAAGATTCCTTATAAGATTACCTTTCAAGATAAGTAATAAAGTGATTGATTCTTTTTTTGTAACTGCAATATGCAGCCTGCCAGCAAAAGAACTGGCTGAGAAAAATACCTTGCTTGCTCACCCTCTCTGTTAATCTATAACAAGTTACTTAGATGTAAATGTATGTGGGTTCTTGGAATTATGTTGTTTTAATCACATAAAAGAGATGAAAAACATATTTTTACCTGTATTCATTATAATCATTAACTTGAAAAATAGAATGTAACCACACTGTAATTTTTATATTGCCTGAAAGATTCTACTGGGGTATATAAGCTGTAAGGGAAAAAATTAAGTGAGTTAGAAGGAAAACATCAAGAATAAGAGAAGGAAATCACCAGGAAAGATGTAGAGGAAAAAATAAGAAGAATAAAGAAAAAGTCAGAAGGAAACCTGTAGCTGGAGAGCTTCTCTCCAGATCCTACCAAACCCCTGCAGTCCCACAGCCCACGTATAAAATAATCACTTAGACGCTTTATATTACTTACAAACTGTATGGCCGTGGAAGGCTTCTTGCTAACTGTTCTTATAGCTTAAATTAATCCATTTCCATAAATCTATACCTTGCCACGTGGCTCGTGGCTTACCAGAGTCTTCACATACTGCTTGTCATGGTGGCGGCTGGCAGTGACTCCCTCTACTTTCCTGTTCTCTCAATTCTCCTCTCTGTTAGTCCCGCCTATACTTCCTGCCTGGCCACTGGCCAATCAGTGTTTTATTTATTGACCAATCAGAGCAATTTGACATACAGATCATCCCACAGCAGAAACCATCAAGAGAGTGTGTGTGTGTGTGTGTGTGTGTGTGTGTGTGTGTGTGTGTGTGTTTTCCCTTACTCCCTCAGATAAAAATGTCTTAGTTCACTGACTCTGTGGATCCCCATCGAACCCTGGGCTGCTGAGGCTGGTCCTCACAGCAGCAGTATGTGTGCAACCTGGAATCAAACTTGGGTTTTGCAGAGCAGGCACTTCCTCAGTGAGCCGTCTCACCTGACCACTTTCTTAGATTGTATAAACAGGGAGAAATAAAACTTTTATCTCCTTGTGAAACCATCAAAACCATTTTAACCTACATAAGCATTTTAATCTATGTAAAACTTGCTGTCAGGGGATATAGCTCAGTGGTAGAATACTTGCCTAACATGCATATGCACATAAAACCCTGGGTTTGGATTCCTAGCAACACACACACACACACACACACACACACACACACACACACACACACACCCTGACACACAGGCTCGTCTGTTCCACATAATAAGTTTAGATCAACCAAGGCTACATAGTAAGATCCTATCAAAAGAAAGGCAGAGGCAGCAGGGGTGGGGTGTGGGGGACAAGGGGTGTGAGGGAGTACTCCTGGAATTCTCCTGGAATATTCTTAGAATACTCTAGGAATAAGGAATATCCTCCGAATATTCCTTAAATTGTAGAACTCTCTCCACAGATGAAGAACACTGGCTCTTTCTACCATTAGACGTCAGATTATGTCATAATTAGTACCTCCAACTATTTGTAGGTTGTACTTTTCCAAGGTTGTAAAACTCTAAACTTTCCGTATACCATAAAGAGCATTAAACTAGGGTGGTATTTTCAAATTACTGTATGATATCAGTGTTTTATTGTTTTCTTTGGTGAGAGGGGTTTCATTATGTAGCCCAGGCTATCCTTGAGCTCTTTTCAATCTTTCTGTCTCAGCCTGTTGGTTAAGCTGTCAGTCTTCATGATTCAGATTGAAAAATCAGAATTCCCCCAAATTCTCAGCAATTCCAGAACCTATAAACTCATCTTAAGATACTACAAAAATTCTTCCTACTCTTTATTTTTACGTGTATCTGGAGTAAATTTACTATCAAGTTTATACTTATAATCCCAGCAGGAAGCTGAGGCAAGAGGACTGTGAATAGTAGGCTAACCCTGGGTATATATATAACAAGATCCAGGAGGAAGAAGAGGAGGACGTGGCACCAGCTAACAAGGGTTTATGTGCCTGTAATCCCAGCACTGCAGAGGTGGAGGCAGGAGCATCAGGAGTTTAAGGTTGTCTCCGATACAAAGCTGATTCATTGCCAACCTGGGCTACAGAATCTTTTCTCAAACAACAACAACAACAAAAATCAGGAGGAGAAAGAAAAGTAAAAGGAATAGGAGGAGGAGTACTATGAACAAAGAGACAAGCACTTCCAGGACAACCAGCCATTCAGAGCTCCTGCTATTTCCTGGTACAACCAGTTGTGGGAGAAACAAGCTGTGTTGAAGGTTGCTGGCCCCAAGTGTTCACTGCTGTGGTCAATAAATTGGGGTTAGCCCTCACTGTAGCGAAGCTGGAGGAGTATGGCATCTAGATGAAAGGAACTATGAGATGTCTGTAATAGGAGTCAAGTGTATGCTAGATGACTGGAGGAAAGTTCAAGAAGGTGAGCATTGCTTTGGGTGCTGACAGAAAGTGGGGGCCATCTGGTGGTAAAGTATCTTTTAAAACATTTGTTTGTTTGTTTGTTTGTTTGTTTGTTTGTTTGTTTGTTTATATGTGTTTGTAGGGGGAGTGAGTTTCCTATGGAGGTTAGAAGAAAACTTAAGGGAGTCAGTTCTCTCCTTCCACCCTGAGCTCATGGGTGGAAGAGGCTTGTTTAGGGTTAGTGGTAAGCATTTTTTCCTTCTGAGCCTCCAACTTGCTGTGTAGCCAAGAGTGATGTTGACTTCTGATCTACTTGTCTCAGCATCCTGAGTGCCAGTATTTCAGGCCAGCAGCACCATGACCCTATGATGCTGGGATACCTAGTCTGTGGCAGGGATCAGACCAAACCAAACCATCAATAACAAAGCAGCTGCAATGCTCACAATAGCCAGGAGAGGGGGGTGTTTATCTATTTCTGTAATTCACACTGTGCTTGTGTGTTTGTTTGTTTTCACTCCAGAGCAGTGGCAGAGAGGCCTGTCAGCCTCTGCAGCTGCATCAGTTCCAGGAGATGGGTTATGTTCAGCAAGTGGACATGTGCCCTCCTTGTCGCCAACCTAGATCCTAGCTGAACAGACCCTTTTTCATGTGCTTCTTGTCTGTAGAGATACCATAACCAAATGCACACCCAGGAAGGTCCTCAGTAGAGAATGAAGGGTCCTGCTGTGAGACAGGTATAAGATGATTAATTTCTTACTTTGGCTGCTGTCACAAAACCATCTTCCTTCAAATTCTGATGCCAAGAGGAGAGATTTAGTCTCCACTGTAGTGATTTGCACTGTCAGGATCTGTAATAAAGATAATGAAGATATTTTCCAACATTGAGCCAATTTTGACCTCTGATCCAAATTTGCACCCAACTCTACCATTCACTGGCTGTTTGAGAATGTTTTGAACTGGTCCAGGCCTGTTTCTACACCTGTAAAACGGCTGAAAAGAGTACTTACCTGAAAAAAAGTGGAAGTGAGGTGAATTAAACGCAACAATATATAAGACAATAGTATATATATTAGTATATATAATATATAATATATAGGCCATAGTAAGAATCTAACGTGACTATCTGCCTTTATCATCATTTGTCAGAGTTCATTTTTTCTTGGCAAGCCGTTGGTCACACTAGAAATCCACTAGAAATCTGGCTGAAGAGTCCAGTATTAATAATTTGTGCACTAGATGGCGCTCAAAAGAGGAGTTGAAAGTTGTCTTGTACTTCTGGGTCTTTAAACCTAAAAATCCAGACTTAGTAAAAAGTAATTATTTAGCCGGGCCATGGTGGCGCACGCCTTTAATCCCAGCACTCGGGAGGCAGAGCCAGGTGGATCGCTGTGAGTTCGAGGCCAGCCTGGGCTACCAAGTGAGTCCCAGGAAAGGCGCAAAGCTACACAGAGAAACCCTGTCTCGAAAAACCAAAAAAAAAAAAAAAAAAAAAAAGTAATTATTTAAAGGTCAGGGAGCCCCTGCAGAAGAAGAGGGCAGCAATTTCAGCAGAGAATTCTGTGATCTTTGTCTACAAGCACTTTGTGGCTTAAGCAGGTTTTCTGTGGTGCCAAAGAGCAAACAGAGCCAAGATGACTAGGATATGGAAGAGGCTGACCCTGAGGCCAACTGTCCTCTAGGGGACACTTGTTGACTCAAACTGAGTGTGGGCCAAGGTTCAGGGGCCTGGGAAGGAAATGAGGTTGACCAAAGTTTGGCTAACAAGCACTTTGCTCCTGGTGATCAGTGAGAACAAGCAACCGAGCTAATCATTTATCGTTTATCAAGCAAAGAATTGTAAGGCCATGTGTCTGTCCTTGTCCTAGGCAAACAAGGAGTACCTGGGAGGCTTATTAAAGTCCTACAGGAAGGGTGAGTCTTTGTAGGAACATGGATTGTGGAGGATTTTTTTAACCTGTTTTCCAGAATCACAATGACTAGGTAAAATTAAACATGGATAGTAGCAAACTTTGCATTTCCTGTTTCATGTATTGTTGTGTTTCAGATAAAAGATGAAATGAAGGTGTTTGCTGGACATAGAGACTCCAGGACCTTTGCCCACAGGAGCAAGCCTGTGTGGAAGGCTCATTCATGCTTCTCTAGCAAACTGCCTTGTTTGGAACAAACTTTGCTTGGCAGCATGGCTTTTATTATTTCTTTCTGACCCAAAATTAGATCAATGATAAATAAAACTTTTTTATAAGTCAGGGTCTCATGTATTTCAGACTGTCCTCAAACTTACTGTACCCAAGGATGTCCTTGAATTTATAATCCTGCCTCCATTTCCCCAGTGCTGATCATAGGAGTGCACTACCACACCTGATTTAAAAAGTGTCGGGAACAAACCCAAGGCTTTGTTCTTGCTAGAAAAGCACTCAATCAATTGGGCCATAACCCCAGCACCAAACAAAACTTAAAATGAGCAACATCAACACAAGTGCTGAAACTTCAGTTTAGTCTCAAATCAGCTGGGCAGTGGTGGCACACGCCTTTAATCCCAGCACTCAGGCAGAGACAGGCATATCTCTGTGAGTTCGAGGCCAGCCTCCAAAGCTTCAGAGAAGCCCTGTCTTGAAAAAACCAATACATATATAGCCTTGATACTTAGATCACCTGGAAGAGGAGCTAGTGCTTTTAACCACTGAGCCATCTCTGCAGCCCCTAAAATAAATTTTTTAAAAGACCAATGAACCAAAAATAGTCTTTGATTTTATTTTATATTTTGTGTAGTGCTGGGAATTGAACCCCAGGTCTTTGATGAGTCAGGTAAGTGTCTTGTTTAGTGTTCTGTTGCTGTGAAGAGATATCATAACCACAGGAACTCTTACAAAAGAAAGCATTTAATTGGGGCTTGCTTACAGTTTTAGGGGTTTAGTTCATTATCCTCATAATGGGAGCATGGTGGCATGCAGGCAGACATAGTGCTGGAGAGGTACCTGGGAGTTCTACAGCTGGATCCACAGGTTGCAGGAAGAGAAAGAGAGAGACATCTGTTGGGCCTGGCTTGGGCCCTTGAAACCTTAAAGTCCACTCCTAATGATACACCTCCTTCAACAAGACCACACCACCAAATTTCTCCCAAACAGTGCCATGCCCTGATAACCAAACATTCAAATATATGATCCTATGGGGGCCATTCTCATTTAAACCACCACAGCAAGCGATCTATCACTAAGTTATACCATTAGCCTCTGGTAATTGATTTCAAATAAGCCAAAATGGAAGGTATAAATGAAATGGATCAGCCATACACTGAGATATATAGATATATCACAATAGACATTTGAAGGCTCATTAGTCTGCTGTGGGATGTATGGCAAATGTGTTGCTGATTAATCCATAAAACACTGATTGGCCGTTGGCTAGGCAGGAAGTATAGGCGGGGCAAGGAGGAGAATAAAGCTGGGAAGTGGAAGGCTGAGTGGGAGAGACACTGCCAGCTGCCACGATGAGAAACAGCTTGTGAAGATGCCGGTAAGCCACGAGCCATGTGGCAAGATATAGATTAATAGAAATGGATTAATTTAAGCTGTAAGAACAGTTAGGAAGAAGCCTGCCACGGCCATACAGTTTGTAACCAATTTAAGTCTCTGTGTTTACTTGGTCGGGTTTGAGCGGCTGTGGGACTGGCAGGTGATAGAGATTTGTCCTGACTATGGGCCAGGCAGGAAATCTCTAGCTACATTAGTCTATTATTTTGTATATGTTTAGAAATTTCTATAACAAAAAGCAAGAATGTGTTCAATATTTTGTCAGTGTTTGGGGTCTGTGGATATTGTTCAAAACAGACAAACAAGATAAAAAATTGTAAACTGTTTCCTATTTCACTTGCTTTGGAATGGTTTTTCTTGAAAAAAATTGTCAAATTGTACATTTAAAGATGAATATAAAAAGTAGCATGTATTTAACCATAACCTCACTTATCTAGATTCTGGGATTCATAAACATTCCCAACCATAGCAAGGAGAGTAAATAATTCCCCCTAATTTGGCCTCAACACAACTGCTGTCACACTAATTGGTACTTTGTGTAGCTACTGCCAGCTTGTAGCCAATGATTACACTGTAAAACATTATAAGACAATATTTTAATGTCTTAAATTTACATATACATTTAGCAATATTTCCACATTTTAGTAACATTTTTAGCCAAAATGTTAAAAATTGACTTGGTCCTTTAATCCAGCCAAGCTGTATGTTACTTTAGAGGAATGTCCAAAGTCACTTTGACTCAACTGTGTTGATAAGTAGTTACACATGTTTTTAAATTTCTAGCTGTAAATTATATAGTGTGCATCCCTAAGATAATACTAATTCTTTCTACTAGTAACAGTTATAGCTACTTTATAAATAGCTCTAAGGGGCCAGCATGATGGTTCAGCGGATAGATGCACTTGCTTCCAAGACTGAGGGTATGAGTTTGAGCCCCAGATTCCACATGTCAAAAAAAGAAAACCCCCACGGTTGTCTGCTGTAGAATAATGCTTTTGTACACTGGTTTAATAAAACGCTGATTGGCCAGTAGCCAGGCAGGAAGTATAGACGGGATAAGCAGACAAGGAGAATTCTGGGAAGAGGAAGGCTAAGTGAGGAGATGCCAACTGTCCAGAGAGCAGCATGTAATGGCACACAGTAAAGCCACGGAACATGTGGCAACATATGGATTAACAGAAACGGGCTGAGTTTAAGTGCAAGAGCTAGTCAGTGGTAAACATGAGCTAATGGCCAAGCAGTTTTGTTTTGGTTTTGGTTTTTGGTTTTTGGTTTTTTGGTTTTTTTTTTTTTCGAGACAGGGTTTCTCTGTGTAGTTTTGGTGCCTATCCTGGATCTTGCTCTGTAGACCAGGCTGGCCTCCAACTCACAGAGATTTGCCTGGCTCTGCCTCCTGAGTGCTAGGATTAAAGGAGTGTGCCACCACCACCCGGTGGCCGAGCAGTTTTAAACAATATAAGCCTCTGTGTGTTTACTTGGGTCCAAGCGGCTACAGGACTGGTGGGTGAGAGAGATTTGTCCTGATCGCGGGCCAGGTGGTACACAGGAAAACTTAAGCTACAGTTGTCCTCTGACGTCCACATATACACTATTTCACACATTTATCCATACACACAGACACACACTAAATATTAAATATGGAGCTAGAGAGATGGCTCAGTAGTTAAGAATGCTTACTATGCTTGTAGAGTATCAGAGTTCAGTTTCCATTACCCCATTGGGTAGTTCACAACCACCTACAACTCCAGCTCCCAGGGATCCAACACCCTCTTCTGGCCTTCTTTACTCCTGTGCAAGTGCACACTCTCACATCAACACACTAATAAAATAAAATAAAAAATCTTTGAAAACCTCATAAAATCAATGTAAAAATTTATAAAATAACAAAGAAAATAGTTTTAATGTGTTTATGGAAGGAACATTGCCAAAAGGGTTTAAATGGGTATTCTCTTTTTTTTTTTTTTGGCCAGGTATGGTGGCACATACCTTTTTTTTTTTGGTTTTTCGAGACAGGGTTTCTCTGTGTAGCTTTGCGCCTTTCCTGGAACTCACTTCGTAGCCCAGGCTGGCCTCGAACTCACAGAGATCCGCCTGCCTCTGCCTCCCAAGTGCTGGGATTAAAGGCGTGCGCCACCACCGCCTGGCGGTATTCTCTTTTTTTAAAATTAGATTTATTTATTTTATTTTGTGTGTATGAGTGCTTGCCTGCATGTATGTATATGATGGTCTGTGTGCTTGGTACCCAGGGAGAACAGAAGAAGGTATCAGATCCCCTAGAACTGGAGTTACTGATGGTTACAAGCCACTACATTGGTGCTGGGAACTGAGCCTGGGTCCTCTGCAGGAGCAACAGGTGCTCTTAACCACTGATTCATCTCTCCAGCCCAGAATTGTATACTCTTAATAACTTAAAATTTAAGAAAAACAATGTATGTTTCAGAGCTGTCTATTAGTTTCTTTACTGTTTTTTTTTTTTCCTGTATCCAGGATGCAACCCAGGGCTTCATGTGTTCTAGGAAAGTTCTCTATTTGTAAGCTACATTTCTAGACTATTATAGTCTTCTCCTGTTTTATTTTATATTAAATTATAATTTTGGGTTTTGGCTCTGTTTTGTTTTGTTTTAGACAAGGTTTCTCTGTGTAGCCCTGGCTGCCCTGGAATTAGCCCTGTAGATCAGGCTGGCCTAGCACTCACAGAGATCCACCACCCTCCACCTCCCGACTGCTGGGATTAAAGTCCTGTGCCACCACTGCCCATTGGGTTTTGTTTCTTTGAGACAGATCTGTATAATCCAGATCAAGCCTAGCATTACTCTGCCTCTACATCCTAGGTTCTAGAATTATAGGTATGTACAACAACACCTGGTCCTTTCGCTTACTTTATTTTCTATAAAACTTTAAACTTTATTTGTATTTTATATGTATGAGTGTTTTGCCTGCATGTGCATGTATCCAGTGTCCTCATAGACCAGAAGAGGACATCAGATTCCCTGGAACTGGAGTCACAGACTGTTGTGAACCATCACATAGATGCTGGGAATCAAACCTAGGTCCTTTGTAAGAGCAGCAAATGCTCTTACCCATTGAGCCATCTCCCTAATCTTATTTTAGTTTATTTTTTGAGGCAGTATCTTACCATGCATCTCTGGCTGGTCTGGAACTCCTTATGTAGACCAGGTTATCATCAAACTCACAGAGATCTGCCTGCCTCTACCTCCTGAGTGCTGGGATTCAAGGCGTGTGCCACCATGGCCAGCTGCTTGTTTTATTTTAATTTTAATTTTTTTGTTTGCTTGTTTCCTGAGAAAGTCTCATGTAGCACAGACTAACTTCAAACTAGCTCTATAGCCCAGGGTGACCTTGAAATCCTGATCCTCCTGCTTCTTTTCAAGTGTTGGGATTATAAAAGGGACCACAACACTTGGTTTAAAGCTCTTTTTCTTTTTTTCACTGTGGTACTAGGGATTGAACCTGGGGCGTTCTGCTAAGCAAGCAATGTATTGCTGAGCAAAAACCAGACATTTAATGATGGTTTTTTAAGCTAAGAAGATCAAACTGGGCAAAACATATTTAACTTTTTCCATCCTTAGAGAATGCTTGTAATCCCAGTATTCAGTAGGCAGAGGAAGTAGTTCAGCAGGAGGATTGGAAGTCCAAAGTTATTCTCAGCTACAAATTGAATTTGAGGTCAGCTTGGACTATATAGGACTCCATCTCAAAAGAACAACAACTAAATAAATAAATAAATAAATAAATAAATAAATAAATAAGGAGTTCAAGATGGGTATGGTAGCCTGTAACCCTAGCACTCTGGAGGTACAGACAGGGTGATCTATTAAAATGAGGCCAGCCTGGTCTACATATTAAGTTCCAGTCAAGACAAAGCTACATAGTAGGATTCTATCTCAAAAAATCAAACTGGGACTGGAGAGATGGCTCAGAAATTAAGAGCATTGGCTGCTCTTCCAGCGGTCCTGAGTTCAATTCCCAGCAACCACATGGTGGCTTCCAACCATCTATAATGAGATCTGGTGCCCTCTTCTGGCACACAGGCATACATGCAGGCAGAATACTATACACATAATAAATAAATAAATAAATCTTTAAAAAAATCAAACAAGAATAATATATCATTTTTAAAAAATTTAGTGGTCCCAGTTTTAAGGCTCAGCATACCAACTTTAATTGAAATTACACTTTTGGGGACTACAGTCTGTCTTTCTCTGTCCTACCAGTCAGCTCCCAACTAATGACACAGAGACTTATTAATTATGAAGCCTTGGCCCATAGCTTAGGCTTGTTTCTAACTAGTTCTTATAACTTATAACCTATTTCTATTAATCTACATCCCGACACATGGCTCATGGCTTCTTACCTCATTTCCTACACATCTTGCTTCTTCTGAGTTTGGCTGGCAACTCTGCCCTTCTTCTTCCCAGCATTCTCTCTGTCTTGAAAAATCTTGCCTGGCTATTGGACATTCAGCTTTTCACTAAACCTATCAGAGTGACACATACTTACAATATACAAAAAGAATATTGCACAACAAGGGACTCTCTCAAGAGAATGCTCTCAGGTATGACTTTCTTTCTGAATACTTTCTCTTAATTCTAAAATTTATTTTAAAATGTCTTTAATAAACTCCAAGTCTGTTTCATTTTTTTAAGTGAGAGATTCCATTTTTGTGTAAGTGTAAGGTGTTTTGTTTAAAAAGTAATTTCTTTGATTTTTAAAAAAATAAACTTAAAAAGTCAACAATAAATTAAAATTTGCTTGCAGCCAGGTGTTTTGACCTATGCCTGTAATCTCAACACTAGGGAGGTTGAGGCAGAAGGTTCACAGCAAATTAGGGGTCAGCGTGGACTACATAGAAAGGCAGTCTCAAAAACAACAAAGCCAGATGTGATGGCACGCATCTTTAATCCTAGCACTTGGGAGGGAGAGGTGGGCAAATCTCTGAGTACAAGGCAGCCCAGTCTACATAGTGAGTTATAGGACAGCTAAGGTTACGTAGACCTAAGTCTCAAAAAAACTTTTAATTAACAAATTAATTAATTAAAAATTTATGAGTATAGGTGTTTGACTGCAGGTGTCTGTATACTACATGTCCGCAGTACCCACAAAGGCCAGAGGAGGGCATGGGATCCCCTGCAACAGGAATTACCAGAGATGGTGAACTGCTGTGTGGGTGCTGGGAACTAAACCTGAGTCCCTGGAAAAGCAGCCAGTGCTCTTAACCACTGAGCCATCTCTCAAACCCTTCTAGCCCCACCTTAAAAAAAGAAAAAAACAACAACAACACCCACAAAACTCACTTTGTGGCCCAGGCTGGCCCAGGTCTCACTGCAATCTTCCTGTCTTAGCCTCCCAAGTGTTATTATAGTCATAGCCATGGTGCTTGGCTAAGAGAGATATAGAGACAAAGACAGAGTTTATAGTTTTCCTTAAAAAATGAGCCAGGCGGCGGTGACGCATGCCTTTAATCCCAGCACTCGGGAGGCAGAGCCAGGTGGATCTCTGTGAGTTCGAGGCCAGCCTGGTCTACAGAGCAAGATCCAGGACAGGCACCAAAACTACACAGAGAAACCCTGTCTCAAAAAAAACAAAAACAAACAAACAAATAAAAACACAAACAAAAACAACAACAAAAAAGAAACCTCCATGGGCTGGAGAGATGGTTCAGAGGTTAAGAGCACTGGCTGTTCTTCCAGAGGACCTGGGTTCAATTCCCAGCAACCACATGGTGGCTCACAACCATCTATAATGAGCTCTGGTGCCCTCTTCTGGCATGTAGGCATACATATAGGCAGAATACTATATACATAATAAGTAAATACATCTTTTAAAAAAAGAGACCCTTTTAAAAATGTTTTCCATAAACTATCATTAAACTAAAATTATTCCCTAGAAATGGAGCCAGAGGATGGGGCTATTAACATGGGGGTTAAAGGCTGCTTTAGAAGTAAGCTAAGGCAAATAAATACCCTGAACATCCTAATATTTCAAGTCTAATTCAATAAAGGGACTGTAGCTAAGTTCCTAAACTTAAAATAATTGCCTTATGAATAGTCATATTGAATTGGTTATAACTGAGGAGCACGAAGATTTGTGTTTTATATTTAGCCTAGATATATGCTCTTCACTGGGGAAGCTAAGGGATGAATTTAGCGAATCAATTATCTGAAAGAATGAACTGTGGATATGAGGAGAAAAGAGTTCTCAGCTCCTGGAAATGCTTGCACAAGCTGAGAAGAAAAATTGTCTTTTGTTGTTGTAGCAAGTTCTTATGTATTCCAGACTGGCCTGGAACTTGCTGTGCAGCTGAGGCGACCTTGAAGTTTTTTGCTTGTTTGTTTTTGGTTTTGTTTGTTTGAGACATGATCTCACTAAGTAGTACTGTCTGACTAGAAATCAATATATAGATCAGGCTGGCTTTGAACTTGTGCCCATTATAATGTCTCTGCTTCCCAAACTCAGGGATTATTGGTAGGTATGTACCATCTCCAGTTTATGTAGTGAGGACAATCAAAGGACTTGTATGTACTAGAAGAACACTCTACCAGTTGAGCTATATTCCCATCTCCTTAGGAGCAAAACTTAAATGTTATGGTCTGTATTGGATGGTTTTGTGAGTCAACTTGACACAAGCTATGGAGTCATCAGAGGAAGGAGCCTCAGCTGAGGAAATGCCTCCTTGAAACCCAGCTGTAAGGCATTTTCTCATTTAGTGATCAACGTGGGAAGGCTCAGCCCATGGTGGGTGGTGCTGTCCCTGGGCTGGTGGTCATGGGTTCTATGAGGTGAGCTGAGCAAGTCATGGGAAGCAAGCTAGTAAGCAGTACTCATTCATGGCCTCTGCCATCAGCTCCTATCTCCAGGATCTT
Organism: Peromyscus eremicus; assembly: GCF_949786415.1. Lineage (NCBI taxonomy): Eukaryota > Metazoa > Chordata > Mammalia > Rodentia > Cricetidae > Peromyscus > Peromyscus eremicus. Next base: position 157,101,194 of record NC_081418.1, on the reverse strand, counting down.
GCCCTGTTTAAGTTCCTGTCCCAACTTCCTTCAGTGATGAACAGCAATGCTGAAGTATAAGCCAAATAAACTCTTTCCTCCCCAACTTGGGTTTTGGTCATGATGTTCACAGCAACAGAAACCCTAAGACATGGTCTGAATGATTCTGTCCTCTTAAAATTTTTATGTTGAAAGCTACCCCTCAAGGTGATCATATTGAGGAAGTGAGGCCTTTGGGAAGTAATTAGGTCATCAGAGTGGACTCCTTCTCTTTTTGGTGGGAGGATCTCACATAGCCTAGGCTGTTCTCAAACTTGCTCTATAGCCAAGGATGATCTTGAACACCTGACCCTCTTCCCACTTCCCAAATGTTATAATTACAGAAGTACGGCACCATGCCCTGCCAAGGAAGACTCTTCCTGAATGGGATGAGTGTTCTTACAACAGAGAACAGCTATCTCCTAACACATGTGAGAACATATCAAAAAGGTATGGTATAGGAATATACAGCCCTTACCAGACAGAATCTCCCAGTACCTAGATCTTAGACTTCTTCTTTTTTTTTTTTTTTTTTTTTTTTGGTTTTTCGAGACAGGGTTTCTCTGTGTAGCTTTGCGCCTTTCCTGGGACTCACTTGGTAGCCCAGGCTGGCCTTGAACTCACAGAGATCCACCTGGCTCTGCCTCCCGAGTGCTGGGATTAAAGGCGTGCGTCACCACCGCCCGGCGATCTTAGACTTCTTATCTCCAGGTTGTGAGAAATAAATTCTGTTGTTTATAAGCCATACAGTTTATGGTACTGAGTTAGAGTAGCCAGAACAGAATAACACAGTTAATATACCTGAAATAATAACATAATACTAAACAGGGTGACTAATTACGGATGCCTCAGAGTGGGAGACAATACATGAGTGAACTTCCTGTGATTTTAAAGAATCATTAAAAGCTGAGTGTTAGCAGGGCATAGTGACTCATACCTATAAACCTAGCACTTGGCAGGCTGAGGCAGGAGGATTACTTCCTGGGCTACATAATGAGACATTGTTTCAACAACAACAGCCTGGAGAATGATAATGCAAACCTGTTGTCCCAGCATCATGTGAGGCTAAGGAAGGAGGATGGCTTAAGCACAGGCTTTCAAGGCTAGCCTTCTGGGCAACATAGTGAAACCCATCTCAAAATGTCAAAGTTCCTTCCAAATTACCACACAGAGTCTTATATTAATTGTAAATGCTTGGCTGGTAGCTTAGGCTTATTATTAACTAGCTCTTACAACTTTACCCATTTCTATTAATCTATGTAGTGCCCGGATAAATAAATAAATAAATAAATAAATAAATAAATAAATAAATAAATAACCTCTACCTCATTGTGTCTCTGACTTGTTCTCCCTCTGGCTGGCAACTCCTCTCAATCTGCCCTCCTTCTTTCCATCATTCTCAGTTTGGCTTTCCTGCCTAACTTCCTGCCCAGCCACTGGCCTGTCTGCTTTTTATTAACTAATGAGTATAATATATATTCACAGTGTAGAAAAGGATTGTTCCACAGCATTTCCCCCTTTTTGTCTAATTAAAAAAGAAGGTTTTAACTTCATCAGAGTAAGATTATGTACAACAAAAACAGTTATTTTTTTAAGGCTTATATTCCATTTAGTAGTGTTAACACTGAAGACCCTTCATACCTCCACAAGGGTAACTACAGGAGATGTGCTCAACCAATGGTTCCCGTATCTAGAAACACACTGCTCTGAGGACTATTGGAGCATTACTTCCACTACAGAAGGGAGATAATTTTATAGCTGTCTCAGGTGCTGCAATACGTCCACTGATACCCCCAGCTGTTTCACTAAGTTGGCAGTCTGGTCCAGAATCCAAGCGAGGCTTGGTTTTTCCAAGTGTGTGTGCTCTTGTGTCCTGCTAGGACTCTCGTCAGAGGTTCTGTTCAACTCAGCACTATTTTCACAGAGTCTTTCATCTTTAGCTTCATCAATCTTTTTCTCAGCTGGAACTCTGCGACAAAGGTCCATATCCTCAATGGAGTCCAATAAATCTGTAACTTGGGGCTGTGACGTGACTGATTTCAGACGTTTGAGCACACACTCTTCGCACTGGCCAACTGCATCCAGAAGATTATTTATTTTGCTGATCAAAGCTGAACTATTGCCATGAAGGTGACACCAGGAGAGCATAGGCACGGTGGTAAACTCTAAAGCCAGAACCACATGGCCAAAGCTGCCAAGTTCTACTGCTTACTGGGGCTGGAACATGGCCCCCTCATTCAGTTTTGTCTTCACCAGCTTTCTGTTTTCTCTCTTCACGGCCTAAGCTTAGCTATCCTGAAACTGGATTTGTAGACTAGGCTGGCCTCAAACTCAGAGATACACCCGCCTCTGCCTTCCAAGTGCTGAGATTATAGGTGTGTACCACCTGTAGCATAAATCCTAATTGGTCTTAATAATAAAAACCCAGAGCCAGATATCAGGGTAAATGCTGAAAGAGCAGCAAAGGAGCCAGCCACTAGAGAGACTGCCCAGACATAAAATTTTCTGTCTCAACTTCCCTTGTGCTGTGATTAAAGGCATTTGTGCCTCCCAAGTACTGGAAGCAAAGGCATGAGATCCCAAATCCTGGGATTAAAGGTGTGTGCCACCACTGCCTGGCCTCTATGACTAACTAGTGGCTGGCTTTGCCCTTTGATCTTCAGGCAAGCTTTATTTGTTAGATCATACACAAAATATCACCACACCACTACACCTGGCTCTGAGCTTTTCTTTAATTCACAAATTGGAAATTCAGCTGAGTGAGATTTTGCCCTAAGGTCACCACTCCCTTTATTTCATTTCTTAATCTGTTTATCTCCTTGAACACAGGATTTCGTTTATGGACAAGGGCAAAACCCTGCCATTTCTTCATCAAAATATCACAAGACCAGTCTTTAGGCTATATACTAACATTCTTCTCCTCTGAAACCTCTCGATCCCCAAGTTCATCAAATCATATCCAGCACCACTGTCTTCCATGCTCCTACTAGTATGGCCATTAAGCAACACTTAAAGCATTTCCCTACGTTCCTAACCCAAAGTACCAAAGACGATATTACTCCAAACAAAAACATCATAGTCAGGCCTATCATATCAATACTCCAATCCCTGGTACCAATTTCTGTTTTAGTTAGGTTTTTCTTTTGAATGGCAGAGGCAGGTTTAATGGTGTCACTTTGTCTTGTTAATGAGCCAGCCCCCCTAGTTAGGGTTTTTATTGCTGTGAAGAGACACCATGACTCTCATAAATGAAAACTCTCATAAATGAAAACATTTAATTGGGGTGGCTCACAGTTTCAGAGTTTCAGTCCATTATCATCATGATGTCAGGAGCATGGTGGCATGCAGGCAGACATGGTGCTGAAGTAGTTGCTGAGAGTCATACATCTTGCAGGCAACAGGTAGTCGACTGAGACACTAGGTGGTATCCTGAGCATAGGAAATCTCAAAGCCCATCCCCACAGTGACACACTTCCTCCAACAATACCATACCCAGTACTACAAAGCCACACCTCCTACTAGTGCCACTCCCTATAATACCATGGGGCAGTTACAGCAACTACCACAGGGACTTTTGAAGTTGGACTAAATGCATTTATGCATTATGATATGACTAAGTGTAATGTGATTTGAATAAAAGTGGTCCCCATAGGCTCATAGATTTGAATGCTTGGTCACCAGGGAGTGGCACTATTAGATGGGGCCTTATTGAAGGAAGTGTGTCACTGGGGATGGGCTTTGAGGTTTCAAATGCTCAAGCCAGGCCCAGTGTCCTCTCTCTTCCTATGGATCCAGATGTAGAACTCTCAGCTACCTCTCCAGCACCATGTCTGCCTGCTTACTTCCATGCTTCGCAGCTGTGGTAGTTTAAATGTAATTGGTCCCCATAAGCTCGTAGGAAGTGGCACTATTAGTTGTGGCTTTTTTGGAGTAGGTATGGCCTTGTTAGAGGAAGTGTGTCACTTTAGAGGCAGGCTTTGAGGTCTCATATATGTTCAAACCATGCCCAGTATCTCAGACCACTTCCTGTTGCCTGCAAGTCAAGATGTAGGACTCTCAGCTCCTTTTCCAGCACCATGTCTGCCTGCACACCACCATGTCGCACCAAGATGAAAATGGACTAAACTTAAAAATATAAGCCACCCCAACTAAATGTTTTTCCTTTATAAGAGTTGCTGTGGTAATGGTGTCTCTTCACAGCAATAGAAACCCTAAGACACCAGCCATGATGATAATAGACTAAATCTCTAAACTATAAGCCAGACCTAATTAAATGTTTTCCTTTGTAAGAGTTGCCATGGTCGTGGTATCTCTTCACAGCAATATTGACTAAGACAGCTGCCAAATGTCAAGTGATGCCGGAAGAAACCAGATGCCAGGATGTGGCCATAGATGGATTATTTTTCTAAACCTCCAGCAGGTAACAACCTTACAGGTAGATCTCTGTGTTCAAGGCCAGCATGGTATACATAAAAAGTTCCAGGGCAGACAGGATACATAGAAAGACCCTCTGTCTCAAAGAAAAATTGTATTGTAGGGTTAGAAAGATAGCTCAGTGGTTTTGTGCACTTGTTGCTCTTGCAGAGGACCTGGCTCGATTCTTACATCCACATCAGACATCTCACAACTCCCTGTAGCTCCAGTTCCAGGGGATCTGAAGTCTTCTTCTAGGTACTGCACGCATATATATATATATATATATATATATATATATATATATATATATATATATATACAAGCAATAAATCACACATACACATGAATAAATAAAAACACAATTTTAATTGTATTGCTTGACAGGCAAATATAGCTCAGTGAATAGTGGCAGCTGTTGTCAAACTTGAGAACCTAAGTTCAATCCCCAGAACCCACATAGCAGGAGAGGACTAAGTCTGGAAAATTGTCCACTGGCTTCCACAAACATCCCTGTGTTTAGCACCCAAAAGATCTGTAGCAGGAGTCTTAAAAGTTCTTATTAATAAAATCAAACCTGAGGCCAGTTATTGGGGTGAACACTGGAAGATCTGAGAGACAGAACAAGCCACAGCTAACCTCACCTCGCCAGTTCCTCAGCTGATCCTGTTTCCTCAGACTGGAAGCTTCTATGTCTTCATCCCAATGGCTCTCAGCTGAACTGCTGCTAGAAGCCTGAAAGCTTAACTAGCCAAATGCTTCTAGTTTCTGGTCTTCAAGCCTTATATATCTTTCCTTTCTACCATCACTCCCTGGGATTAAAGGTTTGCTTTCTGGGATTAAAGGCATGTGTCACCATGCCTGGCTGTTTCCAGTGTGGCCTTGAACTCACAGAGATCCAGAGGGATTTCTACCTCTGAAATGCTAGGATTAAAGGTGTGAGTGCCAACATTTTCTAGCCTAAGTATCTAGTGGCTTTTCTGTTCTCTGACCCCAGATAAGTTTATTAGGGTACACAATATTTTGGGGAACACAATACCACCACAAAGATCCTGTGCTCAATCTCCAGTGTAGCAATGGTTTGCTTTTATATTATTGAGTTGTATGAGTTCTTTAATAAAAGCCAATTATATACAGGGCAAACATTTTAACATCTCTCCAGCCAAGGATACTTGATAATAGTAGACCTATATAAGGGAGAAGACAATTTAAACAAACATTTAAGTCAGCTGTTATTGGCATAAACTGTCCCCTTTTCTAAAACTATAATGGGGCTGGTAAATGGCTCATCAGGTAAAGACACTTGCTGCCAAGTCTGATAACTTGAATTCATTCCCTCGGGCCTACAGTGGTGGAAGGAGAGAACTGACCTTTACAAAGTGTCCTCTGATCTGCACAAGCACACCTACACACACACACACAGCTCACAAAATAAATGTAATAAAAATATACAAACCAAATAATGAGGGATACAGTTACTAGTTTTCCAAATATCCTTTGTTATGATAAGATTTTCCTAAAAGCCAAAATCTTGGCATAGAAAAATGTCACTCCAGATTTCCTTGTGGAAACTGGAATTGTGACAGCTTGGCATGTTTTATGCTAATTAGAGGTTAAAGCTGAGATACTGACTCCACTGAAGGTTTTCCATTCAGGCAGCAATTGCACAAAGGACCCCAGCAGAAAGGAAGGCAGGATTCTAACATGGCATGGCTGTCCTGGAACTCACTTTGTGGACCAGGCTGGCGTCGAACTCAGGGATATCCACCTGCCTTTGCTTCTAAGTGGTGGGATTAAAGGTGTGCACCACCACACCTGGCCTTTAAGAGAGGAATTTTCCTTAGTGGTGTAGATACTGATGAAGTGCCCATTCTCCTTAAGCAACTCGAATGAAACTCAGGGATCAGAAAAATGGCTCAGCAGATAAGGAGATACTTGCCACCAAGCCTGATTACCCGAGTTTGATCCCTAGGACACACATCATGGAAGGAGAGAACTGACTCCTGAAACTTATCCTCTGACTGTGTGTGCGCGCGCGCACACGTGTACACACACACACACACACACACACACACACACAAAGTCATTTAAAAAAAACTTTAAAATTAAACAAAAAGGAACTCATCGGCTCACCAAAAAGTTAAAGACATGAAAGCAGAAGGTCTAGTTGTGAAAAGGAAGGGAAGTAGAGGAAATGGGAGGGGGGGAAAAAAGAGGGTAATAGAAGAATATGATAAAAAATGTACATGAAGCCAGGCCATGGTGGCACACGCCTTTAATCCCAGCACTCTCAGGAGGCAAAGGATGGATCTCCCTGAGTTTGAGGCCTGCCTGGTCTACAATGTAAGTTCCAGGACAGCCAGGGCTGTTAAACGGAGAAACCCTGTCTCAAAAAACAAAAAACAAAACAAAAAGTACATGTATGGAGATGTTATACTTAAATTCGGTATTTTATATATATATATGTTAATAAAAACAAAACATCTAAGTCATTAATGCTTACAATCTTTTTTTGTTTTGTTTTGTTTTGTTTTTCAAGACAGGGTTTCTCCATGTAGTTTTGGTTGCTCTGTAGACCAGGCTGGCCTCGAACTCATAGAGATCCGCCTAGCTCTGCCTCCCGGGTGCTGGGAATAAAGGTGTGGGCCACCACCACCTGGCTAATGCTTACAATCTTATAACCAGTTACTGCTCAAATGAACAAAAAGTGGTTTGTTTCTTGGCTACCACAAACAAGTTAATTTTCTGTTGTGTTTGACTAGCTTAGAATCTAACAAACATTCTACAAGAAGCCACCAACAAAAATAGGAGCACACACAGTTAAGTATTTTTGTGTGCACCGTTATAACAGAAGCAATAATTGTATAATAGGGAATGTTCATAAACATTACAGTTACCAAAGCTTATTTTCCCAGCAGCACTACCTGCTACTACCTAGATTACCACCGTTCTTTTATTCACAAAAGGCAGGCAAAGTGAGACCACGGTTCTGTAGATACTGGAAAGATAATAAACCAAGAAGCATAACTATCCCCCACCCCAAATACAACCCAGCTAAGAAGGTTAGAGAAGTCATTACAAGGGTTCCAGAGGATTACTGGAGGGTAGGTAGAAGCTAAGGGTCAATTACCGAGGTTGTTAATTTACTGTGGTCTGTCTGTCTGCCTCTGTCTGTCTGATCTCCCACTCCAGATCCTCCTGCCTCAGCCTCTAGAATGCTGGGATAACAGACGTGAGTCACCACACCCCGCCAGGGACTAGGATCTTAAAATGTTTCAAGCATCTGCAGGCCAGTTTAAAAAGATGGTTCAGACATTGTGGGAAATGACCTCAGCGTGCTGTCTCCCTTCTCCAAAGCTACGTTATTGTTTAGGTTGGGTTGGGCGACATCCCCTCGGGAAGACAGGATTCCGCTCGGCCGCTCGTGCTGGGACGGGCGGATGGGGGCTGCACCGCGGCGGGGCAGCACTCACTCTGACGCGCCCGCGATCCCTCCGAACTCACAGGTGCGCGCCACGCACCGCGCGCCCCCGAGCTCTGCGCGCGCGCCCACCGCGCAGCTCGGCTCACTTGACCCGCGGGCGCCAGACGCTGAGCTCGGGCGGGCGCAGCCGCGGCGGCGCGGCCTGACTAGCTGACACTCCCCCTGCGCGCCCCTCCCCCGCCGCGGCGAAATCCCGCCCGCCCGCGCGCGAGCCCGAGGCCGCTTCCCCGGCACCCGCGTCTGGGAGTCCCGCTGCGGCGACTGCGCGGCCCTAGGCGCGCCGGGGTCGCCTTCGGGTCGGAGCGGAGACCGCAGTCCGCGCGGCGCGGTGGCCTCCTCCGCGAGTGAAGCCTGCGACGCTTCTCAGCCAGGCTTCTCATTGATTCCCATCCGAGAGCCTCCTCCGCGAGCCCCGGCGACGGCCGCACAGGCAGCGCGGCGGGATGAGCGGCAGCGGCGCGGCGCCGGGCCCGGGCTCGGGGTCCTCCCCAGCCGCCTGTCGCTTCGCGCACTACTTCGTGCTGTGCGGGATCGATGCGGACAGCGGACTGGAGCCCGACGAGCTGGCGGGTAAGGCAGGGCTGGCTGCGGAGGCGCAAGGGAGGCGAGGTGCGGGCTCTAGACAAAAAGTCGGCTGCTGTAGCTGCACTCGGGCTAGACGGGCTCTCGTGGGCGATGTAATGACATTGTTGTTAATTCCGCGCTCTGGCTAAACCGGCGGGCGCTGGATCCGCGTAACCGGCGCGGGCCGCCAGAGGGCCGGACCCCTCCGCTGCTCGCGAGCGGTTCATGGCGCGCGCGACCGGGCTGTGCAATGGTTCGTGAAGTTTGGCCCTGGCGGCTGACGCGGCGTTTAGGCAGCTCCGTGAAGGTGTCGGGACCGCGGGGCTACGACGGGGTCCGCTCGGGCGAGAGGCCCAGCGGGAACGGCCCCGACAGCTCTGGGTCGGCGCCACCCCTCCCCCCTGGTTCTGTGATGACGGCCGAGTCACCCTTTGGAATCCTGTGGATTTGGCAGTGCCAGTGCCGCGAGCTGGCGAGGACCTTTGGACGCTTGGGATGCGGCCTGATGCTTTGTCGATCCCCCTGCCCCGTTCCTGAGTTGACGTAGTTGGACTGTCCTCCCCCAGAGGGGCGCACCGTGAGTCATCGCCGAGGTGTCACCGGAGGAGCATGGCCCCCATTTGACTGGTCTGGTGACGCAGTGCGGGACCGAGCTGGGGAAGCTACACTGGGAACCCGGGCAGTAGAAAGATGATGGAGGCAGGGGAATGCGCAGTGTGGAGAGCAGGCCGGGAGAAATAACAGATTGCATTTTTCACCCTCCTTTCCTCCGTGGGATCTGAATCGTGATTTTTTTTTTTTTAAAGGGTGAGACACGTGACACCACCTGAACTTTATCTGTGTCAGTGCTAAACACTTAGGTCATAGCCTTTCAGAACAGCTTCTTTGGAACATAGCATGCCTCATTGATTGCACCAGTATAGATTTTTCTTTCTTCCATTGAGGAGAGGATTGGAAAGATTGTATTAAATAATAAATGATAGTAAACAAAACTGCTCAGCCTTTAAAAATACAGCCCCACGTCTTAGCTGAGCATCTTTTTATTAGTCAGCTTCACAGCAAAATGTTTTCAACAAAAGCTAAGTATAGTTTTAATTAATTATTTATTGGAAAGAGGAGTAATAGAGTACCAAGTTTTCCCCGTATGTGTAATTACGTAATATACTATTTCTTCAGCTGAGATTTCATGTACATGTTAAGAATGGCATTGTTAAGGGATATGAAGTTGGGGGTAAATGTCTGCAGAGCGATTTTGGAGAAAGATTTCTCTTGGGCTGGTAAAAGAATTCTCTTTCTAAGGCGTCTTTAAACAACTGGGATTTCTTGGAGGCTTTCTATGCCAGGTAACTGATGAAAGAAAAAAGTCTGTATTTGCATTTGTCTTTGTCTACTTACACCAAAACAACACCTTTTAAAAAGTGTGTCCTGGGACTCTCCAAGCATAACGCAAATAGTGCAAAATATTTTATTTTAATGTAATTTTAATTTTCTCTCTTCATTACTTTTTCTTTTTGTAACAGCTGGATGTAGTAGCTCATGCTTGTATTATTGGTACTTAGGCTGAGCACTGTAGTACTTAGTACTGTAGTCTCAGGCTGAGGCAAGAGGATTGGTGTGAGTTTGAGGCCAACCTGGGCTAGAGCGAGAGACCCCGTTTCAAAAACAACAAAGGGCAGGCAAGGTTGGAGGAACAACTTGAGAAAAAGCAGTACCTGAGGAAGAAATAGCTATAAACTTTCTAGAAATGACAACATACGACACACACATAAAGATTTTGTGCGTTTTTATTCCTTTGTGTGTATGCCCTGTGTTTTGTGGGGGGGGGGGGAGGTCGGGGTCATGGTGCATGTACCACAGCATGTGGAGGACAGAGGACAACTTTGTGCGGTCACTTCTCTCATTGCACTCGTATGTGGGTTCCAGCAATTGAACTCAGGTCTCTAGACTGGTGCAGCAAGGACTCTTGCCCACTCGGCTGTCTTGCAAACCCTTTCATGCATTTTAAAAGATAGATATATATTTATGTGCACACTTATGTGTACCTGTGCAAAAGTGCAAGTGCCAGTAGAGGCCAGAGGAGCATATTAGATCTACTGGAGCTGTAGGTACAGGGGGTTGTGAGGCACCTGATGTTAGTTCTGGGAACTGAACTCATGTCCTTTGGAAGAGCAGGCAGCAAGTGCTCTTAATCCCTGAGCCATTTCTCTGGCCCCCTTTGATGTGCAGTTTTAAAAAACTAAATATACTTATTTATCTTAAATGTATGAGTGCATGCTTGTTTTCTATGGCATGAGTGTGGAGATCAAAGGACACCTTTGAGAACCAGTTCTCTTCTTCATTCTGTAGGACCCAGGGATTGAACTCAGGTCATCCAGTTAAGCAGCAGGTGCCTTTTCCTATTGACCCTCCCATTGGCCTCTTTTATAAGTTCTCTGGGACACATCGTGTTTCCTTTTTTGCTGTAACACATAATTGACCTTTCTGCTCACAATATTTGGAGTGCTCAGATAATAATGTATTTTTGCCTGGTTTTGATTATTCAGTCATTCAACAAATGGGTTTTTAAAAGCTCGGTGTAGATTGTCAAGAAGCACAGGGAACATCTGTAAAGAAAATAAAGTCCCTTCCATATTGAAGCTTACATTATAGTGTAAACAAATAGTGAAGATCCTTTTATTTTTCTTACTTTTTAACCCCTTCAGTACTGGAGATTGAAAATAGGACCTCTTATGTGCTAGGTACTGAACTACATCCCCACCTCTTTAAAAATTGTTTTTAGTCAGGGTGTCAAACCTGCGTTGTATCCCAGAAAGGCCTTGAATTTAGGATCCTCCTGCCTCAGCCTCTTCAGTAGCTGAGATTGTAGCCTTTCCACAACAGATCCAGTTTTTATGTCCAAATTAGTAAAGAGATATGAGAAAAAAATGGAGCAGGAAAATGGGATCAGAATTTCTGTTATTTTATGTTGTTGGTGGGGGTCCCATCCTGGAAATGCATAGGCATGTGCTCTATCACTGGGATACCTCAGCCTTTGATTTTAAATAAGATGGTTAGGGAAGGCCTCACCTAGAAAGTGACGTTTGAACACTGCCTTGAAGGAGGTGGAAAAGCAAGCAATATGGACTGTCTAGGGCAGTGGTTCTCAACATGTGAGTGGCGGCCCCTGGCTGTCAAAGGGCCCTTTCACAGGGGTCACCTAAAGACGGTCTGCCTAAAGATATTTACGTTATAATTCCTAACAGTAGCAAAATTAGTTACGAAGTAGCAGTGAAAATAATTGTATGGTTGACGGTCACCACAACATGAGGAACTGTATCAAGGGGTTGCAGCATTAGGAAGGTGGAGAACTACTGGTCTGGGGGAAGAGAATTATAGGCAGAACAAACAGCGAGATACCCTGAAGTGGAACAGTGACCAGTTTATGTAGGTAACTATACCAGGCTTTTTCTTTAGAACCGCCAGCCAGCTCCCAGATCATGACACCAAGACTTCTTAGTTTTGAATGTTAGCTCAGACTAGCTTGGACTCGTTCCTGGCTAGCTCTTTTAACTTAAATTGACCTGTTTCTCTTTATCTACCTTTTGCCTCAGGGCTTTTTGTCTTTCTGTACATGCCTTATTTTCCTGCTTCCTCCAGTTTCTGGCTGGAAGCTCCTTCTTTTTCTCCCTCGTTCTCTCCTCTCTTTTCTCTGTTTTTAGATTTCTTCTCTTACTTACTCTCTCTGTCTGCCAGCCCCGCCTAGCCTTCCCCTGTCTAGCTATTGCCTGTTCAGCTTTTTTTTTTTATTAGACTAATCAGGTGCCTTAGGCAGGCAAGGTGAAACAGCAACACATCTTTTCATAATTAAGTAAATGCAGCAGAAACAAAGGTAACACATCTTTACACAGTTAAAGTAATATTCCACAGCATAAACAAATGTAACGCACCTTTACATAGTTAAAGTAATATTCTACAGCAGGTAGCCGCTAACTAGGAGACCAATGTGAATAGAATGGGCAAGATCATAGAGACAGATTAAGAGAAATATTACAGGGCCTCAAAGACATTGCCTTTTACTTTGAGTTGGGAAGACGCTGAAAGATTTTTTTTTTTAACAGAATAGTTGTATCATTTGACATACCTTCTGAAAGGATCACTGTCTGCCAGTGAGTCAGCTCAGCCTGAAATGGTGCTTGTTGCAAGGCTGACAATCTGAGTTCTATCCCCGAGACTCAAATAGTAGGAGAGAACAGACTCCCACAAGTTGTTCTCTGACTTCCACACGTGTATGCCTGCCCAAGAGCACATGCATCTCACACACACACACACACACACACACACACACACACACACACACACAAATGTAATAGAATTAAAATTGTTGTTTTAAATAAAATTATTTTATATGTATCTCTGTTTACCTGCATGTATATTGGTGTACCACATGTGTCCTGGTACCCAAGGAGACCCAAGAGGGCATTGGATCCCCTGGAACTGAGCTTATAGATGGTTGTGAGCTGCCTTGTGGGTGCTGGGAATTGAACTTGGGGCCTTTGGAAGAGAGCCACTGCTTTTAAACCACTAAGCCATCTTTCCAGGCCTCATAAAAAAAATTTTTTTAAAATAAAAAGATCACTGTGGCTGCCAGGTTACATAGATATGAGGAAACAGTGGTAGCTAGTGGTTCTGTTTCATTCTCTGACGGAAAGGATTTGGGGAATTGGTGGAAATGAGTCAGGGGTGTGTGTGTGTGTGTGTGTGTGTGTGTGTGTGTGTGTACCTGTGTGTACATACACACAGCATGCATGTACCATCAGGAGTTATTAATGAATCGGATGATTATGTTTGGTTTCCTTTTTTTCTTTTGAGGCAGTTTTGCTGTGTAGCCCTGGATGACCTTGACCTTGTGGCAATCTTCGTCTTCTCTTGAGTTTATAGGCGTGTGCCATAACCCTCACTGTGACTGAGTTCTATTAATTTAGTAGTCATAGATAAGGAATATGATTAGTTATGACTGAAAGATTTTTGGCCTGAACAATTACGAGTTTCTCTATGGAAAGAAGACTAATGGAGAATCAGACTGAAGTTTAGTTCAGTTTCGTTTTAGACAGGTTAAGGTTGAAGTGCCTGCTAGACTTTAATGGAGATACTAAATAAATAAGGTATCTCTCAGGGGAAAAGTCCAGACTAGACATAAATTTAAAATCATGAAACCACTTATGTGTTGAGTAAATAGAAAAGAAGAGACTTGATGATTGAGTTCTGGGCAGGGCGGGTAATCCAACAGGCACAGGTGGAGAAAGAGAGGAGAAAATATCCGAAGAGATTAAAGAGTATTGACAGTAGATGGATGGGTAAAGGCAGTATCATATTTTCAATTAACAGTCTTCATTTTCCATAGAGCTACATTTGGAGATCAGGAAGCTGTATATTAATTAGTTTTCTGTCGCTGAAACAAAAATACCTTAGGCTGGGTATGTTGGTAAGATATGAAGATATTTAGCTCGTAGCTTTGGAAGCTGAAAGTCCAAGATCCAGGTGATACTATGGTAAAGGCCACATAATAGCAGGGAAGTGGTGGAAGAGCTCACGGGAGCAATCACATGATGAGAGAAGCCAGACGTTCAGGTTGGTTAGATGTGCTCTTTCTTTTATAACCTACACTCTCAGCAGTTAACCACTGTAACAGTCTTTCTGGTCGGACTTTCTTTGGACTGCCAGCCCCCAAATAATGACCCAGAGACTTATTAATTATGAAAGCTTAGCCTTGTTCACAACTAGCTCTTATAACTTAAATTAACCTGCTTCTATTAATCTGCATTCTGCCATGTGTCTTTTTACCCCTTTCATTCTGTATGTCAGACTCCCTCTGTGTCTTGATGGCTAATGCTGCATGCCTAGATTCATCCACCTGAGCTCCTCTCTCTGTCCAGACGTCCCACCTAACCTCTCCTGCCTAGCTATTGGCTGTTCAGCTTTTTATTAAACCAGTCAGATGCCTTTGGTAGGTGAGGCAAAACCTAGACACATCTTCACACAGTATAAACAAATATCCCGAAACAAACCATTCCTCAGATAACTGAATTAATCTTTTCTGAGGCCAACACCTCAATATCTTAATTACCTGCCAGGAGGCCTCCATCAAAGATTTCATCCATTCTTAACATTGCCACACTGAAGACCAAGCTTCCAGCCTGTGTGTTGAGGGAGAAACTGTTTTTTTTTGGGGGGGGGGGGGAGGATTTTGTTTGAGACAGGGTCTCATGTAGCCCAGGCTGCTCCCTACTTAAGTAGCTCAGAATGATCTTGGAACTTCTGATCCCCCTACCTTTGCCTCCAAAGTGCCAGGATTATAGGCATGAACCACCATACAAGGTTATATTGGCTTTATTGATTATTCAGGTTCTACATACAAATAACACATCTTTTTAAAAAATAGTTTATTTGTTTGTATTTTATGTGCATTGGTGTTTTGCCTGCATGTATGTCTGTGTGAGGGTATCAGATCCCCTGGAACAGGAGTTGTAGACAGTTGTGAGCTGCCACATGGGTGCTGGGAATTGAACTCAGGTCCTCTGGAAGAGCAATCAGTGCTCTTAACCACCAAGCCATCTCTCTAGCCCTCCTGAAATGACACTTCTTTACAGAGGCCTTCTGAAGCTGTACTTTCCTCCACGCTCTTATCAGTCACCTAGCTTCATTTGTCACAGCATTCAGAAGGATAATTTTTAAAGAAGTATACTTTAGTTTTGTGGAAAGAATTGTCTTCATAACTTATCAGCCTATTCTTTTCCTCATGAAATATAAGGTTAAGCACATATGTATGTATTTTGAGACAAAGTTTCTCTATGTAGCCTTGAAACTTACTGTGTAGACTAAGCTGACCTGGAACTCACAGAGATCTGCCTGCCTCTGCCTCACCAATGCTAGGATTAAAAGTATGTACTCATGCTGGATTTAACCTTTTTTTTTTTTTTTTTTAAAGTCAGTCACTGCACATGGTAGCACATACCTGCAGTCCCAACTCTCTGGAGATACTGCCTCAAACAGACAAACCAACAAACAAACCAAATCCCAGATATGTCTAAATAGGCATCATGTAGATATCAGCAAGACATTACTTGTAGCTAGAGTTTTCCTGCCTGGCCCACAGTCAGGACAAATCTCTCTCACCCACCAGTCCCACAGCCGCTCAGACCCAACCAAGTAAACACAGAGACTTATATTGCTTACAAACTGTATGGCCGTGGCAGGCTTCTTGCAACTGTTCTTACAGCTTAAATTAATCCATTTCTATAAATCTATACCTTGCCATGTGGCTCGTGGCTTACCAGCATCTTCACATGCTGTTTGTCATCGTGGCAGCTGGCAGTGTCTCTCTGACTCAGCCTTCCACTTCCCAGCTTTATTCTCCTCCTTGTCCTGCCTATACTTCCTCCTGCCTGACTACTGGCCAGTCAGTGTTTTATTTACTAACCAATCAGAGCAACACATTTGCCATACAGAACATCCCACAGCAATTACTATTATTAATTACTATTATTATTTAAAGCAAACAACTAGTTTTACTTTTTTTATAAACTAATGTCAGGCACTTATAGATAGTATTTGTAGAACCTCAAACAGTGGTGACATTAAAGAGTGCTTATAGGTTCTGTTGTGGCTTTAAAGAAACATCTTATGAAATTGTATTGGCGGTTTCCTTCTTCATGTATATCCGTATCAGTTCTGGGCATGGTCAGCCAGTAGAGTTTCTGTAAACTTTAACCCTTTGTATTTACATTTAGACTTTTTTTTGTGGGGAGAGGGTGCTGAGGATTGAAGCCACCAACTTGTGCATGCTAAGTGTGTGTTCTGCCATCGAACTACATACACTCCTATACTTACTATGTTTTGTTTTTATTGTGCTTATGCATGTATGTGTGCATGTACATGTGAGGGGGGGAGTGTGTGTGTGTGTGTGTGTGTGTGTGTGTGTGTGTGTATGTGTATGTGTACACACGTGTGTGTGTGTGTGTGTGTGTGTGTGTGTGTGTGTATCTCACTCTCTAGCCCAGACTGGCCTCAAACTGATGAGGATCCTCCTGCTTTAGCCTTCAGGATGTTGGGATTACAGGACAGGTGGTGGTGGCGCTCAGGAGGCAGAGGCAGGCAGTTCTCTGTGAGTTCAAGGCCAGCCTGGTCTACAGAGCGAGTTCCAGGACAGCCAGGGCTACACAGAGAAACACAAAACAAACAAGCATGAGACACTATGTCAGGCCAGGGTTCTGCTTTGAAAATTGTTTTGGTTGTTGCCCCAACCTGTCTTCCTCTTTTCCAGTGCAGCACACACTGTTATCCATTTAACGGGGAGATTATCCCATAGTTTGAGGAAACTAGAACCGACTTAAAGTTCTTAAGCTTTAGAGGTCTAAATTCCTCTGTACGCCTCAGTGCTCAGTGGGTTTTGCTCTTTCTGTTCTCTAATCCTTTGCTTAAGATCGAGTCTTATGTATCAGGCCTGCTTTGAACTGGTTATAGAGTAGCAGCTGACTTCAAATTCCTGGTTCTCTTTCTTCTCCGTTCTGAGTGTTCGGTTGATTTTTTTTTGTGTGTGATTGTTTGTTTTCGTTGTGATGTGGTTTCATTCTGTGGCCCACACTGGAACTGCTTCATCTTCCTGAGTTTTCTAGGGTTACGGAGTGATCGACCACACAATCCTAATTCTTTCTTCAAAATCACCTTTTATTTTCACCCCAGTCTACATGAAATGATATCACGTATTGTTCTTTTTCTCTCCTTTCTTTTTTTTTTTTTTTAACAGTCCAGGTCCTTTATTTCTTTCTGTACATTAGGCCATGAATTCGTATGGAATGGGCTCCAGCAGCTCAGGCTCCTTCCCGTTAGTCCTCACAAAGTGTGTTTCTCTGGGTGGGGCAGGCTGGCGCTTCAGCTGAACCCAGGTGCCCTTCTCTTTGGCTTCCATTTTCTTCTGATTGTTTTTGTTCACTGGCTTCAGGAAGCTGTCTCGGCTCTTAGAGTGCTTGATGTGCTCAGTCCGCACGTTAATTCTCTGGGCAAGAATCCTGCCCTTAACTTGCTTGTTTACAGAGGTGCTGCGGTCTTGCACACTTACGGGGCATTCCCTTTGGAATGGTGCCCGTTCCCTTGATGTCTTCGATAGACCTTCTTGTGGATTCGCATGCATGTGGCCAAAGGAACAGAAGAGCAAATCCATGTTTCCTCAAAGGCCTGGAGAACGTACAGCCAGTGACCCTTTGTGTTTGTCATTTCGGTGATTTCCTGGAAGATGGCTGCAGTGGCCAAAAGTCCTGTTTTTTTAAATTGTCCTTATTGTATTACTGCGTAGAAAAGGAAGGTTCTTGGGCTGGAAAGATGCTCAGTGAGAGCATATACTGCTCTTGCAGAGGACTCAAGCTTGATTCTCAGCACCCACATTAGGTGGCTTATAAACCACCTGTATCTCTAGTTCCAGGGGATCTGACATGTCTGGCCTCTGAGTGTACACACACACACACACACACACACACACACACACACACACACACAGACGTCTGGCCTCTGAGTTCATACACACACATACCCGAACATGTGCAAAGTTAAAAATAATAAAAGTCTGGAAAAGGAGAGAGATTCTGTGCTACTAGTATCTCATAGTAAAGAAATTCTTTTTAATTTTTTTAAGGTTTGGTGTATACGTATGAATGTTTATGTGCATCATGCGCATGTTTGGTGCCTGCAGAGTTTAGAAGAGGGTTGGATCATCTGAAACTGGAGTTAGAGGTGGTTGTGACCCACATGTGGGTTCTAAGAACTCAACCCAGGTCCTCTGCAAGAACAGCAAGTATTCTTAACTGCTGAACCATCTCTTCAGCAAGCACCCCCAAAGAAATTCTTCTAATGGCAATTTAAATCCTCCAGTTAAACTTCGTCTCCAGCAGAAATTGGAGTTTCTTGGGGCATAATAATTTATATTTCTAGCATCTCTTTAGTTCCCTCCTTGTTCCCAGACTTAGAACTCAAAGAGCAAAGGATGATTTCCTCTGAAAAAATAAATCGGAAATTTGAAGGATGGGAGTGGGGATCAGGTGGGTATCACACAGTGTGTACTTGTGTGTGGTGCCAAGGGTGTAGCCAAAGGCATTATACATGCAGAGCCATTAAATGTCTTTTGTACTCTTGTACAACACCCCTGTCACGTGAAAGTTCTCTTGTCGTAAGAATTGGACTAGCATATTCTGTGGAATTCCATGAGAATGAAATTGGACTTCCATCGGAGGAGTCTGAGCATTGGGAATTTATGGATTTAAGACTTAGGAATCATTCAGCTTTTTGGTGAGTGCTTTATTTTCTAAGCTAATTTCTGTTCACTTTAAGTTTAGCTTAACCTTTAAGGAAATTTAAGTGGCTGGGATAACAAGATAACAGATTTTTAAAAATGTTTTCTATCTCCTATCTTAAGTGTATTCTTCTTCTTAAAATAAATAAATTTTCTTTTGTGTTTCAGTATTACAGCTTACCTCCAGGAAAATGTGCTTTCATATTTGGCTTAACTTTTTTATGCAGTTGTTCACAAGAACAATGACTGTGATTTCATAGTTTATAAAAACAGAGACATTGGTACCCCTTGGGGACTGTGTCAAAACAGGTCATTTCTTTTGGTTCTTCCCCTCCTGTCAGTACGTATTTCTTTATTGGCAGCCTTAGCTCCAACCTTGAAAGCTGTGTGTGCCAGAATAAAAAATCTTATTTATTGTGAATCATTTGTAAACATCTTGTTTTTGGTGGAAGGGAAAAGTAGGATGCAGGGAAGGGAGGGCAGATAGTAGAAACTGGTAGAAAACATTTAAATATCACCACAGTTTCGTCTCTTGATATTGGTAACTCCTGTTCAGCCTTGAATACAACATTTCCAGTTAGAGGACAGTACATGGTACAGAAAGACCCAGACAAACTCCCTAGACCTGAGATTTCTTGCAACCCCTCTTATTTTTTTTATTTACTAAGATTTTAAATTAAATTTCATGTAAGCCATGTGTGAGTGTCCACAGAGACCAGAAGAAGGCATTAGGTTCCCTGGAGGTAGAATTACAGGCAATTGTGAGATACCCAGGAGGGCTGGGAACCAAGCATGGGTCCTCCAGAAGAGCAGCAAGTGGTCCTAACTGCTAAGCCATCCTTCCAGCCCTCATGACTACCTCTAGCCAGATAAATTTTTACACAACTCTGGGAATATAGGTATATAAGTTGAATCATTTACTGATAAATCATAAAGAATTTTATTTTAAAATTAATTCTTTGATATACATACAATTTTACTATCTACCTAGAATTTGCATACTAATAAGACAGATGTATAACTTGATTTTTTTGTAAAGAATTAAATTTTGGCAGAATATTTGATACTGCAAGAGATAGCATCATCAATGTTTTTTTCTGAGTTGATTACTACTTTGATTTTATAATTGCCAGTGCTGAGAATACTTCTCTGTATGACAAAGTTTGTTATTAAAAGCCATCTCAAATTGTAAATTTTGCCTTAATTTTAATCAAAAATTCATTTCATACTTTTTTTAAAAGCCAGAGTCTTGCTCATGCTGGCTTGGAACTCGCAGAAGCCTCTGCTTTCTGAGTGCTGGGATTAAAGCTTTGGGCCATGCTGATTTATGCTTTAATTTCATAATTTCGGAGGTGTAAGCAGCTGGATCTCTGAGTTCCAGGCCAGCTACATAGTGAGACTCTGTCTCAGAAAATTAAAAGAAAAAAAAAAATGGAGGGTTGGGGAATTTGAGCTACCTGGCCATTTCGAGATTTTCTAAAATGAAATTTAAATCAGCAACTCAAGCAGCAACTTTAAAAAAAATTATTTTTATTTTATGTGTATGAATGTTTACCTGCATGTGTGAATATGTACCACATGTCCAACTGATGCTTGTGGAGACCAAATGATGTTATCAGATCCCTTGGAACTGGAGTTAGGTTGATTGTGAGCCTCTATGTAGATGCTGGGTACTGACCCAGGTTCTCCTCATAAACAGCAAGTGCTATTAATCATTGACCCATCTCTCTAGCCACAAGGCAACAGTTTTTAAAATTAAGTATTCTTATGCAATATAATAAAAAAATACACTAATCTGATAATTCCACACTGAGGAATGACAGTAGGATGATATTAAAAATCTTTGTTTTCTTATTTTTGGACACAGGGTTTCATATAGCCCAGGGTGCCTTGAACTTGCTTTGTAGGACCCCGAGCTTCAGGTCCTCCTGCCTCTGCATCTCAGGTATTAAGATTGCAGCTCTACATCACCAAACACATCTTAATCTTCTCTCTCTTTCTTCTTTCAGTCCTGGGAATTGAAACCACAATCTCCTGCGTACTAGGCACTAGGCTACATCTCCAGCCTCTTTTTACATTAAAATGTTTTTTTTTTTTTACCTTTCTAGAGCTTTATTGAGAGAGAGAGAGAGAGAGAGAGAGAGAGAGAGAGAGAGAGAGAGAGAGAGAGAGCCATTAAAATGTTTTTAATTTAACTTAATTTTATGTGTATGAGTGTTTTGCCCGCATAAATGTCTATGCACCACATGTGAACTTGGTGCCCAAGGAGGTCAGAAGATGGTGTTGGATCCCCTGGAACTGGAGTTGCCTTGTGGGTGCTGGAACTCAAACTTGGGTCCTCAGGAAGAGCAATCAGTGCCTCTTAACTGTTAGTCATTTCTCCAGCCCCACCTCACCCCTCTTTTGAGACAAGGTCTTGCTACATAGCCTGGCTGTCCTGGAATTCACTATGTAGATCAGGCTGGTCTTGAACTCAAGAGAGTTCTGCCTCCCCTGGGATCAGAGGTGTTCACCACCATGCCTGGCTTCAGCTCCCTTTTTTTATATTCAGTCCCCCCTCTCGAGATAGGGTTTCTCTGTGTAGCCCTGGATGTCCTAGAACTCGCTCTGTAGACCAGGCTGCCCTCAAACTCACAGAGATCCGCCTGCCTCTGCTTCCTGAGTGCTGGGATTAAAGGCATGCATCACCACTGCCTGGTTTATTTTTAGTTTTGAGACAGGGTCTCACAAGTTGGCAAGACTGGGCTGGAACTCACTTGGTAACTCAGGTAGGCCTTGAATTTGTAATCCTCCTGCCCCAGCCTACCAAGTAGCAGAATTACAGATCTGTACTACCAGGCCCAGATCCATTATGTTTCTATAAGAGCAGAATACTTCATATGCACAGTAAAACCATCATAATTCATATATACAGTAGTCTTGACTAGGAGTGAAGTTGTTTGAGACAGTGTTCATTGGTTGTCTGATGGCAAGACATCTTGTGCATTGCAAAAATGTACTTATTGTGTTCAAACAGGGCTACAATGAAATTGTATACAATAGAGCCAATAACACTTGGATTACTTATGCATTTATTTTTAATTAATTTTTAGTTGTTCCTGTTCATAATCCTTTTAGTGTTTACCCAATTTTTGTGATTCCTCCTCACATTCTATTACGTGACTTCTGATAGTGTTATGACTTAAAGTTTAAGTGTCAGAGCTCTATAACCCTAGAGTAACAAAAGATGTAATTGCCTGCTAACAGAGGCAGAGTCAGTTGTACAGACTGAGTCAAGAGACTACACAGTTTCTTGTACAGTTGCTCAGCTTGTTTACTGAAAGTTAACAAGATTATGTTTGCTCTTGAAATTAAATCTCATTCAAGCAGGAGTAAAAATTTGGCATTTTCTGAATGTGGACACAAGGCCGTTAAATAGACACACCTTGTTGAATCATTAGGTGATGGAGGCCTTGAAATGACATGTCTGTTGACGTGTATATGCACATTAAGTATTTATTTTTGTACCTTATGGAACTCTATAGAAAAGATCAGATGACAGCTTTTTCCTGAAAGTCTTTGAGGAACTGAAGCACTAGTATATGTTTGAGAGATTATTCAAGTACAGATGAAATGTAATTTTAATTTCCTTGCTCTTAATAATAAAGTCTTAATATTAAAACTGCCTTGAGACTTAAAGTATAAATGATTGTATTGCTTTTATAAATCCAACTGAATAGCCTTTAATGCCTCTAAAGTAATGAGATAGTCCTACTCTCAAGTGTGGGAACTACTCTACACTCTGTTCCCCTGTTCCCTGAACTTTGCCTTTTAACCCTGCTGCTTTGTAATGAGATTATGGGCCTCCCAGCTTCTCTCCAGTCTGCTTGGGTTTCCGTGCACAACATAAAGCTTTAGACTTCCTTAAAAAGCTATTTTTAGAATTGAGGAAACAACTTAGATTTAAGTGTGTATATGAGTTTTATAAACAATTTTTCTTTAAAAAGTTTTCTTCCTTAATGTATAATATTTCTAATAGTAACCTTAATTTGTTTTGTTTATATATGATTTAGTATGAGCCCTCTCCCTTTATTGAATAAAATGTTCTTGGAAAGTTTCATAAAATAAAATTCCTTATTTAGGCAGAAGCTAAAAATTAGAGCTTTCTGGGACACGACACTCAGAAGAAACTCTGCACAGCTTATTCCCATAGTGGTCCCCTTGGGCATGGGAAGTTAGCATGGATTGAAAGGGATCATGCATGACTAGCAATTGCTTATGGTTAAAGAAAATCACTGCTTTAATCTTTATAATAAGCAAGTTGTACTTTTTCAGTTGTTGAAAATAAAGGAAGAGAAGAGATGAACTTGTTAATAATAGAGTATTAGTTGTTACTTGTTATTAATAAGTTGCTTTTTGGGGAAAGGGTAAAAATTAGTGACAAATATAAGAATTTGGGGCTGATGCCTGATGGATGACCTGACTTCCTCCATCCTCTGGGCCCACATAAAGATGAAAGATGAGAACAAACTCCACAGTTGTCCTCTGACCCCACAGGTGCCTCATCACATAAACACAACAATAACAGTAACATGTAGCTAGAGTTTTCCTGCCTTGCCCACAGTCAGGACAAATCTCTGTCACCCGCCAGTCCCACAGCAGCTCAGACCAAACCAAACTGTATGGCCGTGGCAGGCTTCTTGCTAACTGTTCTTATAGCTTAAATTAATCCATTTACATAAATCTATACCTAGCCACGTGGCTCGTGGCTTACCGGCGCCTTCACATGCTTCTTGTCATGGCGGCGGCTGGCAGTGTCTCCCTCACTCAGCCTTCCACTTCCCAGAATTTTCCTCCCTCCTTGTCCTGCCTATACTTCCTGTCTGGCCACTGGCCAATCAGTGTTTTATTTATTAACATATTTGCCATACAGAACATCCCACAGCAGTAACAAAAGAGTTTCAATTCAGCAGGTAAAGCCTGTGCTTCCAGGCCTAATGACCTGAGTTCAGTCCCAAGACCCACATGATAGGAGAGGACGGAACTGAGTCCTGAAAGTTGTCTTCTGACCCCACAAATACCTCGGCATTAATATCCCTCCCCAAGTTAATAAGTGTAATTAAGAGTTTGAAGATTCTCTGTTTTGTTATTTTGCGTCCTATCTCAGGTTTATTTAGAAAACTGAACATTTGTTTCAGTTCTTTGCTTATTATTTCTTTTGGTGGTTTTGGTGGTGGTTGTTGTTAGAGAGGGTCTCTTATAGCCCATGCTGACTTAAACTCATTAAGTAGCTAAGGAGATGACTTTGAACTCCTGATGTTCTTGCCTCTCAAGTGCTGGGATTCCAAGAGTGTGCCACCATACCCAGTATGTTTCAGTAATTTTAATAGGACTAACTGAGGAGTGTCTGTTTTAAATACCATCTGAAAGATTTATAAAATGAAGCTGTTAGACTTCGGCTCTCACGGCACTTTATTATTCTACTAAGAGTAAAGATAAATAAAATAATGGGTTTGAAATAACAAAGGGCAGTAAGTGCTTTTTTTATTTTTAAAGAATTGTGGATTTTCACTTGTAACAGTAATAATACACTTAAATTTAAAACTGCAGTGTATACAAGAATGCTTTAAGGAAAATAACTACCACCTGTTACTCCCCAGAGACAGACTGTAAAATAAAAATAGAACTTCTCATTTCCGCTTTTTAACTAGAAGCCAGAGTGATCACTTTATTGTTAAATGAGCTGAGCATTAATCAGGAAAACTTGTAAGATTTTTAGTTATTTTAAAAGATTTTATACCTGTTATATCCTGTTCATATCCCTCTCCGTGCCCCCTTTTTATCCTGTTCCTACTGTTAGCCCCTTTGTCCCTTAGACAGTTTACTTCTATTTTCTTTTTTTTTTGGGGGGGGGGGGTTGTTGTTTTGGTTTGGTTTGGTTTGATTTTTGAGATATGGTCTATGTAGCCCTGGCTGTTCTGGAACTTGCTATATAGACCGGGAAGACCTGGGACTCACAGGGATCCACCTGATGTTCTCTCTGGAGTGTAGGAGTTAAAGGCGTGTCCCACCACACCTGGCCCGTGTCCCACCACACCTGGCCCTTACTTCTGTTTTCATGTGAGATAAACACATTGTTTTATGTATCTATAAAAATCTAGGAATGACAAATGAGAGAAAACATACGATTTTTGTCTTTTTCAAACTGGTATAGCTCATTTAATTATAATAATTTCTAGTTATATCAGTAAAATATTTTGTCTAAATTATTACCATTTAATTTGGCATGTGACATTTGAAAAGATCTCAGTATATAGTTGTTGATTCAGAGAGTAAGTGGATTAAGTAAAATGGAGTTCTCTTAGTTGTTTACTCTGAGAGAAATCAAAATCTTGCACATTTTCTTTCTTTTCAGAATTCCTCCATACCATCAGTAATTAAAATACAGTGGGAAAAGAAAGAATAACTTTGAATCTCAGGAGTTTAGCACTAAAATAATCTACACTCTAGTTCTTTTTCTATAATGGAAAGGAGAAAGGAAAACACTAATGATAAATTAAATGTGAAGACAGAAAAGCTTAATAAGAAGAAGAGGCAATTAAGTGAGAAGATAAACTCTTGTTCTCTGTCTTATAGGAAGTGAGGAGATTTATTTGTTACGTAGCAAAATCATAATGTGTTTAGATGTTATAAGAAACTTCTGAGGAATACTTGGCTGTCTCTTTCCTTACAGGTTGCTTTAGACAATATTTGGGGAGGCCAGATTATCCAGCAACTGCAGCAGATCTCATAGCTCCCTTCCTAACTCTCAAGACAGGGTTATAGAAACATTTTATGATCGGTGCTGGGCACTAACTCTAGAATAAAGAGAATGTCTGCAGTTTCCCTTTACATGTAGCAGGAATAAGAACAGAGACAATGTATTGGTGGTTTTTTTCTTTTTTGAGGGGTTAGGGGGCGTGGCTGTTGGTGGTTTTAAAATTCTCAGACCATGTTGCTATAAGGAAGTTCTGATTTTTGATCTCTTCTGTGAATGACTTTCCTACTAAAACACAGTATGAGTTTCAGATGGAAAAAAACAAAACAAACCCCACAATTTTGTATGCTAGCCTAGAAATAATTTAAAGATGCTCAAAAATTATCGAGGATTTAAAAAGGTTCATTTGTCATAGTAAATTTAGGCAAAGGTGAATGTTTATCGTTTTCAGTAAACTTGTCAGCTTACTGAAAATTAATAGAATTTTTAAACATTGTTTTGCCTATTTAATGTGTATGGGTGTTTTGCCTGCATGTATGTCTGCTTACCACTTGCATACCTGATCCCTGGAACTGGAATTAGAGATGACTGTGACCTGCCATGTGTGTGATGGGACTCCAACCTGGGTCATCTGGAAGAGTAGCCAGTGCTCACAACCACTGAGCCATCTCTCCAGCTCTGGAGGAATTTTTTGAAGGCAGGATCTCACTTTGTAGCCCTGGTTAGCCTGGAACTCATTTTGTAGACCAGACTAGTCTCAGACTCATAGAGATTTGCCTGCCTCTGCCTACAGAGTGCTGGGATTTAGTATGTGCACACCTGGTTCTGAATGTGATTTGTATTAGTATAGTAGTGCCTACTAGGATTTGTAGGTTTAGTTATTTATTTTGAGTAAATGAAGCAAAACCCCTAGAAGAAAAAAATACATTAAAAATGAGGGGGAGCTGGACATGAATGTCTCAGCCCTTGGATGGTTTGAGATAAGAAGCTCAAGAGGTCAAGGCCAGCCTCTACCACATAATGGTTTTGAAACCAGACTACTTATGTGAGATACGAGAGAGAGAGAGAGAGAGAGAGAGAGAGAGAGAGAGAGAGAGAGAGAGAGAGAGAGAGAGAACACGAACGGACATAGAGTGGTTAGTTTCTATTTAGGGGTAATATTTGCATTTTTCTTTTCCTGAGAGTAACTCCACATGACAGATTTTGGGTTTGGCCAGTATAGACATGGTTTGTATAAGGAGGGAACACAGGAAGTAAGTTTCAGATGGTACATATTGAAGTCAACTTTGGTTTTGTGATAGTGATGATAGTAGTAATAGATACCCTTTAATTTTTTCCTCTTTTAGTATTTTTCTTCCTTTATAACAGTGAGAATTAGAATCATTTTCTCCACATTTGTCTTGATAGTATTGGTTAACTGTGTTCATATATATATATATATATATATATATATATATATATATGTAAAAGCAAGTGGTAGACCTAGAATTTGATTTTTTAAGATTTTATTTTATGTGTATATGTGGTTTTGCCTGCATGTATGTATATGTACCGTGTGTGTTGTGTCTGGTGCCCAAGGAGGCTAGCAAAGAGCCCTGGGTCCTGGACCTGGGGTTACAGTGGTTGTTAAGCTGTTACATGGGTGATGAGAGCCGAACATGGGTCTTCTACAAAAGCATCCAGTGAGTCATTTCTCCAGAGCCTAGAATTTTAATTAAAAAAAACTTTCGTTTGTAGCATGAATCTTAAAAAGTCTTATTAATAAAAACAAACCTGGAACGAGGTATTGGGATGAACGCTGGAAGATCAGAGAAGCAGAACAAGCCACAGCCACCTCAGCTCGCCAATTCCTCAGCTGATCCCATTTCCTCAGACTGTATGCCTCTGAGTTCTCACTCATCCAAATAGAGCTCAGCTGAACTGTTGTTCAAAAACCTAAAAGCTTAACCAGCATCTAGTTCCTTGTCCTCACACTTTAAATACCTTTCTGCCATCACTTCCTGGAATTAAAGGCATGTGTCACCATGCCTGGCTGTTTCCAGTGTGGCCTTGAACTCACAGAGATCCAGGCGGATCTCTGCCTCTGGAATGCTAGGATTAAATGTGTGTGTGCCACCATTTTCTGGCTTCTATATCTAGTGACTGTTCTGTTCTCTGACCCCAGATAAGTTTATTAGGGTGCACAATATTTTGGGGAACACAGTACCACATTTGTTTGTTTGTTTGTTTTTTGAGACAGAGTCTCACTGTGTATCCCTGGCTGGCCTGAAGCTCGATGTGGACCAGTCTGACCTCGAACGCAGAAACCTGCTCTCCTCTGCTTCCCTAGCACTCAGAATAAAGGCAAGTACCACCAGGCCTGGTGAAACTTTGATTTAAAGTTCAGACCCAGATAATTTCTGGTATTTTTTTCTCCTTGTTGTCACACCTACCTTTGTGCATTTACATTTTTTCTTTCCTCCTCCCCTCTTCCTTCCTTCTTTTTTGTTAGGGAAACAAAGAATAGATATATGTGTATACTCATTTAAGTCTGCTTTGGAGATGAAGTATAAAGGATACCATACTTAAAATTATGGAAACTACTTAGTACAAGCTGAGACTTATTTTTGAGTTAAAAATGTGTTAATTATTAATTAGTAAATAGTTTGTTTTGTTTTAACTGTTTTGCAAACTTTAGTTTGTAGTTAGAGTGCACAGATGTTTTTATGGCAGACCTTAAAATAGTTTGTTTGTATGTGTTCTGTGTCCATAAATCAGGGAACCATATGATCTTTAATACTGAGTTGATATAACATACCCATCTATAACCAGTTCAAATTGTGTCAGATGCTTGCACTGACCTTTCTAATGCCTAGACCATCTGGAACTACTCTAGAAGAATGTCTAGTTATCTGTGTGGAAGAATTTGATTAAATACTTACTCTTGGTTGGTAATTAAATACTTAATAGTACTTAGTATGGAGTTCAGTAGGATATAATTGCTCATAAAAGTTAGCTATATTTTCATTATCATAGTTGATGGGAGTATACCTCAGGTTCTTCCATGGGATTTAAAGTGTACTTAGAACTCTTGTGTAGACATCCAAAAGAAAGTTCCTAAGGTTGTGAGGTTGTGACCGCTTTTACCGACAACTAGTGTGTGTGTGTGTGTGTGTGTGTGTGTGTGTGTGTGTGTGTGCGCGCGCGCGCGCGTGCTTGTGTTCAAGTGTTGAGGTCAAAGGATAACTTTCTGGAATCAATCCTTTGCTTCCACCAAACATGTGAGGGATTGAACTCCAGCTGTTGTAATTGGCAGCCCAGGCACGATGGGGTATGACCATAATTGCAGCACTCAGAAGATTAAGGCAGAAGGGTTTTGAGTTCCAGGCTAGCCTGTGCTACTGCAAATTCAGCAGGGGCTACCCAGCAGGGACTCTGTTTCAATAAAACAAAGCAAAACAAATCTCCTATCTGTCTCTAGCCATTTACTTATTTCCTTCAGAAGTACTTACCACATTCTTGTTTATTGTTTATATTGCCATGGGTATTTTTGTATACTGTGACATATTATTGATCTTAAGTGTATCTTCCTAGCTTTGAGCTTTTTTTTTTTTCACAGAAAGACAGTTTTTATTTCTAAAAGCTGTCATAAACTTTTAGTGGGTGACAGTAGTCACCTCCACATTTTCACCAGGTTGTCAGTGTAGCCATCAGGGTCCGGCCATCAGCAGACTAGGCCAGAGAGGTGCACTGGGGTGGCTCTGCCTTGCTGCTGCTTGCTTCAGTTCTACAGTGATCTTATCCTCCGGGTCCCAGATCTTGATACTAGAGCTTGTGGCAGGACAGAGCCAGTAGCGTGTGGGACTGAAGCACAAGGCAACAGCATAGCCTGGCATCCTTGCTTCCAGAAGCAGAGGGATCCATCTGGACAGACTATTTGAACTTTTTTTTTAAAGTGAGTCTCACAGAGTCCAGGCTGGCCTTGAACTTTATGCAGTCAAGGATCCTTGGTCTTAGGCAGTACTGGTGCTGGGCCTGAGGATTTCTGCAATGCTAGCTAGAAAGTTGCTCTGCCACGTGCTAGAGCCCCCAGCCCTGATTTTAATGTTTCTAATGTTAGGTTAACATGATTTGAGAAATCAACCAGTTACTGAAAGTGGATTATTCCATTTTTTTTTTAAATTTAGAAATCTTCGGATGTTCTTTCTTTTAACATCTGCATTATAAATAAACTTGTCATCTGGATGTGGTGTTGTATGCCTATAATCAAAGTACTCTAAGGATGATGGGTTGCTCTAAGTTCAAGGCCAGCCTGGGCTTAAAAAAAGGAAAAAGAAAAAGAAAAAAACTTGAACAAACAAACTTGTCAATGCGGTTGCTTTCTTGTATTAGTTTACTATTACCTTGTCAGATTATTCCAAAATTTAGCACTCTCAAATATATGCTGTAGACACAAACTTGTGCTTAGCATAATAAAGTGTGGAGTTCAATCCTGAAAATCAAACTAGTCCACCTGCAAAATCTATTCCATTTCCCCTCCAGGGAACCCTCTGGGTCCCCCTTAACCTAACGAGGCTTTCCTAGCACTTCCTTTGTCCACTTCTGCTTTTGTGAAGACATCTGGGTTCTCGTGTTTTAAAGAGCAATTAGGCGTGGGTTTTCTTGTTTTATAGTTTATAATGATCTTACTGGAAAGAAAAGTGATCGTCTTTAAAAATGAAAAGGAGAAATAAAAAGAATAGGATAGTAGTAGTGGGGGCAGGGGACTGGAAATGCTTGATAAATTATGAAAGGAAAGCATTTGGCTTTGGTCAGAAATTTAGTTGCTAGTCAGCTGCAAGTGAACCCATCTGGCGTACTTTTTCATTATTCTTCTGAAATATTAATGAGTTCCCACAGTCCCTGCCTTGTTTCCATTAGATTCTTACGTGTTCTCATCTTCCAGAGACTGCTGTGGATTTGCAGTAGGTTGTCCTTGTTTTGTTTCCATGCTGCTTCGGATACAATTGATTAAAAAGTAGACACTCAAGGAAAAGTTTGGATGTCTCATTTCTTTTGGCAAACTAAGCCATGGAGCAAAGTAAATAACATAGTTTTTGAGAATAGAAAACAATGATCCAAGTAATTACCATAGTTTATTATGCTTTAAGGTATGTAAAATACTTAAACATCTCTAAATGAATCTCTTCTGATCATTAAATAACACTCCTTTTCACTTTGCCTAGTATATACAAGGTGATCCCTAGCACTACAAGAAAAGAATTTATAAATAATAATAGATCTGGCCCTCAATGAGTAACTCTGTGGTTTAAAATATACATACTTTTTAATCTGTGGATGATTAGCCACTTATATTTGTCACTTAGACTTCTGGGGAATAAGAAAGTCCAGGTGCATTAATTTATTTCTAATTACTTTTAAAGTATTTTTATTTACGTGTCTCTGGGTGTATTTATATGGGTGCAAGTGTCCACAGAGACCAGAAATGGGTGTCAGATCCTCTGGGGCTGGAGTTACAGTTAGTTCTGAGCCAAACTCAGATCCTCTGGAAAAGTAATA
Organism: Peromyscus eremicus; assembly: GCF_949786415.1. Classification (NCBI taxonomy): domain Eukaryota; kingdom Metazoa; phylum Chordata; class Mammalia; order Rodentia; family Cricetidae; genus Peromyscus; species Peromyscus eremicus. Next base: position 157,070,123 of record NC_081418.1, on the reverse strand, counting down.
CAGGATCTTAACCACTGAGCCATCTCTTCAGCCCTCTATCTTCTTACCTTCTAAACTGAAGCCATTTAAAATAAACAGTTTAGCATAATAGTTGTAAATATGGGTCCTGGAGATGACAGTGCCTGAGATCAGATTCTAGTTCTGCCATTTGCAAGTTTTGTATTCTAAAATATTAATTAATTAAATTTTAATGTGTGTATCTGTGCATCATTTATGTGCCTGATGCCTACAGAGGCCAGCAGAGAGCACAGATCCCCTGGAACTGGGGTTACAGACAGTTGTGAGCTCCATGTGGTGCTGGGAATTGAACCTGGGTCCTCTGGAAGAGCAGCTCATGCTCTTATCTGCTGAGCTATCTCTTAAGCACATTATACACACACATAGATTTTAAAAAGGAAATCAGAGTGGATTGAGGTTTGCCAGCTCAGGCTTAGATGATCACACTGAGATCACCAAAGTGAACAACAGTCTGGAAACCAAGTACAGGTAGATTAGTACAGCCTGATGTTTACAGAGAAAACACTGTAGGGCATTGAGATCACTGTGGAAGACCAGTCTACCTCTGGACTGAAGATAACTGATTTATCCTTTTCACCTAACAGTGGGAGAAAAATGCTTAAATCGAGACAGGGTGCAAGAGGGAGTGCATCACCTAGAGCTATAGTGTGGACTCTGACATCAGCAAGCCTCTGTCTGGGGCACTCTGGTGCTGGGCTATGAAGGCTGCCTATCTGGCTGCTAGATGAGTTTTAGGAGTATAAAGTCTCAGGTGATCCAGAGCAACTTTGCAGTTGGCTACAAGACAGAAGAATTCTAGCCTCACATTAATATGAACTTCTGGACAAAGTTTGGTGTCTCCATTTACACAGAAATGAAAAAGAAGTTGGATAGTTTCGTCAGTCTCCCTTGGAAAGCAAGAAACAGTAACACCTCAAAATAGCCAAGTCTCAGATCGATGCTGATGCTTGCTTTTTGGCCATAGTGAACAACTCCAGCCTGATTGGTCAGCTGCAGGACGGCAAGATTGTCAGAGTGGCCACACGCTTTGTATAAAACTGGAGTGTCGCCAGGCGATGGTGGCGCACGCCTTTAATCCCAGCACTCGGGAGGCAGAGCCAGGCGGATCTCTGTGAGTTCGAGGCCAGCCTGGGCTACGAAGTGAGTTCCAGGAAAAGGCGCAAAGCTGCACAGAGAAACCCTGTCTCGAAAAACCAAAAAAAAAAAAAAAAAAAAAAAACCAAAAAAAAAAACTGGAATGTCAAACATAAATGAATACTGTGCAGTCATTTATTCAAACTATTTGTTGATATAGTTACCTTCAGAATTTAAAAAAAAAATTTATTTATTATTATTACAGAGTGGGGGGAGGACACATTTTTGCAAGCCATGGTGTACATGTGCTGGTCAGAGGACAGCTTTGGGGAGTCACTTCTCTCCTTCCACTTTTGTGTAGGTTCTGGGAGTGGAACCCAGGTCATCTTTACCCACTGAACCATCTCACTGGCCCTGTCTGGTATTTTAAGATAGAGTCCCAGGTAGCACTGACTGGCCTTGAACCTGCTTTGTAGCCAAAGACAAAAACTCCTGATCTTCCTGCTTCTGCCTCCTTTAATAAGATCTAATTAAAAGTGTCTTCAGAGGATAGATTGAGAGGGCCTCCTCACTTCACAAATGCCCAAGAGTAGCTTAGCCTCAGAAGTCTTCTCTTACCCCTTACTGTGAAGACTTGATTTTTTTGTTGTTTTTGTTTTTTGTTTAAACCATGGATGCCCTTCTCTTTTCTTATAAACAGAGAATGGAGTAAATTCACTGACTGATAGAATAGGATAGTATATTAGTTACTTGTTTCATTGCTCTGATAAAATACCTAAGAAAGTAACTTATAAAAGAAAACATTTAATGGGCTTGTGGTCCATGACCATTATGGCAGGGAGCTTGGCATCAGATAGGAAGGCATGACACTGGAACAGTAGCTGAGAGCTTATAGCTGATCCACAAGTACAAGGAAGAAATAGAGATACTCCAGAAGTGAATATATTTTTTAATATTGTATGTGTGGGATGTAAGAATTGCTAAATATCATACCAGATGTTATGATGTACCCCTCTAATCCCAGCATTTAGGAGGTGGTGGATGAAAGATCAGAAGTTCAAGGTCATCCCCAGCTACATAGGAATTTTAAGGCCAGCCTGTGCTACATGAGACTTTGTATCAAACAAACAAGCAAAAAGATATTTCTGAATATCATGTTAGACCTCTAGATTAAAAGTGACTCAGCTTTGGGGCTGGGGAGATAGTTCAGCAGTTAGGAGCCATTTGTTGCTCTTGCAAAAGACCTGAATTAAACTCCCAGCACCTGCCTGGTGGTTCACAACCATCTTATCTCTAGTTTGAGGTGGATTAGATACCCTCTTCTGACTTCTGTGGGCACCACGGGATGCACATGCATGTGTGGTACACATACATGTATGCAGGCAAACACACACACACAAAATAAAATAAATAAATTTTAAAAAGATTCAGCTTTAAGGTGTGAACATTTCAGAGGAACAGAAGAAACTCAAAAAAGACCCTTTCAATTATAAATGAGGGAAACTTGGCCCTGATATAGGTGCCAGTTTTCTTTTTTTAATCTAGGAGTAGCTGCAGGTGGAAATTGGTAATGGTTTGGTACTTTGGAAATCTGTATTGAGTCAGCAGACTTCTTGGGCATTGAGCCTTGGTTTCCTACCTCTGAACTGAAAACTTGTGGCTTGATGATGTAGACAGACCCATCTGAAAAAAATAGCTTTTCATGCCTTGATCCCACCCTAGTCACCTTTACCTGTTTACTCCGAAAGTAGTCTACGGGGTGTGGTAGCTACTTCTTTTGTGTTGTTGTGTCGTTTGGGGATGTGATAAAGCCAGTAATTCAGGACTTAATTCCTCTTCTTGTTGTATTGTAGGTTTGTTGTTATTTCAGGGCACCAGAGTATGAAATAGCTTTCTGGAGCTCCAGCCAGGAGCTAGGCAGAGTTTTTGTGATTGTAATCATGTGGTGATAACACTAGAGATAAACTGGACTTCTGTTGTATTCTCACCATTCTTATTTTTTAATAGTTTAATAGGTACATTTTAGAGTTTCCATTTTGTGTGGAATTATATCTTCTTCAAGTGCCGTAATCAACATCATGTAAAATAAAACTTGAATAAAATATTCAAATCTAAAAAAAGATAGAGATCAATAGAGAAAAAAAAATGAGGTGCCATCTGACCTCCACATGTACACATGTGCATACAACTTACACGAACACACAGCACATAATATTTGCATGAAATTGGATACTAAATCTTTTAAAAATAAATTATTTCTACAGTAGGTTCCCAATTCAGTATGCGAATAAGAATGGACAGAAAAGAAATTTATTCGAAAAACGTAATTTTGTTTTGTTTTGTTTTTAGTTACCCTGTATAGTCTTGGTTGTCCTGGAACTAGCTCTGTTGATCAGGCTGTCCTCGAACTCACAGAAATCTACCTGCTTCTGCCTCCCAAGTGCTGGGATCAAGGGTGTGCTCCTGTGCCACCACCACTGGCTGTTTCCTTATTCTTATGCTTTAGTGTGTGACAAGGGCTACAAGCCATGATGTTTAAGTGGAAATCAGAGGACAGCTTGTGCAAGTCTGTTCTCTTCTGGGGGTAGAATCCACGTCTTCATGTTTGGCAGCAAGAGACTTTGAGCCATCTCACTCACTGCCCCTCCCAAAAAATGTTTTGAGTCTTTTCACATATTGTTTAAACACTAATTTTTCCATATTCTAGTTGAAAATGGCCAAAATCAGATAGGAAAATCATCTAGGAAATAAGGATATTTGTATGGATACAATGTTTCTTTTTAGGGATGATAAAAATGTTTCCAAAATTAAGTTGTTGGTGTAACTTAGTAAAAGTACTAAAGATCAGGGTTGGAGAGATGGCTCAATGATTGAGAACACTGGCTGCTCTTCCAGAGGACCTGAGTTCAATTCCCAGCACCTACATGGCAGCTCACAACTGTCTATAACTCCAATTCCAGGGGATCTTACACTCTCACACAGACATACATGCAGACAAAACACCAATGCACATAAATGAAAAAAAAATTAAAACTTCAAAAAAAGAGAAAATACTAAAGTCAGTAAATTGTATATTTTAAAAGGGTAAATATTAAGATATGAGTTATATCTCAACAAAGCTGTTAAAAAAAAAAAACAAACCTTAATTTGTACATGCACATCTGTCACAGTTACTAACTTTCCAGTCGTTTAATGGGAAATTATGTGAGCAAACATATTATAAAATTCAACAGAGAGTTCCTACATCTGGTTGTATTTTAGGAAATATTGATGGCCTAGAATTTACTAATGACGTATATTAAGGTAATAGCGTTGAAAGATTATTTTATTCTCATTCAAAATGTCTCATAAAGTGATTGTGATATACTGGAAGGTATAGGCTGAACTCAGCAGGTGAGTAAGGAAAAAAAAACACCTCACCAAATATTTGATAATTTGATTTTGAGGAATTTTGTCTTTAACAGAGGGTTTGGGGTCTTTTTTGTTTGTTTTTTGAGATAGGGTCTTGCCATGGATCCCAGACTGGCCTCAGCCTCCTAGGTGTAATACCTTGCTTGCGATCTTTAACGTACGTTGTAGACGGAGTTGCTGGTGTTTGTATCTACTCTGGATCTTATTAAATATGTCTTTTGTTTCTGGTCCTTCAGGGTCATCCTATAAAAAAGCCGTACTGTTTGAACTGGAAGGATGACCAGGAAAGGCCATGCAGTGTTTTTAACTTCAGAGAGTAGCTTGGTGGTGTTATTTGTTTTTGCTCTTTGGGGGGCCTGCCACCCAACTCCCACATAAATCACACATGGCGGCTTATTCTTAATTATGAATGCCTGGCCTTAGCTTGGCTTGTTTCTAGCCAGCTTTCCTTAACTTACCTGTCTACGTTTTGCCTCTGGGCTTTTCCCATTCTCTTACATTTTCTTACTCTTACTCTGTGGCTTGCTGTGTAGCTGGGTGGCTGGCCCCTGGAGTCCTCCTCCTTCTCTGGCTGCCTGATCTCCCCTCCCAGATTTCTCCCTCTATATAGTCTCTTGGCCTGTCAGCCCTGCCTATCCTTTCTCCTGCCTTGCTATTGGCCATTCAGCTTTTTATTAGATCATCAGGTGTTTTAGACAGGCACAGTAACACAGCTTCACAGAGTTAAACAAATGCAACATAAACAAAAGTAACACACCTTAAAATAATTTTCTCCAACAGCTTGGTAGCTATGCACGTAGATTTATTAATATTTCTTTCCCATTTGCTACCTTCTGAAGTTAGTAACACATCCTGTATTCAGATGTCCCCTGTATTCAGAAAGAAGTACAATACATTTGGTGTATCTATTTTCTCCTACTATCTCCTTCCAAGTTATTTCCACAGAAGTGTCATGACAAAACTCTTGACATAGATTTTAGCCAGCTTTGTCTTAATCTATTTCCCTAACAGCCCTGTTACTGAGCCTTGCTCTCAGGCTGCTTTCAGCAACTTTTCTGACACAGGTTTAATGCTGATTAGTCCCCAAACAATTGTAGAGCAAGGCTCCTTGCCAGGATAAAGAGTAATTATTGGTTTGCACACGGTTCAGCTACAGTTGTTGAATCTAGAGTATGTCACATGAAGATCAAATGTTGTTTAAGATAAGGTTAAATTGGCATAGCATGAGCAGGAGAAAGGGAAGGGAGAATGAGGTAGAGAGAAGCAGGCTGTACTAGTCAATTATGATGCAGTAAGGTTATTAACAGTGTATCTAATAATGAATCTCATGGGATTGAAGGTTGACTGAATACTTTATTCAGGTGATCTTTAAGTCATTTTGGATTGGGAAGATAATATAGTACTTAAAGGCTTAATTAAAAGTCATATGAAAGATGTACTTGCTAATAATTCTAGTAAAAATGATGTTTGAATAATACTTAAAAACTCAGATGCCATTGGTTTTTCGAGACAGGGTTTCTCTGTGTAGCTTTGCGCCTTTTCCTGGAACTGACTTGGTAGCCCAGGCTGGCCTCGAACTCTCAGAGATCCGCCTGGCTCTGCCTCCCGAGTGCTGGGATTAAAGGCGTGCGCCACCACCGCCCGGCTTAGATACTCTTCTTGTATGTGCCTCTTACCCAGGTCTGGGTCTGACATAAAGTGTAAGATGGACATTTAATGGAGTAGAACTCTGTCTTTGGTTTCTGGAGATTTCATTCAAGCCACACTTGAAGACCCGGGCTTTTAACTCCTACATACAAGATTGAGTTGAGGGATGGAAACCCTATTTGGATTTTCTTAGTTTTTGCCTAATGTTCTTTTTCTCTTAGAGGATCATTGTTCTATTTTGCATTTAATTGTCACATTTCTTTAAGCTCCTCTTGGCTATGATAGTTTCTCAGGCTTTGTTGTTTCTGGTTTCTTTGATAGTTTTGGTGAGTACTTACCAGATATGAAGCCTCTTGAAATATGATGTTTTACTCATGAGACTAGATTTATGGAATTGTATGTCAAGAGCATGTTTGATCTTATAAGGAAGTATTAAACTGTCTTTCACACTGGCAGTGATTGAGAGTTCTTGTCATTCAGCATCGTTGTTAGCATTTTGGAATACTATTTTTTGGACTACACCCGTTCCAATTGGTGAGGATGTAATTCTTACAAGTCATTTAGTTTTATCATCATACTTTGTTACCTTTGTCTTAATATTTCTCTTGAAATTAGTCTTAAGATGTATGTGCTTTTCCCCTATACAGATAAGTGTTACATATGTCTAACTAGTATTTATTATGTTAAAGTTACTTATGTTCTTTGCTTGTAAGCTACATGTCACTGATGTTAAGCTGTGTGTTTGACCTGAATGTCTCAAATTTATTGCTTTTGTTTAATTTTTTTATTCTCATTTTCCATTCTTCAGTATCATTTTTGGTTTTTGTTTGTTTTTGCTTTGTTCATAAAGATTTTTGTTTCTATTACATTATGTAGTTTTGTACCAATGGCTAGAAGCAGATCGTCATGGCAAGAGCCAAGAGACTGCAGGTACGACTTCAGGTAAAATAGTTTAAAAGTGAATGGGGTACTAGAAATCATAACCTTAATTCACCCCACATCCCATTGTGAATGTTTCTTAAATTTGCTTAGACAAAATTATAGGTGATATTTGTATTTTGTTCTCTCAACTATATCTTAATTTTCATAAATACCTCACTTTGCTTCAAGCCTTGAAAAATATATTTACTAGTCTAAGCTGTCTTGGCATGTATTTTCTATTTCCTTAGGAGGAGACACTTAATTAAAGCTTAAATTGGTAGATTACTTGGCAATATTATTTGAAATTAGGCCTGTATATAGTTTTAGTAAAGATACTAACATTATAGCTATCTTTTGACAATGGTAACAGTTTAACATAGGGCCCTTACAAGTATATAAATACTTGAAGAAATTTACAGTTCTTATTTGTTTCAGGACCATATTTAAAAGGTGAATTTTAATTTAAGGGGTTTATATAGAATTTCTATTTTATGTAAATCTAAAAATCTCAAACCCAATCATTTTTCCTGCTTATAAATTCTAAGTGGCATATAAAAATATGCATTCAAAATAAAAAGAGTAGGTTGTTCTCCCAGCTACCTAAGGTAATTCTAGAACTCTTTTTTTCTTTTTTCTCCCACTGATGTTAGTAAGAATAGAATAACTACATTTACTCATTTCTGAATCTTTACCAGTGATAGCAGATTCTTTCCCTAATTTCTTTCAAAATAATATTTGCCAAGACAGCTATACATACAGCTGTGATCTTTCTGGTTGCTCTTCTTCTTTTTTTTCTCCTTTTAACAATATAAGAGAAACTGGTGCTGGTGATGCTAGTAGCTGTGGTGGTAATAGATTTAAGAGTGGTGGAGGTGTTACCGAGGTAGTGGTAGAGATCTTAACATTGGTGCAAGTAGAGGTGGTGGTGGTGGTGGTGGAGGTGGTGGTGGTGGTGGTGGTGGTGGTGGAGGTGGTGGGGGAGGTGGAGGTGGAGGTGGTGGTGGTAGAGGTGGTGGTGGTGGTGGTGGTGGTGGAGGTGGTGGTGGTGGTGGTGGAGGTGGTGGTGGTGGTGGTGGTGGTGGTGGTCATCATCATAGAGGATATGTGTTACTGTTTATTGTTTTGTATGTGGTTTTGTGAAACTCTATATGGAATAAATTAGTTGTGCCTTGAGAAGGTTGATGGTTCCACAGGCAACAGAACAATTATATTACAAATAACACTGTTTGCGAGGTGTGGTGGCACACGCCTTTAATCCCAACACTTGGGAGGCAGAGGCGGGTGGATCTCTGAGTTTGAGGTCATCCTGCTCTATGAGAGCTGGGGCTATTGCACAGAGAAACCGTATCTTGAAAAACCAAAACAAACAAACAAAAAAACCCAAAAACTGTTATGACTTCTCTTATTTGTATCTTCTGTCCCATTTGTAACTTGACATCTGAATGAAGATGTTACTATTTTAACCATGCACAGGCAGGAATTCATTAAAAGGTAAGTAGTATTACAAGTAGTTATAGCCTGGGTTATGTTCTGTTTCTGTTTCTTCTGTTTCTGTTGTATTTTACATTTTACTTATAATTGTGGATAAAAATAGGCATTTCTGGGTCTTAGTTTGTGGGCAAAAGAGACGGTTTCTATAGCTTTGCATTGTCTAATGATAGACTTTTTGCTGTGACAATAGCTAAATCAGTAACGGGGGGTTTTGTTTGTTTTTGTTTTTTTGTTTTTTGTTTTTTGTTTTTGCGACAAGGTCTCTATGCCTGGCTGTCCTGGAGCTCATTCTGTAGATCAGGCTGGCCTTGAACTAACAAAGATCCACCTGCCTCTGCCTTCCGAGTGTTGGGGGACTACAGGTGTGCACAGCATGCTCAGCTGAGTTGGGTAGATTTCTAGAACCAGAGGACCTTTTTCTTGTCTATTTATTTATTTATAGACCTAAAGTGAAATGAAATCTAGTCTTTTTTAAACCAAGAAAATATAAAATACCTTAGTGTTCACACAAACATCTAGTATCAGCTTAAGAACATCATTTATCCAGAAGTCAGCAATTTTGAATCCTGAATCCTGTGTTCCTCAGTCACATTGACTCATGGACAGGTTAACATTTATCTCCTCAACTTTTGATCATTAGGAAACCTAGGAGCAAAGTATAAAAATTGATATTTTCCTTAAGAAAGCATTTACTTATTTGTCTGTTTGTTTTTTTATTGAGAAAGAACTCACTCTGTAGTCCAGGCTGGCCTGGAATTCACTGTGTAGTCCAAGTTGGACTAGAACTCACAGTGATCTTCATGCCTCTGCCTCTCAACTGCTGGAATTATAGACATGAAAACCACACCTAATTTTGGGGTGCCTTTAATAGTTTCTCTCCTGGAAGGAGAAGCTCTCAACTCTTAGAATATGGAATTACATTCTAGAAAGATATAGAGCCATGGTACTTGGCTAAATAAGTCAGGAAAGTCCAAAGAAAAATGACCATTTGTTAAGGACTTCAATTAGAAGCTGTAGTTTGTTTTCAGCAAATAATTTAAATTATATGCTTTATTCATAAACGTTCCTATACATTTAATATTGTAGTTTCCAACAAGATAGTAGTATGTAACATTTCCCTTATGTGATTTTTTTTTTAACTTACACAATTCAAGGCTGTTTTAGTAACTTACCATTTCGTCTTTTTACCCCAAGTGGAAACTGAGTCAAGTCTAGCAAGATGTTAGTGCCACTTCTAAGTCCGATTGCTTTGTGACTCTTTTAATTGTGCAAATACTGGTAAATTACATTTATATCTTTCTATAACTGTAATTTGTACTTAATTAGAACTAAAAAGTAGAAGCGCCAGGATCTTTAATCACAGCACTCAGGAGGCAGAGACAAGTGAATCCAAGTGAGTTCCAGGACAGCCAGAGCTGATAATAGTCTCAAAAAGACCAAAGAAAATAGAAGAAAGGAAAACACAGGAAACGGTGAAGTTCCTTTGAGGTCTTCTAATCCTTTGGTACTAACTTTTTGACATTGAGTGTTTAAGATCCATCTGAATCAAGCTATTTTATGAAACTAAGCTATTTGGGGGTAACAGTCTTATAAAATTAATTTGGTCAAGGAAATGAAGAACAAATCTGATTACTCCCACTGATTTTTTTTCTTGGGAGGGCAGTGGTTCAAGACAGCGTTTCTCTATGTAGCCCTGGCAATCCTGGAACTTACTGTGGAGACCAGGCTGGCCTTGAACTCAGAGATTCACCTGCCTCTGTCTCCCAGATACTGGGATTAAAGGTGTGTGCCACTTCTGTCTAGCGCATATATATATGCGCTAGAAAATATATGTATATATATATATATATATATTCCTACAGTTACCTTTCTAGAAATTTGACAGGTGATGACTTGGGAATAGAATTACTTATTTCTTTAAAAAGTTAATGTGTTTAGTGTATTTTACCCACTAGGCAGCCCAGAAATGATGTTTCTGATTTTACTTATTCAGTCACTTGAAAGCCTTTATGGAAACAAATAAACAAAAACCTAACAAACAAAAAACCCCTGTCAGACACTTTTGTGGCAACTTAAACAAAATTGCCTATTCTGCATTGCAGCATTGGGTTTATGTATAAAACTTCAGTGTAGTAACCTTTTTTTTAAATCAAGATGTTTCTTCAGTGAAATGTTTCCATATAAATTTTTATCACCATATGTTGAAATGTATATAATAATTACATGCACCAATGTTATTAGTGTACTTTGATATTTAGTGTTAAATATAGCTGAGATTTTAAAATTCATATTCTAAAGTTTTTAAGTACAGGTTTCTTTTTCTTTGTCTTTTATTTTTTTTATATTTTTATTTGTTAATTTATTTCTTGGGTTTTTCAGACAAGGTCTCATCATATAACCTTGGCTAGCCTGGGATTCACTATATAGAATTTACGGAGATCCACCTGCGTCTGCTGCCTGAGTGCAGATTTTTCACTGATTGTTCTCCAGTTGACAAGTATTTTTCAAATAAGGTTGTTAAATATAATCAGAAAATGTGTTTAAAATATACATATATATTAGCCAGGCATGGTGCTGCACACCTTTAATCCCACCACTCAGGAGGAGGGGCAGGCAGATTTCTGAGTTTGAGGCCAGCCTGTAGAGTCTATAGAGCAAGTTCCAGGTCAGTGCTACAAAGAGGAACTCTGTCTCTAATAATAATAATAATATATAGTAAATATTTTTAAAATATGTCTTTTTAAGTTCCAGTTATTCATTGATTATTAATTATTTGTTATAGGTGAGAATTTTGACCAGAGTCCTTTGAGAAGAACGTTCAAATCCAAAGTTCTGGCCCACTATCCTCAGAACATAGAATGGAACCCTTTTGATCAAGATGCAGTCAACATGGTATATATTTTTCTTTTTCTCCTATTTCTTTAGTATTTCTTTTATTAGGATATAAATGATAAATGTCTGTATTTTATTTAATACCATTAATACTTTAAATTCTATGAGAAATAGTATTTTTAAGATTTTATTTTTTAAATGTGTCTATTTTTTGTATGCTACATATGTATGATGCCCACGGAGGCCAGAAGAGAGCATCAGATCCCCTGGAGCTGGAGTTAGAGGGTCAATTCAGGGCCTCTTGAAGAATATCAAGTGCTCTTAGACACCAAGCCATCTCTCCACAGACCCCTAGAACTATAATATTGTCTCTCTTTTTAAGATGGGGAAACTGAGTCTCAGAGAAGACACTGTCTCAGATTTTTCACAGCAGTTATCACAGAATATTACTTGTTAGTAATATACAACAGAACCTCAAGTTCATTTTATTTCTTACTATTAAGCTGTGTTTGGGTTTGTATTAATACATAGATGCTTGGTAAACAGTGATAAACCACTCTGTTTGCTTGAGGAACAGCGCACAATAGATTTCCATAATCAAGGAATAATGTATAATGGGTTTGTATTTTGTTATTTTTCACAGACATCATGAAGATGGAAAGGAACTTTAAAACTTTTATTTATTTATATTTTATATATATGGGGCTCAGTTATGCCACAGCATGCATGTGGAGATCAGAGGACAGCTTGGAAGAGTCTGTTTTCTCTTTCTACCATTATGTCCTGGGATCAAACTCAGTTGGTCAGGTTTGGTCATAAGTATCTTTTTACCCACTGAGCACCTTACCAACATTTTCTTTTAATAGACAGGATTTCACTCTAGCCCAGACTGGCCTTGCACTTTTGGCAGTCTTTATGTCTCAGCCTCTCAAGTGCTGTGATCACTGTTCTGGGCTGTAAAGCATTTAAACATTGCTAGGAATTTGTTTATAAAGCGTTTGAATCCAGGTAATATGTTACCCAGTTGTGATTAAAAGTGTCCTTGGAGCCAGCGGTGGTGGCACACGCCTTTAGTCGCAGCACTTGGGAGGCATAAGCAGGCAGATCTGTGAGTTCGAGGCCAGCCTGGTCTACAGAGTGAGTTCCAGGACAGGCACCAAAACTACACAGAGAAACCCTGTCTTGGGGGAAAAGTTTCCTTGGGCAGTAAGATGGCTTAGTGGGTGAAAGTACTTGCCATGCAGACCAGATGACATGAGTTCAGGACTCAATCCCATAGTAGACAGAGGGAACCAACTCCTGTAAGTTGTCCTCTGACTTCAAAACACATGCACTAGCCAACCCCCATACACCATATGTATGTGCATACAAACAGTAATAATAAATACAGTCTCTAAAGAAATGTCTCCTTTGAGGTTCTTGGAAAGGAGGAAGGTAATATTTTTTTTCAATGTTCTAGGCAGTTTAAAGGCCTTGGCGTTTCCCTACTAATACTAGACCTTTATCACTTCTATTGCAAACATAATTCAAAAGACCCAAAGTGAACAAATAAGAGATTAGACAAGATGGACACAGAAACTATTGAGGGCAGATTGAGATCTGTGATATTTGTAGTTCTTTGGAATTTCAAAAGTAGGACCAAAAAACATAAGAGGTTCCATTATACCCTGATTGTAAGGAAAGGAAATTGTTTAATAATGCCTGCTAGGTACTTCAGGTATGTTGTTTTCACATATGCATTATGATGGTTAATTTTTCAGTGTCAGCTTATCTGGATTTGGAATCACTTAGAAGACACACCTCTAGATATGTCTCTGAAGATGTTTGCAGATAGGTTTAACTGGATATAGGTGCCACCATCCCATGTACTTGTGTCCCAGATTGAATAAAAAGTGAGATAGAGAAAGCAATCTGAGCACCTGAATTTCTCTGTCTGCTTCCTGATGGTGTGTACAGAGTGATCAACCACCTCATGGTCCCACTGTCACGTGCTTTCTTTCCATGGTAGCAGCCCCTCTTACACAGTGAGCCGGAATAAACTCTTCCCTCCTGTCTTTTAGTTGGTGTTCTATTGCTATGAAGAGACACCATAACCAAGGCAACTCTTATAAAAGAACACATTTAATTGAGTGCTTTCTTACAGTTTCAGAGGTTTAGTCCATTGTCATCATGGCAGGGAGCATGGAGACATGCAGGTAGGCACTGGCACAGTAGCTAAGAGCTACATCTACCTGGGTTGGGCTTTTAAAACCTCAAAGCCCACCCCCCAATGACATACTTCCTCCAATTAAGTTATGCCTCCTACTCATTCTAATCTTATAAATAGTGCTACTTCCTGGTGACTAGGCTTCAAATATATGAGCCTATGGGGGCCATTCTTTTTTTTTTTTTAAGATTTATTTATTTTATGTATACAAGTGCTCTATCTGCATGTATGCCTTTATGCCAGAGAGGTCATCAGATTCCACCAGAGATGGTTGTGAGCCACCATGTGGTTGCTGGGAATTGAACTCAGGACCTCTGGAAGAGCAGCCAGTACTTTTAACTTCTGAGCCATCTCTCCAGCCCGCTACGGCAGGGGTGGGGGGGCATTCTTATTCAAACCATCATGCTTCCTTAGTGCTAAATGTCAGGTATTTGGTCATAATGAAGAAAAAAGTAATTAATATACATGTTTTATGTATGCCCAATGTGAATTCTTGTCCTTGTTTCATAGATGTTAAGTAACTTGTCCATAATCATGCAGTGAGTATCTGAACCTTAGTCTAGATCATTCCTTTTTTTATAGTTCCAAATTTATTTAGAATGTGAGTTTACTTAATTTCACATTAACAATTACATTTTGCTATGCATGCTCTTACATTCTTAATATTTAATTGAAAATAAATTCTTCTCTCATATAATACATCTAACAACAGTTTCCCCTCCCTCCACTCTTCCCAGTTTTCCCTTCCCTCTCCCCCAGATCTACTCTCCCTCTATTTCCTTCCAGAAAAGAGCAGGCCTCCGAGAGACAGCATCCAAACATGGCAAAATAAGATACAATAAGACAAGGCAAAAACCCTCATATCAAGGCTGGACAAGGCAACCCAATAGGAGGAAAAGAGTCTCAAGAACAGGCAAAAGAGTCAGAGACACATCTGCTCCCACTGTTAGTCTCATTTTAGGGGCTAAAGATGGTTTAGCAGTTAAGAGCACTTGTTATTCTTGTAGCAGAGGACCCAGGTTCAATTCCAAACACTCACATGGCAGCTCACAACCATCTTTAACTCTAGTTCCAGGGGATCTGAGCCCTCTTCTAAACTCCTCGGACACTAAGAACAAAAATGGTGCACATATGTACATGCATACAAAACACTCATAGACCATAACTAAATAAATAAATGAGTTTTTAATTTTATTTTAATACAAGTTGATGTCTTACATTGCAATAGTAGTAAGTGAGATTCTAATTTAGCCATCAGTGTAGGAGACTGCCTATTAACATTGCAGCTGTGATATTTTATTGACTTCTCCAACACAATATGTCCAAAACTGAATTTTTTGCACTACTGTCCATTAATCATGTTCACTGAATGGTGCAACCATCTAACTTATTGCTTAAACCAAAACACTCTAGATAATCCTTAAAACTTTAACTTTCTTACCTTCTTCCATATACAGTCAGCTGTCTGCTTATCTTGGTTCCTCTACACCTATCTTGGTCCAGGACCATCAAGAGCTCTTACTTTAGTTTATTAATCACTGTCTAATGGGCTTCTACTCCTGTCTATTCTGTTCTTCCACTAGCTTTTACTTATGCTGATAGTTCTCTTAGTTTGAGTCTCTTTCCCACGGTGATTTAATTTTTTTAAATCAATTGATTTTAAGGTCAGTGAGATAGCTCATCAGATAAAGGCACTTGCCACCAAACCTAAAAACTTCAGTTCAGTCTCCAAAACCTGGACTGTAGAAAGACAGTATCAATTCCCAAAAGTTATCCTCTGACCTCTACACTTACACCATAGCATGGGTGCAACCACACATGTACATACATACATGTTTTAAAATTATTTATTAATGTGCGTATTTGTTTGGGTATGTGAGTGCCAGTGCCTGTGTAGACCAGAGATCCAAGTTACAGGCAATTGTGAGCTTCTTGACATGGGTACTGGGAACTGAATTCTGGTCCTCTGCAAGAGCAGTATTAATGACTTAATGACTAAGCCATTTCTCTAGCACCCATGATAAATTCTTGTTGATTCTTAAGATTTCATTTTAAATAAAATGTTCTTAGAGGTGTCATTTTTGCATCACCTTCTTAACATTCCATCAGGTCCCTTACTACCCTGTACCTTTTTATAGCCTTATTCCAGCTGCAGTTAAATAATTACATAGTAAGGGCTCAAATCTATATCTCTCGTTATAATGTAGATATCACAAGGGACAAAAAATAGTTTCTCTTACTCCTTGCTAGAACTCTAGCTTTCTATATAGTAGTAGATGCTCAAGCGCTGACTAAATGAAGGGTTCCCGTTTGCTTATAATTCTCTCTTCCCTCTCCTTGTTTTAGGTGCTGTCCACTACACAAACATCTCTGCTCGCTCCTGGTGCATCTTGAGCACACTGCATAGCAGCTTAGTTTCTATGTCTGTCTTTCATCCTAGATATCAAATCTCTGAAGGAAGGAAGTATTTTCATATTTCTTTTCTAAATCTGATACAATACATAGCAGGAAATATTTACTAAAGAAAGGAGGGAAGGAAGAAGGTAGGAGAGCAAATTGAGCTATTCCATTGGATTTTCTGAATAATTTTTCTTTCATTGGCTAATGAGAAAAAGGATATGGAATGTTAGAATTATAGACATGGAAAGGGGGATTGCTAAAACTCAAGCCAAAAAATGTAATGCCAGCACTTGAGAAGGAGAGGCAGTCAGGCTCATTGTCATCCTCATCTTCTCATAGTTAAAGTCCAGCCTGAGCTATGTGAAACTTTCAAAAAACCAACCAACCGACCAAGTAAATAAATAGGTGGAAAAAATAAATTCAATAAAATTCTAGCCAAATTGCCCAGAAGGTGAGATAATTAAGGACACTTGGTCACTTATATTAGAAGATGACTATGGACAGCATTGTCCAATATTTGGTTATAAGACACATCTTATTTTTAGTTATCTTATTGTTAGTTGAAGAGGATATTGTTAGCAAATAACAATATTTGGGGGTTAACAAGAGACTTAAGAGCCATGGTAAGAAAATTGTGATTTATATCTCAGGTTTTATGAGAGATACAATGTCTTTGTTCTTGGTAATTTATATAATTCTGACTTTTAAAAAGTCATCTTATTTTCCAGTTCACGATTCCCAGAATTATAAATACAAATTTTGCCTTTTTAATTTGTAGAAAGCACTTAAGAAAAATTCTTACATCTGTTATCTGTGGCATAGGAAGTCTTTCTTCACTTGAATATAATTTTTGGCAAGCTTTTCCTGTAAATGTTTGAATGTGTGCTCAAGAAAGCTACAAACCCTTAACTGAATATTTGGCCACTTTTCAAAAAACACTGTGAGCTTTGATTCTTTAGTTTAGATGGTAGGAAAGCCTGTCCATAAAATTAAGTCTTAGCCTGCCTAGTGACATAACCTTAGCACTTGGAAGATAGAGGTAGAAGGATCAGGAATTCAAGTTCATTCTTGGCTGGCCACATAGAGAGTTCATATCCAGACTGGAATACATGAGACCCTATCAACAAAACAAAACAAAAACCAGCAATAAAAATAACAACAAAAAAATGAAAACAAAAAATTAATTTGAATTTGACTTTTTAAAAATATTTATTTATTTTATGTATATGAGTGACCTGTCTTCATGCACAACAGAAGAGAGAATCAGATCCCATTATAGATGGTTGTGAGCCACCATATGGTTGCAGGGAATTGAACTCAGGACCTCTGGAAGAGCAGCCAGTGCTCTTAACCACTGAGCTGTTTCTCCAGTGCCTGAATTTGACTTTTTTAAAAGTAGTGTCTTTGCATGTCACTACATTTCCGTATTGCCTACTTGATATAAAAAAGAAGCTTTGGGGAGCTAGACATGTCTCAGCAATTAAGAGTACTTGCTGCTCTTGCAGAAGACCCAGGTCTAGTTCACAACTGTCTGGAACTCAAGTTCCAGGAGATCTGGTACTCTCTTGAGGCTTTCCTGGGTAGCAGGCAGGGACATGGTGTACAGACATATATACAGGTAATACACTCATGCACATAAAATAAAAATAAATCCTTAAAAAAATAGAGCTAGGTATGGTAGCAGGCCTTTAATTCTAGCATTTGTGGAGGTAGAAACAGGATTAAGTGAGTCAGGACCATCTTTGGCCACATAACATGCCTGACTACATAAGATTATGTTTTTAAAATCAGTAAATAAGTAAATAAGCAAGATAATTGGCATAGAAATCTGTGATTTGGGTAGGTTTGGCAGATTCTATTTCATTGTGCATTAGAATGGCTTATAGACTAAAGAGGGATCTCAGATGAAGACGTGGTACTCATAGGCCTGTTTCCTAGGCTCGGCATATAGCTAGGACTTCTGTCACTATGCTGTCTCTTCATTTGATGCTGTGCAGCGTGACAGCTTTAAGTCAGGCAGTTTTTTCTTTTCTTTTTTAATCTATGAAAAACATTGATTCAGTTTCAAATTAAAATTATAAAAAACCTATCATCTTAGCTTATTTTAGAAAATGGAAGACATATGCCTAAATTTTTCCAAAGGATAAAATATTTTACCTCTTCCCAACTATTTATGATGATATTAACAATTTTACTTTTTAACCCCAAGTTTCAAGAACACTTACAAAAAAATAGTTTTGATGATATTGTCTAAACAAAAAGCCTCTCCATTTATAGTGTCAATAAACTGACTATTAAAAAAAAAATATAGTAGCCGGGTGGTAGTGGCGCGCACTCCTTTAATCCCAGCACTCGGGAGGCAGAGGCAGGCGGATCTCTGTGAGTTCGAGGTCAGCCTGGACTACCAAGTGAGTTCCAGGAAAGGCTCAAAGCTACACAGAGAAACCCTGTCTCGAAAAACCAAAAAAAAAAAAAAAAAAATATATATATATATATATATATATATATATATATATATATATATATACACACACACACACACACACACACACACACACACTGTATTTTTAGCAGTGAGCAGGCTGCTAATGTGTCTTGGTAAAGTTCAGGTGGTGCTGGGGAAGAGGAAGAGGAGTTTGCTTTCCATTCCTGTGTGCATGTAACAAGCAGGAAAACATCAGTTACTCCAGCTTGTACTCAGCTGTGCTTTCAGACGGAAGAGCCACTTAATGAGTTTTGAAGATTTGGAGTATTTGAGCTTAGTGAAGGACTTGAGTTTCTCAGCTGAGAACTCCCATTTGCTGGGCTCCCATTACCCTTCAGAATACAGTATACTTCTAATTGTCCATGTAATTAGCTTCCCACAACCTTACACAGCTGTCATCTCCTGAAGATGCCAGTACTGTTCCTGTTATGTTCCAACTTACCTGCCATACCTTAGAATTATGTTTACCAAACTGAGCCACAATATAAATTCAAATTTTGTTGGACTACCAGAACTAAGTTCTTTCCTCACAAGTTTTAATGTGAAAATTCTTACATCTTTGATTACTGTTGCCAGAATGTGGAAAGATCTTCCCAAATTTGGAGCAAATGCAATATCATGAACAGGATCAATGACTGTCATAAGAGTTTCAGCTTTGCATTATTTCTGGTGTTTTCACTGTAATAAAAACTGATCTGGGCGGTGGTAGCGCACACCTGTAATCCTAGCACTCGGGAGGCAGAGCCAGGTGTATTTCTGTGAGTTCGAGGCCAGCCTGGTCTACAAAGTGAGTTCCAGGACAGCCAGATCTGTTACACAGAGAAACCCTGTCTTGTAAAAAAAAAAAAAAAAAAAAAAAAAAAAACCACCCCTGAACCTCAGCCATTAGACTACTGTTATCACTTTCCACAGCTGTCATAGAGGAGTGAGTGCAAGAGCTGGAAGTATTCCAAGAAATACAGCGACAGCTATTTTTACATGAGATGTCGCTCCACAGAGACCACTGGCTGAGACCCATAACATCTGGTGCCTCACATATTCTTACTATACCATCTGCTGAACAGGTTGCTAACATCAACCCCATATACATGGGAGCAAATTTCACAGTAGTAATGGATGTTCTGCTGTCTACTGGAGTTGTCCTCTTCACCCATGGCTCTGTCCTTGCAGTTTATCATTTGATTCTCCTATTTCTTCCCATATAGCAGCTGTTCAGTCAAAAGAACAGAAGCCCAAACCTGTCCACATGTAGGAAGAGCCCATGTCACACACCACACAGATCTACCGTGTGTCTTCCAACTAGCAGTACAATGCCAATCTCAGACCGAGGGCACTGGCATTTGTTAAGTACTGTTAAATATCAACATTCCGGTCTGTTGCTGGAGCAGATGGCCATCTAGCACCTGTGGCAGTTGAAAGACACATCATAGATGATGTCCTTGTGGTCCACTGTGATGCTGCGTACCACAGACATGGCCATCACCACCAGTTTTCTTATTTTTTGCTTCAAGACTTCAGGATGTGTGACCAGCGAGAGGTGGAGCTGCCTTTTTCAGTCTTGTCAGCTATCATGTCACAGCTGTTGAATTTTATTATAGGGCTGATTGAACATTTCCCCTGTACAAATCCATCTCTTTATTCTTTTTAATATAATAAAAAACTTTAACTGTTTATTCTTATTCAGTCATGGTAGAGCAAAGCCATCCCAAGCCTATATGAGTTTCAAACTGTATGATGGAGTTGAGTCAATGTGACAGACAGAGATTCAGATAGTTATCTGGCCCTGATTAAAGTTTGCTACTCTAGTGTAGGCATTCTAGGTGGCCTGTCTGGATTCAGAAGAAGGGGTAAACTCAACCTCTTTTTTTTTTTTTTTTTTTTTTTTGTCTTTGTGAAAATTTTATTAAACGTCTGTACAGGACAACATCCAACCCAACATCCAGCCTCCAACATGTAGCTGCCAAGACCCTGTTATGCTGTAGGCACTGGCTGGGGCATGGCAGGTGCCTCTGGCTTCCCACCCTTCTGCTCTGAGATGGGGGTGGTAGGCAAGATTTCGTCTTTAGGTTCCACAATGCTCACGTTATCAAGCAGAGGCTTCTTGGGGCCAGTCTTACCACTTGGGTCCTAGGGCAGCATGATCTTCACTTTGATGCCCAGCACACTTTGTCTCAGGAGCACATGGTGTACAGCAGTGTCAACATAGTAGTTAACAGGTCTCCACTGTGGATCATCAGCCCATCCACAAACTTCATAGACTTGGCCATCTATCCTCGGAGCTTCCCAGACACCACAACCTGGCAGCCCCTGGTCCCACTCTCCATAATGAACCTAAGCACACCATAGGAGGCCCTTTGCACAGCAAGCCCTCCTAGGTGTTTGTAATGAAGAGACTCTCTGTGGCCGCCATTTTTGCATAAAGCTCTACGCTGCCCTCAAGGAAGCTGAACCTCTTCTGAACTATTGTAGTCAGCTCTGATCCGATGACCCTTCTCACCGAGAACATTCTGTGTTCTGGTGGCTAAGATAATGATTTCTGTTCTGGTTGGTGTAACTCTGACTTCAACTCGAAGTAGCCATCTGCAGCCAGTTCCCGAGTGAGAAACTCATTCAGTTCAGCTTTGAAGATGCCATTGGCCACAAACTTCCTATTCTTGGAAACCTGTACAGCCATCTTGCCGCCCCACACTGCTCCACACCAACAAAAGGAAAGGTAGACTCCACCTCTTAATGTGGGGCTTGGCAAGATTCTTGAAGAGTATATAGAACTAGAAGTACTGTTGGATTTATTATAAAAATATAATCTGCCACAAAGTGAACCATATTTAGGCCTTTTAAAAATCTCTGTTACAAATAATTTAAAATATCTTGTTCTACCTACCCTTCGTTTTACTAATTAAAAGTTTCATTTTCAAAGTTTTTCTAGGATAAAGCATCATATTTGTTCAAAATAGCAAAAGTGATGTCAGCATCTTCAGAGCTCATCAAAAAGAAACACATCTTCTCAGAGATTTCTACTCACAAAAACATAGAATCCCTGACTTTCATGACTGGCCTATATGTTGTTGGGTTTTTGTTTTTTGTTTTTAACTCTTTTGCTCTTTTTGCGCTCTCAAATACAAGGAGGCTCTTTCGTTCGTTCGTTCTTTCTTCTTTCTCTTTTAAATTATGGCACATCTCATTTATACTACAGTATAAATATATTCATGTTTCACAAGTTGGTATTGATTCAACAATAGAAAAGGCTATATCTTTCATTTTCACAATGGAATATGTCAGAATAGGAGGAAAGGAAAAAGTCCTAAATTGTAATTTTTACCAAAAAGCATAATTTATGAGATTGATACTTGAAAATCAAAACCAATGACATCAAAGCTGCCCACCATGGGATTACTCCTTACTATTAAAATATCTCAGATATAAATTGCATCCAGAAAAGACATGTTTAATGAAGTCCTGGTATAGAAGAGAAATAGCTCCATGAAGTGCACTCTATATAGCACAGCTATTATCACTCAATGCTAATATTGGCTAAAGCCAAATTCTCCAATGAAATTAATGTGGTTCATCATTGAGGTTTAGAAAAATGTTGTTAGAAGATGTTCAACAGTATCTGAGTGGAAATCCACTCAGTAGTAGAGCTTTTCTTAAATTAGCTCGTCTACCTTTTGCCTCTGGGATCTTACCTTTCTCTATTTCTGTATATCTTTTCTTTCCTCCTTATTCCGGGTCTGGCTGTGTAGCTGGGTGGCTGACCCCTTTTCTTGCTTCCCTCTTCTTTTTCTCCTTCTATTTATTCTCTCTGCCTGTCAGTCCTGCCTATCCTTTCTCCTGACTCCTTATTGGCCATTCAGTTCTTTATTTGACTAATCAGGTGTTTTAGACAGGCAAAGTAACAGCTTTACAGAATTAAATAAATGTAACAAAAGAATGCAACACATTAAACAAATGTTTCACAGCATAAATGTAGCACATCTTAAAATAATATTCTACAATACCTGTATGAAGCAGAGTTGGAATATATTAAGAGATTTTTAACATAGAGATGCTCAGGGAAAGGGTAAAATAGACCCAAGTATGCATATGGACTTTTCAAGAGAGAATCACACTTAAATATCTTTAAAATAGCCAAGTGTGTCTGGGTGTGATGATGTACCCCTTTAATCACAGCATTCAGTAGGCAAAGGCAGAGCCAAGCAGATATCTGTGAGCTTGAGATGAACCTGGTCGACATAGTGAGTTCTAGAACAGCCAGAGCTACATAATGAGACTCTGTTTCAAAAAAACAAAAACCAAAATTAAAATAAAAGACAAATACACATTTTTGGTATCTTGTGACATTGTATCTCAAAGAGTTGCCAAAGAACTTAAAAATGAGATCATAGAGTGATACCTGTGATAGGATTGGGTAGCATACAGCTTGATAAAGCAAAACCACTCTAGGTCACAAGGACTACAGAGGAAGATAGTTTTTTAAATTATTTTATGTACATGGGTGTTTTGCCTACATGTATGACTGCACTACATGTATGCCTGGTACCAATGAAGGCCAGAAGAGGGCATAGGATCACCTGGAACCAGAGTGAACAGATGGTTGTAAATTATAATGTGGGTAATGGAAATCAAATCTTGGTCTTCTAGAAGAGCAACCGGGTGCTCTTAAGTGCTGAACCATCACTCCAGCCTCATATGCTGGTATTCTTGATTTTCACCTAACAGATACTTCAACCAGACTCTGGAGTTTGGGGACTCCTTTCTTTTTTTGTTCTCCTTAATTTTCTGTCTTTCTGTCCTGCATAGGATAACTTTTTATTTTTGTTGACTTTTTCACCAATCAAAAGAAGGTCAGGGCTTTTTTTTTTTTTAAATACTGTGTTACTGAGTCCAAATCAAAGATCTCATTCTCTTTTAAAATTTTAAAAACATTTTACATGTATTTAGTGTGGGGTTTTGTTTGTCTGTCTGTGTGTGGAAGTCAGACAGCATGCAGGAGACAGCTCTCTTCTCCCTCCACCAGGGCTGTTCTGGTGATAGAACTCAGACCTGACAGCAACCACTTTACCTGCTGAGCTAACTCTCTGGCTCTAGTCCTCTCATTCTTTTTTTTTTTTTTTTTTTTTGGTTTTTCGAGACAGGGTTTCTCTGTGTAGCTTTGCGCCTTTCCTGGGACTCACTTGGTAGTCCAGGCTGGCCTCGAACTCACAGAGATCCGCCTGCCTCTGCCTCCCGAGTGCTGGGATTAAAGGCGTGCGCCACCACCGCCCGGCTCCTCTCATTCTTAATAAAACCCTCTTTTGTGTAATACCACACAGTGAATATATTTCCATGTGTGTGCTTACATTTATTTTTAAAATACATTTATTTATTGTTTGTGTGTGTGCACATGTGTGGAGGTAAAGAAGACAACTTGTGGGTCCCAGGAATTGAACCAGGGCTGTGAGACTTGCAGTTAGTTAAGCGCCTTAACTGCTGAGCCAAATTGGCCCCACATCTGTTTCTTGTGAGAATATTTTATCTGCATGTAAGTGAAGAACTTACACTATGTTTCTATTTAAAGCTATTGCTAAAGTTAAATCTGGATAGGACTCATCCTTTGGGTCCTGTTAAAAAGAAAATCATCTCACCCCTTTTTTTTCCTGGTTTGAAGTTATGCATATACTGCATTCTGATGCTTTTCCCCATTTCTCCACAGCTGTGCATGCCTAAAGGGCTGTCTTTCAGAACACAAGCTGACAATAAAGATCCTCAGTTCCACTCGTTCATAATTACCCGGGAAGATGGTTCTCGCACCTATGGTTTTGTTCTCACTTTTTATGAAGAGGTTACAAGTAAGCAAATCTGTACAGCAATGCAGACACTGTACCAGATGCATAATGCAGAGCAATACAGCAGTGTGTATGCTTCATCCTCTTGCAGTATGGACTCACTGGCAAGTAGTATTGATGAGGGAGATGCAACTTCTCTTTTGAAACTCCAGCGATACAACTCTTATGACATCAACAGAGACACCTTGTATGTTTCAAAAAGTATATGCTTGATCACACCTCTACCTTTCATGCAAGCCTGCAAGAAATTCCTCCTCCAGCTTTACAAGGCAGTTACCTCACAGCAGCCACCACCCTTGCCGCTTGAGAGCTACATCCATAATATTCTCTATGAGGTACCCCTTCCACCTCCTGGGAGGTCACTGAAATTTTATGGTGTTTATGAACCTGTCATCTGCCAGAGGCCTGGGCCCAGTGAACTCCCTCTCTCTGACTACCCTCTTCGAGAGGCCTTTGAGCTCCTGGGATTGGAGAACCTAGTTCAAGTGTTTACCTGTGTTCTTTTAGAGATGCAGATCCTTCTTTACTCACAAGGTAGGTATCCTTCGCACTTCATTTTCTAAAAGCAAGTACTTATGCCCTGAACTACTTTATTTCATTGTAGAATCAATTAATGATCCTAAGTCTCTTTTGTTTCGCATAAAAAGAATAGGCTTGAGTGAGATGAAAAACTATAGATTGTTTCTATTTGAAGTGACAGTGGCTGCAGAGATAAACAGGAAGGAATTGAAAGTGTTGTGTTGACTAGTTTGGGTATATTTTTTTTTTAATGAAAACAACTCTTTATCCACAATATATAATCATTAGATGCATTGAAACCTGTTACTATACATGACTAATGGACTTTCTTTATTTACAAATTGGCAGAGTTTTACATGAAAATTCAGGGTGCATTTGAAAGCAATAAATGTAATGTTTACTCTGCAACTTCCTGAGGCAGACAACTTTGGACATCTGCCTGTAGGAGCACTGCAAGAATGAGAAAGAAAAGATGTGCGGGTGGGAAACAGATATGACTGCTCCAGACCTAGCAACAGATCTGCTAGAGTTGTATGTAGTTGTGTTTTTAACCTCCAAGTCCCAGAAGGTATTATCTTTATTGTATCTTTTATTCAAGGTTCTCCCAACACAGAT
This sequence comes from Peromyscus eremicus, assembly GCF_949786415.1. Lineage (NCBI taxonomy): Eukaryota > Metazoa > Chordata > Mammalia > Rodentia > Cricetidae > Peromyscus > Peromyscus eremicus. Next base: position 157,044,679 of record NC_081418.1, on the reverse strand, counting down.
TTAGTTAAGATACTAACAAGTTTTGTTACACTAGTACATTTTTGATGACTGATACTGAGCCTAGACTAGGATACCTGTTTCCATCTGAATATGAATTTACAGAGGAAATAGAGATGTTGTGTCATAATAGATACTGAGTTGTAGGAAATTGTAAACTAGCTGTGTACACTGTTGAAACTTTGGAAAATATGGCACAGCTATTTGGATTAGCATTTTGCTAGTTTGTATTTAGGCTGGCAGCATTGTAGAACAGTCTCCCTACTGCTACTGTTGTGTTTATTTTTTCACTTTCCTTTTTTATTTTTCTATTTTAAATTATAAGTGAAACTGAGCCAAGCAGGCTATATTTATGCTTCCCCATCTTGTGTGTGTGTTGACACTATTTGTGTGTTGACAGCCCTTCATGAGGCTTCTCAGTTTATCCTACATAATAGCTTTTGATAATGTGTTCAGTGTTGCTTTTTTGTTATCAGGGAGTTCTCTAATGGCTTATCTAAGTTCTTTATGTTCCTTTTGTTCTCATTTTCTTAGTGCTCATCATTACCTATTTATTACCTGCATGAAGCTTTTTTACTCTTTTTCCTGGAGAGATGGTAGAATTGGAGAGTTGCAGCATGATGTCAGCTCCCAGTGTCAGATTTTAGACCATTTCAGATTTCAGATTTTAGGATTAGAAATGTTTAAACAGGGTGGAGAAATGGCTCAGTGGTTAAGAGCCAGGTATTCTTGCTGGTCTTGCCGATGACCTAGGTTTGATTCCTAGCACTCACATTGCAGCTCACAACTGCCCATAACTTCAGTTCCAGGTGATCTAAGACCTTCTTTTGGTCTCCAGGGGCACCAGGCACACATGGAGCGCAGACATACATTTGAGCAAACCACTCATACTCATAAAAGAAAATAATCTTTTTTAAAACATTTAACCAGTATTGGTTTTAGAAATCATAAATGCCTTAGTTTCAAATCTCTGTTCTGCCCCTTATTAACTATAAGTGCTGTGGGTGGCTGACTTAATTCATTTTCAGAAGTGCTAGTCCTCTTGTCTCTCTGGGATGTTTTTGCCACCCACCCCTGATTAATTGTGAAAGGTAAATGAGAAGACCTAGCTGGAATTTTTAGACTGTGTTTGGTGTTCCTTTATTCAGGGGGAAATGAGACACAGGGCAGCTAAGTAATCATAGCACAAGTAAGTAATGGAGTAGTTCCAAAAATTAGGCTTATATCAGTCTCTCTCCAGATAACTAAACCATGTTGGTAACCATACTGGATCTACACGTAATATTTCCTTACCCATCTTAATACTTAATTTTTAAATTACTTACTCATTATCCAGCTATATGATAAATATATCATACTAAATGTTTGCAGAGTATGAAATGAAAGCTTTGTGTAAATGCAGTTTTGGTGGTTTTTAACATTGATAATGTCTCTCCCTTTAGAGAAAGACATTTACGTGAACACAATTTTAAAAGAGTCATTATGTTATTTGCACTCTGGTGCCCGTTTTTTGCCCTTTGTGATACTGTGTAAGGGAGTTTTAAGGATATTTAAAATTAAAGGTTCTTCAAGAACCAAACAATTACTTGTGAAAATCCAAAGTGAATCTAAGTAGATGGATTTCAATGATGAAAGTGTTCATTAAACTGATTTGAAATTTTAGTTCACAATTTATTTAGACAGATTCAGTCTATTATCTAGAGAGTCATTCTATCACAGTCTTTTTTCAATGATAATTGGCTATAAATTTTTAAGTAGAGACTGCATCTAGGAAGTCAAGGCTCTTTCCTAGTACCTTATATCAGAAGAAGAATGTCTGAAGGTTACATGAAGCCAGACATTGTAAGGTAGGAGTATGGTCCTCTTTTCAAAAGAATAGTGGAAATATAAAAGATGGAGAATTTAAACACCAGTGTCTGACTTTTGGTACCAATAATTAAAGCCTCCAGAACACTTCTGGGTCTTGCTTACTTACCTCCTTTGGCTCTTCACAAAGAAAATAAGCAGTTACTGCCACCCACACAACCCTTGTTCCTGTTCTATGTGCCTCTGCAAGGCTCCTCAGCCAGTTCTTCAGTCTTCTCCTTTACTAGTTGTTGGAAAGTAGAAGCTACTTGTTTTCTTGAAACTGTTGGAAGTCTTTTAATTTACAAATTGCTAGTCATGCCAAAGTAGATCTCATTTATTGGTTATAGTTTATCAATCATAAAAAACAATCCTAATATTTTGGTAGAAAAAAACTATGTTTCCATGACCTTGATCCAAAAAGCAATACAATTTAACCAGCTTTGACTAATATTTTAGTATTACTAGATTTGAGGTGGGTGGCGGGAGTTGCCTTGAACATGCTAGGCAAGTGTTCTACCAGAGAGCACATCTTCACCTACTATTAGACTTATTTTATGTTAAACATAACCTTAGTGTCATTAAAATTGTTTCTCTGTGTAACAGCCCTGGCTGTCCTGGAACTCACTCTGTAGACCAGGCTGGCCTTGAACTCAGAAGTCTGCTTGCCTCTGTCTCCTAAGTGCTGGGATTAAAGGTGTGCACCACTACTGTCTGGCATTTGTCTTTGTCTTTTTATTTTTTATTTTTTTTTAAGATAGGGTCTCATGTGGCCCTGGCTGGCTTTGAGCTCACTATATATCTGAGGATAACCTTGAACTCCTAATTCTCATTTCTCTACTTCCTAAGTGCTGGGGTTACAGGCATTCATTGCCATGTCTAGCTCTATTTGTTGTTTTTAAAGCAGTAAAGAAGGTTTTTTTCAAGCCAATTGTGATAGCTATCTGGGACTATCCTCTGCAAGCATGCCTTTAATAGTCTGATTTTACACTGCCCATCTATCTGACCATATGACAGAGTCATAAGTTAGTAAAGATTCAGATGTAAAGGTCTTTACCATTGTGTCTGCTCTTTTTTCACTGCTAGAGAAACAGTGTGTGATTTAGTCAATCCACTGAGCTGATTTGTTTTTAGCTTCCTCAGTTGTCATAATGACCTTCAAAACAAGATATGTTCATTTGCTTTGGAGCTGCCATCCATAAACCAAGTAGCCCTTTGTTGCCTGATGAGAGGTGTCATGTCCAAGTGACAATGGAACCTGGCAGATTATCGCACAATTCCAGCCAGTCCAACAGAAAAAGAGATGCTCTGCATTATATGAATCTTTGCATGCCAGTGTTAATGAGATACAATATAAACTATCTCCATTTTATTATGTAACTTTCCTTCAGAGAGTTTTTCTGACCTTACATGATACCATGAATATTTCAAATTATAAGATTTTATGTACTTCAGTAATGGGGACCATTTGGCTTAATATCCAATTGCAAACTCATAGTTGCTCCTCTAATGGAAATTCTGTAGTCCATTGCCCCTACAGTAGTTACTAGGAAATATAGATATTTAGTCTAGTCTCCATAGTTGTTTCGTGGAGAATTTGTGTGTATCAGCACTGCAGCTTCTCGTTTACATTGTTTGCTCAGGAAGTCTTATTCGTTCCCATTTAGCATGTCTAATTAGTATGGCTTGAAAAGTGAATTTATATAATGTCTGTCCCATAATAGTACATACTACATAGAGAAAGTGTTCCCATAAAGCATTCATCTAAACCCTGTTTAAATATTCTAATTCACTTTAGACTTCTACCTGAATTCCATCAACCCTAACATTTTGTTTGTTTAGTTTTTCAAGACAGGGTTTCTCTGTATAGCCCTGCCTGCCCTGAAACTCACTATGTAGATCAGGCTGGCCTTGAACTCAAAGATCCACCTGCTTCTGCCTCCTGAGTGCTGGGATTAAAGGTGTGTACCACCATTACCCAGTGTAACCATCACATTTTAAATCCTATCATATTAATTATAGCCTGTGATAACAGATTTTAGTACCATACTATATGAGACACCTTTGTAAAGCTGTTCCAGAAATGTCTTTTTTCTACCCTGACCATTTCTATGAGCCTGTGTATTAGCCAAGGGACACTAGTCCTTTTGTCTTTCCTGAATATTGATTATGGCCCAAAGAGGCTGTAATTTATGTTTTTACTTGATTTTTATTATTTTTTAGTTTATGTTTATGGATATTTTCTGTGTGTAATATATGCACCACATGTGTACAGTGCTCGAGAGGCCAGAAGAGGGTGTCAGATCCTTTGGAACTGAAGTTACAGGCAGTGTAAGCTGCCACATGTGGATGCTAGGAATCGAGTCCAGTTCCTCTAGAAGGGTAGCCAGTGCTCCTAACCACAGAGCTATCTCTCCAGCCCTAAATTCATGTTTCTTGTTGAAAACTGGCTTCTAGCACTTTAAATTTCTCCAAACTGAGACAAAAAAGAAAGAAAGGAAGAAAGAGAAAAAGAGAGAAAGAAAGAAAAGAAAAACTAAACAAAACTTGATTGGGCTCCTTAATAGTGAAAACTTATCAAGTGTTTTTATTATTAACTAAATTATCTTAACTAAAATTATATTAACTTATATAAGTTATACTAACTGAAAAAACTTTAGTTAATCTGCCTTCCAGAGTGCTGTTAAGACCCTGTTTAAAAGCTGAGTGGTGGTGGTGTACGTCTTTAGTCCCAGCACTCCAGAGGCAGAATCAGTCAGATCTCTGTGAGTTTGAGGCCTGGTCTACAAAAAGTTCCAGGATAGTCGGAGCTACACAGAGAAACCCTGTCTCAAGAAACCAAAAACAAAACAAAAAAAGTCCATGTTTAAATCTTATCAACATCTTTTATTTGACATTTTTAATTAATTTATTTTATGTCTTATTTATTCCCTTACAATTTCATTACATTGACAGATTTTCATATGTTGAACCATCCTTGCATCCCTGGGATGAAACCTACTTGGTCATGGTGGATAATTTTTTTGATGTGTTCTTGGATTCAGTTTGCCAGTATTTTGTTGAGTATTTTTGCATCAATGTTCATGAGGGAGATTGGTCTGTAATTCTTTTTTTTTTTTTTAAGATTCATTTTTTTATTATGTATACAGCATGTACAACTGCAGGCCAGAAGAGGGCATCAGACCTCATTACAGATGGTTGTGAGCCACCATGTGGGTGCTAGGAATTGAACTCAGGACCTCCGGAAGAGCAGTCAGTGCTCTTATCCTCTGAGCCATCTCTCCAGCCCGTAATTCTCTTTCTTTGTTGCATCTTTGTATGGTTTGGGTATCAGGGTAATTGTAGCCTCATAGAAGGAGTTTGGTAATGTTCCTTCTGTTTCTATTGTGTGGAACAATTTTAAGAGTATTGGAATTAATTCTTCTTTGAAAATCTGGTAGAATTCTGCACTGAAACCATCTGGTCCTGGGCTTTTTTTGGTTGGAAGACTTTAGATGACTGTTTCTATTTCTTTAGGGGTTATTGGTCTATTTAAATAGTTTATCTGGTCTTGATTTAACTTTGTATATGGTATCTATCCAGAAAATTGTCCATTTCTTCCAGATTTTCCAATTTTGTGGAGTACAGGTTTTTGAAATATGACCTGATGATTCTCTGGATTTCCTCATTGTCTGTTGTTATGTCTCCCTTTTCACTTCTGATTTTGTTAATTTGGGTGCTCTCTTTTGCCTTTTAGTTAATTTGGCTAAGGATTTGTCTATCTTGTTAATTTTTTCAAAGAACCAACTCTTTCTTTCATTGGTTCTTTGTATTGTTCTCTTGGTTTCTATTTCATTGATTTCAGCCCTCAATTTGATTATTTTCTGGCATCTATTCCTCCTGGGTGAGTTTGTTTCTTTTTGTTCTACAGCTGTCAGTTGTGCTGTTAAGTCATTGGTATGAGATTTCTCCATCTTCTTTATGTGTGCATTTAGAGCTATGAATTTTCCTCTTAGCACTGCTTTCATAGTGTCCCATAAGTTTGGGTATGTTGTACTTTCATTTTCATTGAATTCTAGGAAATCTTTAATTTCTTTCTTATTTCTTCCTTGACCTATTAGTGCTTCAGGTGGGCATTATTCAGTTTCCATGAGATTGTAGGCTTTCTATAATTTTTGTTGTTGTTGAAATCTAACTTTAAGGCATGGTGGTCCGATAAGATACAGGAGGTTATTCCAATGTTTTTGTATCTGTTGAGATTTGCTTTGTGACCGAGCATGTGGTCAATTTTTGAGAAGGTTCCATGGGGTGCTAAGAAGAAGGTATATTCTTTTGTGTTAGGATGGAATGTTCTGTAGATATCTGTTAAGTCCATTTGTGTCATAACATCTGTTTAGTCCTTTATTTCTTTGTTTGTTCAGTCTGGTAGATCTGTTTTTTGGTGAGAGTGTTGTGTTGAAATCTCCCACTACTAATGTGTGGGGTTTGATGTGCGATTTAAGCTTTAGTAATGTTTCTTTTATGAATGTGGGTGCCTTGTATTTGGGGCATAAATGTTCAGAATGGGACTTTATCTTGGTAGATTTTTCCTGTAATAAATATGTAATGTCCATCCTGATCTCTTTCGATTGATTTTAGTTTGAAGTCTATTTTATTAGATATTAGGATAGCTACACACCAGCTTGCTTTTAGGTTTATTTGATTGGAAAGCCTTTTCCCAGCCTTTTACTCTGAGGTAGTGTTTGTCTTTGAAGTTAAGGTGTGTTTCTTGTATGCAGCAGAAGGATGGATCCTGTTTTTGTATCTATTCTGTTAGCCTGTGTCTTTTTATAGGTGAGTTGAGACCATTGATATTGATGGATATTAATGACCTGTGATTGTTAATTCCTGGGTTTTTTTTTTTTTTGTGGTAGTGTTGCATTTTCCTTCTTTGGTATTTGTTGGTGTGGGATTATCTATTGCTTGAGTTTTCATGGGTGTGTTTAGCTTCTTTAGGTTGGATTTTTCCTTCTAGTGCTTTCTGTAGGGCTGGATTTGTGGATAGGTATTGTTTAAATCTGGTTTTATCATGGAATATTTTGTTTACTCCGTCTATGGTGATTGAGAGTTTTGCTGGGTATAATAGTCTGGGTTGGCCTCCGTGGTCTCTTAGTGTCTGCATAACATTTGTCCAGGACCTTCTAGCTTTCATAGTCTCTATTGAGAAGTCTGATATTATTCTGATGGGTCTGCCTTTATATGTTACTTGGTCTTTTTCCTTTGCAGCTCTTAATAGTTTTTCTTTGTTCTGTATGTTTAGTGTTTTGATTATTATGTGGTGAGGGAACTTATTATTATTATTTTTTTTTATCTAGCCTGTTCGGTGTTCTGTAAGCTTCTTGTATCTTCATAAGTATTTCTTTCTTTATGTTAGGAAAGTTTTCTTCTATGATTTTGTTGAATATATTTTCTGTGCCTTTGAGTTGGTATTCTTCTCCTTCTTCTATCCCTATTATTCTTAGGTTTGGTCTTTTTCATGGTATCCCAAATTTCTTGGACATTTTGTGTTATGACTTTTTTGTCTTTAGTGTTTTCTTTGACTGAAAAATCTATTTTCTCTATTGTGTCTTCAACATCAGAGATTCTCTGTTCCATCTCTTGCATTCGGTTGGTTATGCTTGCTTTTGTAGTTCCTATTCGTTTAGTCAGTATTTCTATTTCCAGCATTCCCTCAGTTTGTGTTTTCTTTATTGTCTCAATTTCAATTTTCAAATCTTGAATTGTTTCCTTCATCTGTTTAATTACTTTTTCTTGGCTTTCTTTAATTTCTTCCAATTTTTTGTTTGTTTTTTCTTCCATTTCTTTAAGGGAATTTTTTATTTTCTCTTTAAGGGAGTTTTTCATTTCCTCTTTAATGGAGTTTTTCATTTCCTCTTTAAGGGAATTTTTTATTTCTTCTTTAAGGGCCTCTATCATCTTAAAGTCATTTTTAGGATTGATTTCTTCTGCTTCTTCTGCCTTGGTATGTTCAGGTCTTGCAGGTGTAGAATCACTAGGTTCTGATGTTGTCATATAGGTCTTTATGTTGTTGCCTGTATTTTTGCATTGGCATCTACTCTTCTCTTCCTCGGCGTGGTACAGGTGGTGTCTGTGTCTGTAGGTGCCTCTCTTGTTCTAATTGATAGTCTTGGTTCACTAGGAGTTCTTGGTTAAATCGGTGCTATTGGGCTCTGTTTCTTTGTGAGCAGCTTAGTCCAATCAGTGTTAGTGGGTTCTGTCTCAGGGAGCAGTTGTTCCCAGTTGGTGCAGGGTGTGCTTATGGTTTCAGTGGTTATTAGGTTCGTAGGGTTTTGGTTTTGTTTTGTTTGTTTTTTTGTTTTTTGGGGGTTTTTTTTTGGTGGGGGAGCAGGGAAAGGTAGCTATCTGGTCCCTGGGACTCCAATGGTTAGGGCCTAGGGGCTAGAGACCTGATCTGCTGGTCTAGAGATGGGGACTTACCTGTTCCCAGTCGGTGTAGTAGGCTTATGATTCTGGTGATCTGGTTCGGTGGCTGGGCGGCGCCTTCTTTTGTGTTCTCAGGTCACGTTTTGCTCATTCGTCAACTCCTCAGCTGATCTTGTTTCAGACTGTAGGATTCTGAATCCTCTCCTGAATGGATCTCAGCTGAGCAGGTTGATCAGTAGGGTAATCTCACCAACACCTCCAAGTTGTTGGGTTTCACAGGTGGGCAGCTGGGCCCTGGGTTGGCCTCGGGCAGAATGTTCGGATCCGTTCTGGTCGTGTCCCAAGGAGATGACTCCTTCTCCGGGTGCTGGGATTAAAGGCGTCCTTGTTCCAAGCTCTTAATCTCTTTGTTTTCACTAACTCCTCAGCAGGTAATAGCTCAGTTTCTGGTCTTTATTACATCTCTGCCGCTGCTCTGTCTACCTCTGCCCCCTTATAATTTCATACATGTATACAATATGTCTTGATTTTTTTTTATTTGTTTAGTTTATGTGTATGAGTGTTTTGCCTGCATATATGCCTGTGTACCACCAATGCCCATAGAGGCCAGAACAGGGCATTGGGTCCCTGGAATGGAGTTACAGATAGTTGTGAGCTGCCATGTGGGTGCTGGAATTGAACTCAGGTCCTCTGGAAGAGCAGCCAGTGCTCTTAACCTCTGAGCCATCTCTCCAGTTTCATGTATCTTCATTAAAAATTACTTTTATTACTTCTGCATGGACAGGTGTTTTGCCTACATGTGTATCTGTGCATTATGTGCATACCTGGTACCCAGAGAAGGCAGAGGAGGGCATCAGATCCCCTGGAACTAGAGTTAGAGACATTTGTGAGCTTCTTTGTGGGTGTTGGGAATCGAACCCAGGTCCTCTGCAAGAGCAGCCAGTGCTCTTAACCACTGAGCCATCTCTCTAGTCCCCAGTCCAATGTATCTTGATCTTATCCACTCCTAGCTCATATCTCTTCCTACAACACTCCCAAGCAGGTTCCCTTCCCATATTTATATTTCTCTTTCCCTCCCCTCCTCTTCCTTCTCCTCTGTTCTCTCTCTCTCTCGCCTCTCCTCCCTTTATCCTTCCTCCCTTCCTTCCTTCCCTCCGTCCCTCCCTCTCTCCATCTCTTCTCTTCCCCTAGTGAGTTCAGCCAGTGCTCCATGCTGCAATGTTGACTGATCTTGTTTAGGTAAAACAACCGCAGCGGGTTCATGAGTGCAGTGGCCACGCTGCGTCTAGAAGACAGCATCTCGAGAATTCCTCACCATCCTCTGGCTTTTATGTTCTTTTTTCCCTTTTCCGTCATGTTCACGAACCTTGTGGAGGTTCATATAGATGTCCCATTTGTGGCCGAGCACTCAATGGTCACTTCTTCTCAGCACTATGACCACTTAGTGTTTCTGCATTAGCTGCTGCCCACTGCAGGAAGAAGCTTCTGTGGCCAAGACTGAAGACAGTGCTAACCTGTCATCATATCCCTTTTATTCACCCCATTTTGTTACAACCATGTTAATGTTCCATATTGTTAAGAGTCCCTTGGCTCTCCTCTCACTTCCATATCCTATTTAAATTTTTTCTTTCTTTCTTTCTTTCTTTCTTTCTTTCTTTCTTTCTTTCTCTCTCTCTCTCTCTCTCTCTCTCTCTCTCTCTCTTCCTTCCTTCCTTCCTTCCTTCCTTTTATTTATTTATTGTGTGTGTGTGTGTGTGTGTGTGTGTGTGTGTGTGTGTGTGTGTGTGTGTGTTAGGGGCCAGCAGGATGGTCCTGATGAGCTGAGATCAGTCCTTAGAACCCACAGTGGAAGAAGAGGACTAACTCCTGAAAGTTGGTCCTTTGATCTACATACACATAATAAATAAATAAACAAAAATAAATTATTTTTTAAAATGAAAGACGGAAACTATTCAGAAGTCAGTGCTCTCCTCCACCTGTTGCAGAAAGGTCCCTTGTTTCTGCTGACTGTCCTTGAGTTTCTAAGCGACTCTCTTGTCTGCCCTGCCGTTTCCCTGTAGGAACACTGAGATTACACACATACGGCTTTTGACATGGGTTCTAAGGTCAAACTCAGACCTTCAGGCTTATGTGGTGTTGGTGTTCTAGTTTCATTTGGTTGCTGTGACAAATTTAGGGAAGAAAAGGGTTTATTTGTTTGACAATTCCAGATTATAGTCCATCGTAGCAGGGAAGCTCCTGTGTCAGGAACTTGAAGCAGCTGGTCACATCACATCTGCAGTCGGGAGCAGAGAGAAGTGGGTGTAGGTAACCACTCGCTTGCTTCCCTGTGTTCAGTTAGATTTCTTCATTCTTTTACAGTTCAAGATTCCCTGCCTAAGGAATGCTGCCCACAGTGGCTTGGGTCCCCAATATCAGTTAACAATCAGGACAAACACCACAGACATATCCACAGGATAACCTAATCCAAAAAAATTCCTCATTAAGGCATTCTTCAAGAAAATTCTAGATAAATGTCAAGTTGACAGTTAAAACTAACCAGAACACGTAGTAAGAACTTTTACCCTCTGCCATTTCACTGGCTGTGATCTTTATATCCTTATAATTTATGTTTTGTTGACATTGTAACATAAGCAAATTCACTAAATCTCAGATTGTTCAGTTTTATAACAGATTATATGAAGATCACATCAAATAAACCTTCATAAACAACAGCATTTGGCTAATAGACTGGCATAATCAGTGAGCAGTATTCCAGTTATCATAAAGCTAGTGCTCACAGGGCTGTTACACAAGCATGTCAGCGCCCATATGAGGTATCCCTCTTAGCATTTATACAGGAAATCAGACAGACTCTCTCCTCAGACTAAACAGACCTTCCATTGTTTTTTATTCAGTCTACCAGGCTAGTTATCCCCTTGAGTGTATCTGAATCATATGCATTTGTTCCACAGTGACATATAGTTCCTATATCAATTCGAGGTTGTTCTATTCTGAAATATTTAAAAATAAAAAGGCCAGTTTGGGTGACACATGTTTGTGATCCCAACACCTGAGAGGCAAAGACATGAGGGTCTCTGCAAGTTTATGGCCTGCCCAGTACACATAGTTGGCATAGAGACTAGCCAGGGCTACATAGCAAGAACATTGTCTCAAAAAGAGTTAGAAACAAAGACACTGCTCCAAATTAGGCACCATGATAAAGGTTCTTTAGGACACTGATGTTCCCCCAAATGAGGAACTTCACATTATATCCACCTTAGCTTAGTGGTTTTGCTCTTCTCTTACGTGAACTGCCTTTTTGCTGACTACACTCTTAGAAGTGCCCTGTTGTTTCCATATAATTTTACCTCTTGGAGGGGGATTTGAACCTGGTGGTCAAGCTCAGACCAACTGAAATCTGAGCTTGTTCCAGCATCAAGCTCTAACTTAACGCTCTCCTTTAATTTGATTTTAGTGCTTAAATAGCCAGGGGATTTTATATTTTGTTATTTTATTATTGGTTTACGTTTCACTAAGTATCTGTAAACTGCCTCCCAGGAATTGGATCCATTTCTGCATTCCATTGGAAATTTTACCTTTGGTGATTGATCCCAGCATATCTGATTCCATACCATGGGAACCATGTGACTACCCAGAACCCAAGGATCTCTACACTTTTTCTTTTTTATTGGGTTCAGGGTTTGAAATGAGGTCTCACTCTGTAGCTCCAGATGACATCCGTTTTTCATGACACTCCTGCTTCAGCATCCCCACCCCTGACACAAGAGTCCCACACTTTCGTCTCTCCACACATGTTTCTGCAACTCTGGGCTATTCTAACAAGTCTCATGTTTTCTGATACTACCAAGTGAGAGGCCTTTTTCTTCTAGACTCCATTTCTGATGCTTACTAGGTGCTGAACAGTTAGTCTGACACTACCCAGAGCTAACAGCAAACTACAGATTTAAGGGTTCAAGCCTACCAGACTCTCACTTTTGATTCTAGTCGTAAATGGAGTCCCTCAGCTACCCACATTCCTTTCTGGCTGAGTATAAATTCAGTTTTCCTGGTAGTCTCACCCTTTGTTTTTGGTTTTGTTTTATATTGTTTTGGAGTTTTTTGTTGTTTGTTTGTTTGTTTGTTTTTGAGATGGAACGTCTCCATATAGCCCACACAGGTCTTGAACTCATGATCCTCCTGCCTCAGCTTCCTGAATACTAGGGTTACAGATTTGTGCCACCAAGCCTGGCTCCTTGGGTTTGATAATCTGGTAGAACAATTCACAGAAGTAATAAAAAGCACTTTATATACTTGTAATCAGCCTATTACGGAGAATACAACTCAGGAGTGGCCAAGTGGAAGAGGCACAGAGCAAGAAGGTTCAAGGGAGGAGCTTACACATCCTCTTTGATGAGACTTCTTGAGCACCTCAGAATGTTCACTACCCTGCCTCAGGTGTTCTTTTTAATTGTGTAAAATAAAATTTTAAATTTGTTTGTGGTGTGTGTGTGTGTGTGTGTGCGCGCGCGCATGTACATGCTACAGCACAAGTGTGGAGGTCAGGACAACTTTTAGGAGTCAGTTCTCGACTTCCATTTTGCTGAGGTAGTTTCTCTCATATCTGCTGCTGCAATATGTACTCCAGGTTAGCTGGCCCACCATAAGACTGGCTTGAGTTCCTGATCCCCCTGCCTCCATCTCCCAAGTGCTAAGATTACAGGAACAGGCCACTATGCCCAGCTTTCATTCCGTCTAATAACTGGTATTTTCATTTTAAGAATCTTTAAATTTTTGTTAAGTTTGACCATTTGTTTTTCTTTTTTCTCCGTCTTTTCTTTGTTGTCTATTACCTTTTGAATCAGATTATAAAATTTTCTCATTGCATTTTTTTTTACATTCTATTAGGTTAGCTTTTATAGACTCTTAATGCTTTTCTTAATAAATTTTTAGATATATTTTATTTTCTGTGTATGAATATTTTGCTTGCATTTATGTATATAAACCACATGTGCCTGGTGCCCTCAGATATCAGAAGAGAGTGGCAGATCCCCAGGAACTGGAATTATGGATAGTTGTGAGCTGCCACGTGGGTGCTGGAACCAACCAAGAACAAGGAAGTACTCTCCAGCTCCTCTTCCTGCTTGCTTTTAACGGTTTTACTTTGTCCTAGTTTTTCTTTAAGTTATTTGTGTTGAGACAGGGCTTGAGAGTCTCAGGCTGTCCTCAAACTTGCTATGCGGTGTAAACTGCCCTGGAATTCCTGATCATCCTCCTTCAACTCGCAAGTGCTAGGATTTTACTGTGTTTTGGGACAGGTCTCACTAGGTCATCCAGGCTGGCTTGGAATTATTTAGTAATTTTCCTGTGTCAGCCTCTCAAGTACTTGGTAATCCGGGTCCATACTACCACACCTAACATTTTTGAAATTTTGAACATGAACACTTAGTCTGATACTAATCAGAATCTTTAATTCAGATAACTGCCCTGGGGCTGTAGCTCAGTGGTAGAGCACTTGCCCAGCATATGTGGGCGATAGGTCCAATCTCCACCTGGTGCTGGCCTTGAGCTTGTTATTTTATCAAGAATGACTTTGAACTTCTGATTCTTCTACCTCCACCTCCCAAGTACCTGTGCCTAGTTTACGTGGTATTAAGGACTGAACCTGTGGCTTCATGCATGTTAGGCAGGTATTCTACCAACTGAACTATGTCCCCAGTGTTAGGAGTGCGGATGAAGTGAGCACCACCACATTCGGCTTTTTCATTTGTGTTCTAAGTATAAAACATGTATTATTAAGTTTACATGTCATTCATGTTTAGCCACTGGCCATCTCACCTGCTCAAGTTTTGTTCAGGATTTGTGGGGAGAGGAGGAAGGAGGAAGGACAGAGAAGAGTATATGAATGGGTGTGAATATTCTTTTGTGTGGGTGAAGGCACATGTGTGCCATTGTGTGCACGGTGAGGTCATAGGACAACTTTGAGGTATTAGTCCTTACCTTATCACTTTGTTTGAGACAGGATCTTTTCAACGCTGTGCATGCCTAGTTAGCTGGCCCTCAAATTCCCACCTGACTCCTAAGAGGGATACTGGAATGACAGATGCTTGTACCACATCCCACTGTCTAGGCAAATTAATTTTGTGTTAACTTTTTCTTTGGCACTTTTGTACATGTATATAATACATTCTTTTTAAATTTTAATTTTTTTTGTTTATTGTTAGAGGAAATGTAGATGGTAAGTGTAGAGGTCAGAGGATAGTTTTCAGGAGCCAGCTGTCTAGGAATTGAACTCAGGTCATCAGGCATGTGCAGCAAGCACTTTTATACCCCTGAACTACACCTTGTCGACTCTGTAATGCATTCTGGTTATTCTCATCTTTCATCTTTCCCATCCTCTCTTACCCCTTCCCACTCCTACAAGGCCTTTCTCATGTTCATGCACTTTTGTTTGGTGACTCACCAAGTTTAAGCAGGGCCATCTGCATGACCATGGGTGTATCCATTGGAGCCTGGTGGATAGTCTAGCCAAATTTTTGAAAGTGTGTTTTACTATGAAACGTAGCCAAGAATAATTTTGTCAATATCCAAAGTTGTATTTTATTTTACATTCCTTAGATGTTAATATATTAATTTCTCAATACATTTATTGGCCAATTACAATGTAATAGACCCTGGATTCCATTCTGAGAATTCTGCTTTGTGTGGTAGTATAAGCCTTTAATCCCAGCATTGGCTGGCTGACAGACAGGCAGATCTCTGTGAGTTGAGGCCAATTTGGTCTAAATAGTGTTTTCCAGATCAGCCAGGGCTGCATAGGAAGACTCTGTCTCAAAATAAAATAAAATAAAAATATAGTCATCACTTGGAGCTGGTGAGATGGCTCAGCCAGCCCAGTTTTGGGGATTTTCTTGGGAGTTAGTTTTGGGGTTTTATGTATGTGTATGTTTGTCTGGAAGTTTCTCTTTGGTTTTGGTTTTGTTTTATTTTAAATATAAACATTTGTTGGGCATGATGGTAGACTCTGCTACTCAGAAAGTTGAGGCAGAAGGATCACTTGATTATAGGACCAGTCTGGGAAACATAGCAAGACATCTCTTTAGAAGAAAAGGGATGCAGGAGAGATGGCTCAGCAGTTAAATTTGCTTTTCATGAAGTCTAATTTAAGTTGAATCCCTAGACCACATGGTAGCCAGAAGAAAATGACTCTCTCAGGTCGTTTTCCAGCCTCCACATGTGGCACACACCTATCTTGTACCTTCTACTAAATGAAAGTGTAATTTTTTTTTTTTTTTTTGGTTTTTGTTTTTCGAGACAGGGCTTCTCTGTGTAGCTTTGGAGCCTTTCCTGAAACTCACTTGGTAGCCCAGGCTGGCCTTGAACTCCCAGAGATCCACCTGCCTCTGCCTCCTAAGTACTGGAATTAATTAAAGGTGTGTGCCACCACCGCCCAGCTGAAAGTGTAATTTTAAAAAGTATGTGTGTGTGCAAAGAAAGACACAGGTATACAGAGATAGTAAATTAGGGAACAGAGGCATATGGATAATTATAATAGAATTATCATAGTTTTAACAAGATGAATAATTAATGTTGTAAAAGAAATAGGAAATCCCAGCAGTTAGAGAGCAGAGGCAGGTAGAGCTCTGAGTTTGAGGCCAGCCTGGTCTACAAAGTGAATTCCCAGACAGCCAGGGCTAACAAGAGAAACCCTATCTCAAAAACAAACAAACAAACAAACAATAAATGAGTAAATAAAAAATATGTTTGTGGTGGTTTGAATAAGAATGGCCCCCATAGGTTCATATGTTTAAATGCTTAGGGAGTGGCACTATCTGAAAGGATTAGGAGGTGTGGCCTTGTTGGAGGAAGCATGTCACTGGGGCCTTTTGAGGTCTTCATAATAGAAGGTGGCTCAGTGAAGTGCTTGCCAGGTGAGCCTGAG
Source organism: Peromyscus eremicus (assembly GCF_949786415.1). NCBI lineage: Eukaryota > Metazoa > Chordata > Mammalia > Rodentia > Cricetidae > Peromyscus > Peromyscus eremicus. The sequence goes on along the minus strand of NC_081418.1, from coordinate 157,028,514 downwards.
TCCCTGAGTTGAAATCCTTATCACTTACGTAAAGACCAGGTGCCGTGGTGCGCACCTGCAGCTTGAGCTCCGAGGAAAGGAGTAGTGAAAACAGGTCTCTGGAGGCCAGTGGCCAGGCAGTGTAGCCAGATGGGTGAATTCCGATGAGAGACCTCTCTCACACATATATACATGTACACATGAAAAATGCTTAAAGAAAAACTATATGTATTTTTTCTTTTTGCTATGCTAGTGATTGATCACAGAGGCCACTACTGCTTTTTATTTCTTGATTCAGTTAAAAGGAATGATCTGTTTCTGCCAAGTATCTCATTGCTGAAAAGTGTATGACATATCAACCAATCTTGAAGAGAATTCAAAACTAAAAAGATTAGACACAGAATATTTACAAGTGGGAGATGGTAGTAAAGGGAAATGAACAGTGTCTCTTCAAGTCCAGGAGAAGAGAGAGAAATGTGTAATTTATTTTTACTTCTTATGGTGTTTTTTCTATAAATAAAGCAAGAAAATAACCCACAGTACAAACTATCATTACTTGAGGAAAGTGTATTTTCCAGGAGGCTGCATGTTTCTTCAATCACAAGTTAACTAGCCAACTTGCTAGGAATTTAGTTTGTTCAAATCCCTTTGCCTTTCAGTTTAGTTCAACCATGAGACAGAAACTGTGAAGTAATTTAGGCAGAGGACTGTATATGAATTATTATTAAGCTGTATTAGAAAATAAACTATAAAGGGATAAACTCTGAAGCATACTCAATGAAGCACAAACATTTAAATGTGGGAACCCCATACCCCAAAGCTGTAGTGGATACCTCTTGAAGAAATTCTGTTCATAAGGTATGGAGAAGACCAATAGATTACTTGTCAGTATGTTGCCTGGACAAGAGCTGATCCTTGGTCACTGATCTAACAAGACAAAGTCCAGGGCCCATGTTGTCTGTGACTGGTAAACAGACCCACGGGATTTGTTGGATATCACTGCAATAGGAGGTCTGCATATACAGTGTATTCGAGGAGCATAGGAAGAGGTATCCACTGACTGCTCATTCTCAGCATATGGCATGGCAGTGTGCCACCAGATGTCTTCGCATACCCACACTGCTGGTCCTCCAGGCAGCCAGACAGATTGCTTCCTGGGACCAGGAACAAACAAAATGTCTCCATTGCCCCCTACTGGCAAAGCTTAGTATTGTATTCATTGTAACTGAGAGACTATTTAATGAATAATTGGCACATAATTGGCTTAAAACTTGAAGCTACCTTTCACATTATCTAGCATATGATAAAGAAAGAAATATAAAATCAGACACTGATGTCTTAGAACTGATAGCCCTTGCTGTTTATATGGATTAATCTGCTGCTCACATCTAAGCCATGCTTTTCTGTAGGACAAGCAACCACAAGAGAATAGCAAACAGTGTTATGTGATCCATAAAACACACACATACACACACACACACACACACACACACACACACACACACACACAGATGGAATGGAACAGGGGCTCTCTGATGCATAGCAGGCAAATGCTCAACCACCAGCCTACATTCCTAATCCCAATTACAGATTTATACTCATTATAGATCAAATTTATTAAGATACTGTGGTTTGGTTTTCTTGTCGGGCTTTCTTTGGACCGCCAGCCCCCAAATAATGACATAGACTTATTATTATTTATGAAATCTTGGCCTTTAGTTTAGGCTTGTTTATAGCTAGCTCTTATAACTTAAATTAACCTGCTTCTATTAATCTACTTTCTGCCATATGGCTTTTTACCTCTTCTCTATTCTGTATGTCTGACTCTGCCCATATCTCGCTGGCATCTCCTGCTGTGCCAGATTCTAACCCTGAGCTCCTCTCTGTGCCTGGAAGTCCTGCCTAACCTCTCCTCCCTAGCTGTTAGCCATTCAGCTCTTTATTAAACCAATCAGATGCATTAGGCAGGCAAGGTAAAACAGCAACACATCTTTACACAGGTTGCTCAAATATCCTGAGACAAGATACCTACCTGGTCACAGAGTTCCTTCATATCTGACAGCTTCCTATCCAAAGCAAGTCTCTGTTTTCTGAAAGCCCCAAATTATCCTACAAAGTCCCAAATACTACAATGGTCTTTCTTCACTAAGATGTTCCACAGTTCCTGAAGAGTATGCATATTCCTTCTCTACAATTACTAATAAACACAGCTTTCTTTGTTTGTCTGTTTTTTGAAACAGGGTGTCTCTGTGTAGTCCTAGCTGTCCTGGAACTCACTCTGTAGACCAGGCTAGCCTGGAACTCACAGAGATTCACCTGCCTCTGCTTCCCAAGTGCTGAGATTAAAGGCATGTACCACCACCATCTAGCTCTGATTTCTTTTTATACCTACAAAATAAGTGCTAAAATAATCAGATTATCAAAGATGTAGCCATGATCATCTATACAAGAAAAGAAAAATTAGCCTCTGAATTGGAGATACATGGGTATATGCATATATGAAAGTGATTCATAGCAACAATATTGTACCTTTTCAGGAGGCTAGATAGCAAGAACAGTTTATTAGTTTTTGATTCCTCCACATTTTAAGAGAATTCAGGGCTGTGTGTGTATAATGGCACATGCATTTGATCACAGCACTGGAAATGCAGAGCAGAGACAAGCTGATCTCTGAATTCTGGTCTGTATAGGAAGACCCTGGAGAGAGAGGCAGGTGAGGAGAAGAGGGAGAGGATGCAGATTACTCACCTACCACTGATTGCAAGAGTGGTGATGGTGTTTCCATACTTTCTGCAAGTTATTCAGGGAAATAATTTAATTATGATGAGCTAGAACTGACCTACTTTCTCCATGATCGTGAAAAAATATTTTTCAATTTTTTGAAGATTTATTTATGTATATGACTATTTTGCTTGCATGCATATATGTGCACCATGTGCCTGGTAGCCTCAGATCAGGAGAGGGGGTCAGATCCTCTGGAACTGGAGTTAGTGCTGTTTGTGAGCCACCATAGGAGTGCTGGGCTTCGAACTCAGCTCCTCTGCAAGAACAGTGAGTGCGCTAGACAAGTGAACCATCTCTCCAGTCCAAAAGTATTTATCTTAACACAGTTTCCTTATGATGTTTTAGGTCTACTGCAGCACTTGTTTTCACTTGGATTCTCCCCTTTTGTTTCTCTGGTTCTGTACAGATTATCAGCGTCTGATGACTGTGGCAGAAGGCATTACCACACTCTTGTTCCCATTTCAGTGGCAGCATGTTTATGTACCCATCCTCCCTGCCTCTCTGCTACATTTTCTTGATGCCCCTGTCCCTTATCTGATGGGTCTTCAATCAAAAGAAGGAACTGACCGGTCTAAATTAGAACTTCCACAAGAGGTAAAGCTGGTCATTAATGATGAAGTATATGCTATTTGTTGACTTAGGCCATGGCTTTTATTATGTAACATTGTCTTTGTGCAGTATTTATATCTGAATCTCCCAGGTGTTGTGGGTTAGGGCCTGAGCCCTAGCCTGCAAACTGTTTCTTCTGGTACTTGATATAACACAGCTATTAATTAATACACTTCAAAGAAGGACAATAACAAATTTTCACAACTTTACATTCCTGAAGGTGGTGCAATAATAGTTTGATATTACCATTTTGTTACTCTAAAAGCATTTAACTTTTTTCCATCCTCATGCTGTAAATTTTGTTTTTAAGCAGTGTATTAGTCAGGGTACTCTAGAGTAACAGAATTTATAGAATGAATATATAGGCTCTAATGCCAGTGAAGGAATAGACTTGCTCGTGGGATGAGAGCAAGCAGGCAAAAAAGGAAGCTTCCTTCTTCCATGTCCTTATGTAGGCTTCCAGAAGAAGGCGTGGCCCAGAGTAGAGGTGGGTCTTCCCACCTCAAAAGATCTGGATTATAAGTCGATCTTCCCACTTCAAATTAAGCAAAAATACCTCACAGGTGTGCCCCTCCATTTTGGAAATTTTAGTTAATTCCAGGTTGACAAACAAGAATAGCTGTCATAACAGGCTGTGGTGGCGCATGCCTTTAATCCCAGTATTCGAGAGGCAGAGGCAGGTGGATCTCTGTGAGTTCGAGGCCAGCCTGGGCTACAGAGCAAGTTCCAGGAAGGGTGTCAAAGCTACACAGAGAAACCCTGTCTCCAAAAAAAAAAAAAAAAGAATAGCCGTCATAAGCTGTATATAGTCCAGACTTAACATTCCTTTAATCATTTTTATTAATTGAGTTAAATTTTATTTTTTACCTCCATTGAATAGAAAGTAATATCTCTCAGCACACAGGATAATGGAAGCAGCAGATGCTTTACTGCTTGCCATCTTTAGCTGTAGGCTAGTTATCAGCCTGTTCTTAAAGTTAACTTAGCATGGTCTGTGAGACGAAAATTTTAACCCTATTTCCTCAGCACTTTAGTTTACTTTGCTTTCTCTGCATTGTATTTTCAAATTACTTATGAATAAAATAATCAAAGATTCTTCAAAGCATTTTAAATTTAATTTTTAGCTCTTGTTAATGCTATTCAAAGTTGGAATGGAAAGCTTTGAAATGAAATATTGATGAGAATGGTATGGCCTATTTAAAATATAAAATGGTTAATTACATTATTAGCTATTTAATTGTCACCTTTTTTAATAAAATCCCTCTCACTGAGCTTAACTTGTTCTTATTTCTCATAGGGATTCTCATTTTAAAAAGTGAATATAAGCCGGGTGGTGGTGGCACACGCCTTTAATCCCAGCACTCGGGAGGCAGAGGCAGGCAGATCTTTGTGAGTTTGAGGCCAGCCTGGTCTACAGAGCAAGATCCAGGAAAGGCACAAAGCTACGAAGAAAAACCCTGTCTCAAAAAAACAAAAAACAAAACAAAAAGTGAATATAAAATAACACACTAAGCCACAGCCATCATACTGAGTAGCAAGTGCTATAATCAGTCATCCATGTTGCCTTGCTAAAATTAACTTTACAATTCAAGGGGATGTCTTAGTTAGGGTTTTATTGCTGTGAAGAGACACTGTGACCACTGCAACTTTTATAAAGGAGAACATTTCATTAGGGTGGCTTACAGTTTCAGAGGTTCAGTCCATTATCACCATGGCGAGACATGCCAGCATGCAGGCAGACGTGGTGCTAAAGCAAGAGCTGAGACTTCTGTGATCCATGAGGCCCAGCTTGAACATATATAACCTCAAAGCCAGCCACCACAGTGGACACACTTCCTCCAACAAGGCCACACCTAATAGTGCCACTCCCTATGGCCAAGCATTCAAACACATGAGTCTGTGAGGGCCATACCTATTCAGACCACCACAGGGGAAATAGCTTAATTGAGGCCATATGAAATGTGCATATTGTCGTGTCTGTGGTGTAGGGAGTGGAGGAATGCTGTCTGCTCTCTCCTCCCTAATTTATCTTCCTTCTCTGTTCCCTGAATTTTCTTGTTTTCTCCTTAATTATATTAATGTATCTTGTTGGTTCAAAGAATTAAATTCTCCCTCTCCCTCTCCCCCTCCCTCCTCTCCCTCCTCCTCCCCCTCCCCCTCCCTCCTCTTCCTCCCCCTTCCCCTCCCCCTCCCCCTCCTCCCCCTCCCTCCTCTCCCTCTCCCTCTCCCTCCCCCTCCCCCTCCCCCTCCCCCTCCCTCTCTCCCTCTCCCTCTCCCTTTTGAGACAAGGTTTCTCTGTGTAGCCCTGGCTGCCCTGGGAATCACTCTATAGACTAGGGTGACCTCGAACTCAGAGATTCACAGGCCTCTGCCTCCTGAGTGCTGGGATTAAAGGCATGCACTACCACTGCCTGGCAAGAATTAAAGACTTTACATTTTCAAAGGAAAAAAAAAAAAACAGACTAGCCAAATGGATTTCTTGTTTTTTAAAGACTTAATGTTGTTTTGGTTTCTTTTTTTTTTTTTTCCTTCGAGACAGGGTTTCTCTGTGTAGTTTTGGTGCCTGTTCTGGATCTCACTCTGTAGACCAGGCTGGCCTTGAACTCAGAGATCCACCTGGCTCTGCCTCCCAAGTGCTGGGATTAAAGGCATGCGCCACCACTGCCTGGCTTGTTTTAGTTTTTTATTGATTATATATTGTAAATTGTTTATCAAATTATATAAGGAAATGTATTTAAATATATAAGTTCTTTCTGGTTTCTATGAATACTTGTTGAAATATTTTAATGCCACTTAGTATACATACAATTGGAAGATCTTTCTCTGTCTGCTTGTATCATTTGACTCTAAAGATATGACAATTAACATTTTTTTAAGATTTATTTATTATGTATACAGCATGTATGACTACAGGCCAGAAGAGGGCACCAGATCCCATTACAGATGGTTGTGAGCCACCATGTGGTTGCTGGGAATTGAACTCAAGACCTCTGGAAGAGCAGTCAGTGCTTTTAACCTCTGAGCCATCTCTCCAGCCCCAATTAACATTTCTAAAAGCCCTCAAAATGATGTCTGTGATTTTCTAGTTGTTTTTTTTTTCCCAATCATGAGCTCAACACTTTAATAAATATACAAACTCATCTATTCATATAATGGGATAATATGAAATAACATGAATCAACTGTAAAAGTAAGCAGTGTTTCTGTATAGAAACCATATATTAAGAGCATCATTGGCCAGGAGTGGTGGCGCATGCCTTTAATCCTAGCACTTGGGAGGCAGAGGTAGGTGGATCTCTGAGTTCGAGGCCAGCCTGGTCTACAAAGTGAGTTCCAGGGCAGCTAGGCTACACAGAGAAACCCTGTCTGGGGATGGAGGGAATGGAGAAGAGCATCAGTATTTTAGAAGAAAAAGGCAACAGCATGTCTCTTCACTCTGGAAGCATTTTACAGTGAAATGAAATAACCAGCTTCACATAATTTTAAGAAGTAGACATTAAAAAGAATAGTCTGTTTTAAGCTAGGTGTAGTATTGCATACCTTTAATCCCAGCACTTGAGAGACAGAGGTAGGTGAGTTCAAAGCCAGCCTGGTCTACATAGTTCTAGGACAGCCAGTGGTACACAGAGAAATGCTTGTTGTTGTTTTTAACAAAATCTCAATCTTCCAATTTTACTAATAAAGACTCAGGAGCCAAATGCTGGGGTGAAAGCCTACTACTAGTCCAGAGAGGCAGAGGAAGCAACCAGCTGACCTTCTTCCTCTACTGATGTCCCAGAAAAAGCTTTCTCCTATGATTTTTCAAACAAAACTCCTCCAACTCAGTGTCTCTCCCTTCTACTTACTGTGCATCTCTCTATCCATCCTCCTGACTCCCTCTTACTCTTTATGGTTTTTTCCTGTCAACTGGTTGCTTGCTCTGCCTCTTGAACTATGGTTGAATTATTTAATCCTGTTTACAATATTCAAGCAGAAAGCTCTTGGATTAAAGATGTCTGCTGTGACTGGACACACCACAACTAGAAACATTTTTTTCCAGCAAATAACACAATCTCGGGATTACTGTATGATCAAATATCTTGTAACAGACCTTGTCTCAAAAAAGACAAAAATAAGCCAGGTGGTAGTGGTGCACACCTTTATTCCCAGTACTTGGGAGGCAGAGACAGGCAGATCTCTGAGTTTGAGGCTAGACTGGTCTACAGAGCAAGCCCCAGGACAGCCAGGGTTGCACAGAGAAACCCTGTCTCAAAAAACCAAAGTAAATAAATAATAAATAAAAATAAGGCAGTCTTTTTAAAAGAAACTTACATATGCACACTAGTGATGCTTCCTATCCTTTCCCCTGAAAACTGAAATAAAATAATGACCAAATCTAGCAAGAAAGTTTCTAAAGATAGTTATAAAAATGTCACTTACAAAATTATTATTTTAGGAAAGTATGATTTTACTTGTTGGGTGGCTAATGTAACTGCTTAGACTTATAATTAACCACCTACTCCCTTTCCTCATGATTCCAAAATGATAGATGTTAGTAGCCATTTGTTACATGTCTCTTAGGGAGTATGTGGGGAAGACGAGGGTGGGAGAGGGCAGCTCTTATCAGATACTCAGAAAATACCTTGTCTGGTTTCTGTCATAGTTTTATCAACCCAAGAATATCTTCTGGTGCTGGGGATACAGCCCGAGTTAGAACATGTACAAGTCCCTGGGTTCTGTTCCCAGCATGGTGGGTGTGAAAAAGTGAGTTTTTTGTCGGAGGAGGAGGAAGAAGGAGAAAAACAAAAGGAAAGAGAGGGGGAAAGAAAGAGAAGAGAAGGAAGAATATTTTCTGAAGCTGGCACAGCTGTTATCCTAGGACTTGGGAAGTGGAAGCATTAACCTTAGCTACATAACAAGCTAGGCCAGCCTGGTCTAGATGATACATTGTCTCAAAAAATGAGAGAAAGGGGGGCTGGAGAAATGACTCAGCAGTTAACAGCACTGGCTGATCTTCCGGAGGACCCAGATTTAAGTCCCTGCGCCCACATGGCAGCTCACAACTGTCTGTAACTTTAGTTCTAGGGGATCCAACACCCAACACCCTCACACAGACATACATGCAGACAAAACACCAATCTACATAAAATAAAAATAAATAAGTCTTTAAAAATAAATCTTAAAAAATGAAAAGAAAGGAAAGGAAAAAAAATACTAGTGGGAATCTGGAGAAAGAACCATCACATACTGTTGACGGGAATGTAAATCAATATAGCTAATATGAAAGTCACCATGGACATTACTAAAAAAATTAAAAGTAGAACCTACCATATGACCCAGCTATAACACTCCTGGCTATACACCCAAAGGAATCTAAGTTTGAACACCTCAGCGATCCCTGCGTATCCATGTTTACTGATGCACTATTCATAATAGCCAAGGTAGGGAATCAGTCTAGCTGTGTATCAACAGATATAAGAAGAAGAAAAATATGACTTGCATACACAATGGAACTTTATTCAGCCACAAAAGGGAGGTTACATCATTTGTTAGAAAATGGATGAATTAGAGATCATGTTAAAGAAATAAGCCTGCTCAGATAGACAAATATTGTGTGTGTGTTCTTTCTTAATGTGGAATCTAGATTTTTCAGTGCATATGCACATACACACACATATACATATACACACACATATATACATACATATACACACACATATATATGCATACACATACACACATATACAATGAAGGTAGAAGAGTGGCTGTGTAAGGAGAGGAAGGGCCTAATGGGAAGGTTGAGAGGGTAACTGAGAGGAAAACAAACTCTCATACACAATCTAGGTTTAATAATATGTGTACATATATATTTAAGGCATGAAAGTAAACTAGGCATAGTGGCACAAATCTGTAAGAGCACTTGGGAGGTGTAGGCAGGAGGATCAGAAGTTCAAAGTCATTTCAATTGCCTAGGTAGTTTGAGGCCAGCCTGGTCTATATAGTCAGACACCCAGGACTACATAGAGGAACTCTGTCTCAAAAAACCAAAGTAAATAAATAAAATTAAAAATGCGTTATTACCAGGGAATTGTGAACCCCTTTTGCAAGTCCTTAGTCTCATTGATAAAGTAAGACAACTCAGAAAGAAACTTAAAGACACTTAGAGTTTGAGAGGAAAAACTATTGTAGGCACAATGGAAACCTTATCAGTTGCTGGGAAGATCCATATAGATAAGAAAGTGTTGTGGTTTTTTGGTTTTTGGTTTTTTTCAAGACAGGATTTCTCTGTGTAGCTTTGGAGCTTGTCCTGGAACTTGCTCTGTAGACCAGGCTGGCCTCAGACTCACAGAGATCCACCTGCCTCTGTCTCCCAAGTGCTGGGACTAAAGGCGTTTGCCACCACCACTCAGCAACTGATGTGTTTTGCGTGACAAAACGGGCAGACTCAGCAATGGAATTCTTCTAGCACCTGCATGGGAGTCAGGGGCTTCAGAAAGATAGTAAGGATGCTCAGAGGTATGGCAACTTAGAATTTTGGCCTGTATCTGAAAAAGTAAATTAAAAAGAGAAGAAAGAAAAAAATTACACTTTCCTAGAAAGAACAAAGGCTTAGCATTGAGAATATATAAACAATTGCATTGTGGGAGGGCTTCTGGTGTATGTGAGTACCTATCTCATTAAAGGGATAGTTATTTCTCCCATCTTCTTAAATACATTTTAAGTGTAACAGACAGCTTTCCTGGGAGGCAGTTTCCTATCTAGGTTGATTGTATTAGTCAGGGTTCTCTAGAGGAGCAGAACTTATAAAATGGGGAGGGGGAATTTATTTATTTTTATATTATTTATTATGTACAATAAATATATATATATTATTATTTTGAGGGAGGGTTAGTAGAATGCCTTATAGGCTATTGTGCAGCTAGTCTACAATGGCTGTCTATCAACAGAAGGTCCAAGAATCCAGTAGTTGCTCAGTCTACAAGGCTGGATATCTCAGCTGGTCTTCAATATATGCTGGAATCCTGAAGAAGTAGGCTCTAATGCCAGTGAAGGAATGGACTTGCCAGCAAGAGTGAGATCAAGTAGGCAAAGAGAGCAAACTTCCTTCTCCCATGTCCTTTGTACAGGCTGCCAACCACAGGTATAACCCAGATTAAAGATGGACTTCCCATCTCAAAGATCCAGATAAGGGGGTCTGGAGAGATGGCTCAGAGGTGAAAAGCACTGGCTGCTCATCCAAAGGTCTTGAGTTCAATTCCCAGCAACCACATGATGGCTCACAACCATCTATAGTGAGATCTGGTGCCCTCTTCTGGCCTGCAGGAATATATGCAGACAGAATATTATATATATAATAAATAAATCTTTTTAAAAAATAAAATAAAATAAAGATCTAGATTAGCAGTGAGTCTTCCCACTAGAAAAGATTCAGTTAAGCAAAAAATCCCTCACAGGTGTGCCCAGCCATTTTAGCGTTTTAGTTGATTCTAGATCGAGTGAGGTTGACAACCAAGAATAGTCATCACAATGATCCACAGGCCAATTTGGATTAACTTACAGGAGTATATCTATCTTTGAGCAATTTCGAATACCATGTCTCTGCCTCAAGCCAGAGGTATAGAACTCAGAAAGTATTCTTGTGACCAAAAATCATGTAGAAAAAGATTTTTTTTTAATTTTATTTATTTGGTTGGTTGGTTTTTTTGTTTTGTTTCGTTTTGTTTTTCGAGACAGGGTTTCTCTATGTAACAGCTCTGGCTGTCCTGGAACTTGCTCTGTAGACCAGGCCAGCCTCAAACTCACAGAGATTGGCCTGTGTCTGCCTCCTGAGCTAGGATTAAAGGCATGTGCCACCACCGTCCAATCAAAAATCATGTAACAAGTAAATTAAAGAATATTAAAGAAAAATAAATCATCTATATAAAATAGCCATACTTTACCAGGAAGGAATAACTTTACCTTAGAGAGTTTCAGAAAAGTCTTGCTACCTCCACCTTTCTCCCTTTCATATATTTAAATCTTTTTTTTATTTTAACTTTTAATGATTCTTTGGATTTCACATCATGCATTCACTCATCTCCCTGTTCCCTTGGATCCACCCTCTGCCCTTGCAACTCCCCCCCCAAAAAAAAAACAAATTTAAAAGAAAAACCAAAACAGAAACAAAAACAAACAAAGAGAAAGAAAAGACTCTTGTACTGAAGCTGTAGTGTGGCCCATTGAGTCACAGTCTACCCTTTAGTCCATTTATCTTTACTTGCAAGTGTTCATTGCCACAGTCACTGGTCTGGCTCAAGGCCTCAGGTGTCTTCTATGCCACTGATAGTGGGCTCTCACTGGGGCTCCTCTTGGATATCAGTTGTTGGCCTGTGTCATGCTCCTGCTGTTCTGGATCTTGAGATTGGAATATGGGAAGTACCATCCAGACCTAGTTATGGAAGGAAGATCTATTTCAATGACCTCCATGCCTGATAACATCTTATTAGCTACCGAACAACGTGAAGGAGGGGCAATATTTAGGTGACAAAGAGGGAAATGGAGATAGAGATGGGGAAAGTTGATGTGGGATGTTCTTCTGTACGCTGTGAATATGTTTTACTTTTATTGGTTGATGAATAAAGCTACTTTGGCCTATGGCAGGGCAGAATATAGCCAGGTGGGAAATCCAAGCAGAGATATAGGGAGAAGGGTGGAGTCAGGGCAGATGCCATCCAGCTGCCCAAGGAGCAAGATGCCAGCAGACTGGTAATGCCATAGCCACGTGGCGAAATATAGATTAATAGAAACGGGTTAATTTAAGTTGTAAGAGCTAATTAGTAATAAACCTGAGCCATCGGCCAAACGTTTATAATTAATATAAGCCTGTGAGTGATTGTTTTATAAGTGGCTACAGGACCAGGCAATACGCAGAAAAGCCCCCGGCTACAGAAAGTAATGAAGATAATTCAATAAAATGAAAGGCAAACATGATCAAAGTATAAATGTATGAAAATATCATAATGAAACAAGTTATCTTATATACTAGAAAAAATTTAATGAATAAAAGATTCTGAACCTCATATTCTGGCTTATGCAGCTCAGTGTAGTGGGCATGGGATTAGAGTGAGGAAGATCCTTGTTACAATCCTTGGCATTTCACTCATACATACAATTCTGAGCCTTGAGAAGGTTATCATAAAAGATAGAGGGCAGGAGAACACTTGCTTAGCATGCCCAAGGCCCCAGTCTCAATTCCCAACACTACACATACCTGCCAAAAAATGCAGTGCAAAGAATAATAATGGTGGTGCGTGCCTGAAATCCTAGGGCACAAGAGGTGGAAGCTGACAGGACTGGAGACCAGGGTCATGTTCATCTTATCTGTAGAGCAAATTCAAGACTAGCCTGGGATCCTCTATTTTAAAATGGTTTAAACATGGTATAATTTGTTTCTGTTTATAATAGAAATTTTAGAACTTTAAATTCTTTTACTTTAAGTTGTCACCATAAAAACATTGTTTTCACCTTAAAGGGAATAAGAGATGGTTTATTCTGTAGCCAAATATGAGTGACCTTTACCTGAGAGCACTGATTTAAATGACCCCAAATAACCATGTTCTAATGTGATAACAGTTTCATGAATTTTTCAAATGCATTGGTGGAAAAATTAAGTAAGCAGGTTACAGCAAAACAGGGAAATCTCTGCTATAGGCCTCAAATATTATTTGATGACATTCTTTGTAACGAGTATTTTTTGTACCACCAGCTCCCCAATAATGACATGGAGACTTATTAATTATGAATGCTCAGCCTTAGCTTAAGGCTTGTTCCAAACAAGAACTACATTCTGCCACGTGTCTCAGTTAACTCTGTTCTGTCCGTATGTTTGACTTCTTCAGAGTCTATGGTGAAATCCATATGCCTTTTCTTCTTTTCTTCCTTTCTCCCCGGAAATCCAGCCTATCCTCTCCTGCCCAGGTACTGACTATTCAGCTCATTATTAAACCAATCAGAAGGTGCCTTGGCAAAGACATATCTTCACAATGTACAAATATTCTGCAACAATTCTTAGCCTTTAGGATGGTCATTGTTAAATTCCTAACTTATAAAGATGTTAGGCCAATCACAGGTAGGTAATAATGCAATTTTAGTAGGCTAAAAATAGCCCAAGATAATTTGGCTCTGGATCTACAATATTGGAGCCCTCTGAAGTCATTTAAGTTGTAATCAGTCAGCCTTTTACAATTCACAAAACCTTTTTGTTTTTCTTTTTTCCATTTTAGGCCAATCTGTGCTTTGTGGACATTGACAACCATTTTATTGAATTGCCCGAAGAATTCCCACAGTTCCCCAATAAAGTGGATCTTATCCAAGAGCTGTCTGAAGTTCTTCTCCAGTTTGGGATTCCTCCTGAGGGGAGCCTACATTGTAGTGAGAGTGCCACCAAACTGAAGAATATGGTTCTGAAAGATTTGGTTAATGACAAAAAGAACGGCAATGTCCCCACCAATAACATTAGCATGTATGAGTTAATGAAGGGCAACGAAACCATAGCCCGCCTCCAGGCTCTTGCTGATAGGACTGGTGTGACTGTGGAAAAAATGGACCTCACGGCTTCTCTGAGTGAAAAAGAAAAGGATTTAAAATTACAGTGTGAAGAGGCAGAATTGAGGGACTACCAGCTCAACGTACAACTACGAGAGGTCTTTGCCAGCCGCTTTATACAGATGTTTGCAGATTATGAAGCATTTGTAATTCAGACTGCCCAGGACATGGAGTCCTGGCTGACCAACCGGGAACAGATGCAGAACTTTGACAAAGTAAAAAGAACCATAGTTTTCCTCTTTATGATTATTAACAGCCTATATTACTAGTCTTTTTAACCTTTTAAGCACAGGTTTTTCCATCCCATTAAGTATTTTATGCTAGATAAAATAGTTTTACAAGAAAGTAAATCCTTGGGAGGTAGAAGCAGGAGGGTCAGGAATGCAAGAGTATCCTCTACTACATAGTAAGTTTGAGACCAGCCTGGGAAACCTGAGACCAGTCTCAAAAACAAAAGAACAAATAGATGGCTCATAAAACTGGTCTTTGAATTGTGTATTAAATTGCTATAATATCTTATATATATATATATATATATATATGAACTTGATTCTTACTAGTCTTCTCCTGTAAGTTTTATTTACAGTTGTTTTATGACAAAGTCTAGAAAAATTAAGCCTGTTCCTTTTTTTTTTTTTTTTTTGGTTTTTCATGACAGGTTTTCTCTGTGTAGTTTTGGTGCCTGTCCTGGATCTCACTGTGTAGACCAGGCTGGCCTGGAACTCACAGAGATCCCCCTGCCTCTGCCTCCCAAGTGCTGGGATTAAAGGCATGCACCACCACCACCCGGCTGCCTGTTCCTTTTCTAAGGAATTCTCACTGATAGTTTATTCTTCATCCAATGATATAATACCCAGTTTGTTCATGTAAAGGTAATAGTTCAGTTTCATAAACCTAATTTTCTATCTTTTGTATCTTAAAAGAGAGCAAGTGGCCGGGCGGTGGTGGCGCACGCCTTTAATCCCAGCACTTAGGAGGCAGAGGCAGGCAGATCTTTGTGAGTTCGAGGCCAGCCTGGTCTACAGAGCGAGACCCAGGAAAGGTGCAAAGCTACACAGAGAAACCCTGTCTTGAAAAATCAAAAAAAAAAAAAAAAAAAAAAAAAAAAAGGATTGGGGATTTAGCTCAGTGGTAGAGTGCTTGTGTAGTAAGTGCAAGGCCCTGGGTTCAGTCCTCAGCTCTGGAAAAAAAAGAAAAAAGAGAGCAAGTGAGTAAATTTGGTTATATGACTTTTAGTCTAAGATTATGTTCCAAAGTTTTTAGAAAAAGAGACTAGAAAATGTAGCAGCTTATTACTATCCTCTGAAGCTTCTTTCTAAGATTTACTGTATTCTGTCCAGTGTTCTTCATGCACCCCCAGATTTCTCCAACAGACAAAAACACTAGAGATGTATATGAAGTCCTTTAGGTCACCGGGATGCAGTTCAGTCCTCTGCCTCTGTTACTGAACAAGCATAATTCTGCTGTTAGGATGTGTCATGAAAGACCTCCCAAAGGAGCTATCACACTCCAAGATGCTGAGTGTTTAATTGTGGAGCATCTGACAGATAGGTATTTATGTTTGTGTAGTATCAAAGATTATTTTCTGACTTGGTCATATTTTTTCTTATGGGGAATAATATACTATGTGCATCAGAATTTGCTGGTGTACTTTATGCCTGATTAAACTTCTTTAATATTAAGAAACCACTTTTCAAATATATTTCTTCTCTAGGACCTGTTCTCATTTTTGCTTAGTTTTTATTATACTTTTTCTCCAGTTTAAGAACTAATCTTATACATTCATGATCTATCTTTGAGGCAATTCAAATTCTGATTTAAGTTCATATCCTAGTACCTTGTTCTTTTTTTACTCTTATGTAGTTTCATACTAGAAGTATAATTCTTTCTGTATAACCCCTAAGAAAATGAAAATTTCATGTTGGATTCCAGAAGATTAGAGTCATCTTATTTTTCACCGAGGAAATATGCAGGGCATAGTAGTCTTGAACGCCAAGTTCTGGTTGATTTTAAATCTTAGAGAACACAAGAATCTGAACATGAAAAGCCAGATGTTTGGCCCATTTTCAAAAGGGGGGCTATATCTGTCCTATAAAAAGTAACTTTGATGTTTATCTATGAAATAACATTAAGGAGATGAACTGATTTCTAGAGACTACTATGAGTCCATCTGGATATTTGTACTTATATAAGTACAAATCTATGGAAGCACTTAAATTAAAATGTGGATTATATAAAGAAGCTTTTATTAAAAATCCCCTGAAGTAATAAAATAGAAAAATTAAATATGCTTGGAAGAAACCTGATAAATACTAAAAATAGTAACTTTATGTTGGAACTATCCTTCCATCTTTCTCCTTTTGGCTCTGACACACTGCATCTAACTTTGAAGAGTTTAAAAAAAAATGAAAAACAAAACCAACCCAGTAACTGGAATAGGAATTCACTTACAAGTTTCAGCTCATCTTAACCAAGATTAGAATTCCTGCATACATCATACATGAACCTTAAGAGAACACAAAAATATGAACACATAGGTTAGAAGCCAGTTATAATTTACTGCATCAAACAATCAAGTAAGAGGGAAGAATGGCTTGTACATTTTTGAAGATCCACTTCTATGATTTTTTTTTAGGCAATGTTTTCTCTCCCTTTTTAAGTCTCAGACAATTGTGTCAACATAAGTATGGAAGGAGTTTAATCTTGAGTTAACAAGAAGAGTGAACCTAGAAAAACATCTGCCTGAAGACCAAAAGAATTTCACCCATAGGCACTATATACACACATAGTCAGTTACTCGTCTTGTGGCTTTTTGGTTAGAGGTTCATTTCCTAGGCTAGGAACAGAGAACTGGAGAGATTACCCACTGGGAAGAAGAATCAAAATGTAATGGTAAGTGAAGTGAATGGTTGATAATCCATTGTATAACAACTTATCAACCATCATTCATAAATGATGTCCTCTCTTCTGCATAATGGTCATCAGGATACTAATATAAATCAGTTTTCAAAGGTAAGATCAATGCTAAAGTCCCAAGTGACCTAAAAATCTATAAATTTAGAGAAAAGGAAAATCAGATTTACAAGACTTTAAATGTCAAGTGTCAGTTTTATGTGTTATAAGTTTGAAAAGTAATATCCTTAACAACAGACTGTTCATGTTCATCTTATAGAATATTAAGATGACCTCATTAAAGCAAGACTTTGCTAATTATCTCATTACAGGCTTCTTTCCTCTCCGACCAGCCTGAGCCTTACCTGCCATTTCTTTCACGCTTCATTGAAACACAGATGTTTGCCACCTTTATTGATAACAAAATCATGTCTCAATGGGAAGAGAAAGACCCTCTGCTTCGGGTCTTTGATTCTCGGATTGAAAAGATAAGATTGTATAATGTAAGGGCACCTACACCCACCCTGCGGACATCTATATATCAGAAATGCAGCAGTTTAAAAGAAGCAGGTATATTTACCATGCCTTTAAAAAAAATCCATGATCATTTCTTTTTATGGACTGTTGACTTATACAACACAAAGTTAATTTTCTTTCTTTTTTTTCCTCTTTTCTTTTCCTCCCTCCCTCCCTCCCTCCCTTCCTCCCTCTCTTTTTTGTTTTGTTTTGTTTTGTTTTGTTTTGTTTTGAGACAGGGTTTCTCTGTGTAGCCCTGGCTGTCCTAGAACTCGCTCTGTAGATCAAGCTAGCCTCAAACTCAGAGATCTGCCTGTCTCTGCCTCCCAAGTGCTGGGATAAAAGGCTTGCGCCACCACTGCCCGGCTAAAGTTAATTTTCATTTTGGGACATCGTGACTAATCCTGGTATTATCAAGAAGTATTTTTATACTTTTCTTCAGATTTCTGTGAATCCCTATTTCTATAGACATTCAAAATATGCAGATTTTTGTTATTTTCTTGTGTTAGGAAAAAGTATTAATTTCTGTCTTGCTGTTGATGCTGGCTCTTTACCTGTCACCTCATGTCTCTAGGTGTTAACTTAATGTAGTTAACCTAAAACTGGGCATAGTGGTGCATGCTTGAATCCTAGCACTCGGAAGCCAAGATAGAAGGACCAGGAGTTTAAGGCCAGCCTGGGTAATGTAGCAAGATTTTGTCTAAAATAAAAACAAAACCAAAAGGAAATCTGAGACACTGTCTAGTTTACGTAACTAAAACAGTACATATTTGCTTTGTGGTATAGTTATATAGTTCCATGTCTTGAAATTAAATCTCTGGATTTTTCCATTCAAATTAAAGGCTCCCCCAGCCCTAACACCAGTTTCCTTTAAAGAATGGTGAATTTTCCTGGTCTGAGTGGTCATGAGATACATTCTGTTAAATAAATAATCCTACTAATAGTCAACATTTGAGTCTTTCCTATGTTCCAGTCACTGTGCCAGTGTTTGTCTTCATATGCCTTTTTACATGTAATCTTAATGACAGGTGTGTGCACAGCTGATTTCTGTTATTGCTTTATCACTGTCATTCTGTGGTGAGGAGGAAACTGAGAGGGTAAAGAATTTGGTTGTGGTTCTATAACTAGTTCTTGATGGAGCCATGAGTTTGATCCAGATCTGACTGATTTCTAGTACCTAAAGCTTTATTCTTTTATTAGTTGTTTTATTCATTAACAAATATGTAAAATGTACCAATTCATGTAGTTTTACACATTTATGCCTAGTTCCCAACCCATTCTTTGCTGAATAGAAATATATATCCTTTTATTTCTTTCCATTCAATAAAAAAAATGACACTTTTGCTGGACGGTGGTAGCATACACCTTTAATCCCCACTCTTGGGACAGAGGCAGGCAGATCTCTGTGAGTTCAAGGATAGCCTATCTGCATAGCTAGTTCCAGGACAGCCAGGGCTACATAAAGAAACCTGTCTCAGAAAAAAAAGAAAGTGACGCTTTTTATTTGAGACTAAGTTTTGTACTGGATAAAAGGACACAGTGGCCTTGCAGCTTTTTTGCTGCGCTTCTGTTGCGTGCTTACCTTCCTTTCCATCTTCATTTAAGTAGCTCAGTCACGGGAGGAATAAAGTTGTATTAGCATTTTTAATGAAAGAAGTATTAAATGATAACTTGTATGCAGTCTTCAAAGCATCCCTGTTGTATTCCTATGTATAACGGCAATTCATTGAAATCCCTTCAGGAAGTGGCAAGAATCTGTGTGTTTCTAGAAACTAAGGAGATAGAATAAACAAAGTTGTTTGTTCAGAGAATTGTGACTTCCAGTGCTTTTAATAGTTATGTGAATACCTCATTGGGAAAGTTCCATTCCTCTCTTTCTGACAGAATTTTTAAAATGGAATGAAGTACCAATTCCTTAGCTTAACCTGCATCTGGGAAATCTTACCAATTAAAATGGATTTTCTCTTTGTCCCTTGGAGCCTGATAATCCCACTCTCATCTCAGAAATTGTGTGAAGCACTTTTGAAAATATACCATTATAGACATAGCATGCATGAAAATAAGATGAGGTTAGGGCCATAGTTCCCCAGGAATTTAAAGACTTGAAAAAGTAAAAGGAGACTGCTGTCTACGGCTCCCCCATCTGTCATAGATTAGTTTGGTGCGCACGGCACATGCATGCATGCATACATGCATGCGTACTTTTTATACTTCTTTGTTTTGAGACAGTCTCAATAAATTGCATAGGAAAGCCTTGAACCCACAATTCTCCTCCCTTGGCTTCCTGACTAGCTGGAATTACAGGCCTGTACCACCAGGCCTGGCTCCATTATTTCTTTCGTTGGTAAAATTGTATACCCCGCCGGGCGGTGGTGGCACACACCTTTAATCCCAGCACTTGGGAGGCAGAGCCAGGCGGATTTCTGTGAGTTCGAGGCCAGCCTGGGCTACCAAGTGAGTTCCAGGAAAAAGGCGCAAAGCTACACAGAGAAACCTTGTCTCGAAAAACCAAAAAAAAAAAAAAAAAAAAAAAAAATTGTATCCCCCACTTCCCCCCAAAAAAAAGAAAAAAGAAAAGGACATAGAGATGGGTGTTGTTTCTGGTACTGGTGTTTTTGTGTTTGTGTTTCTGCTGCTGTTTTTCCTCTAACCAAAAAGAGTTTTGGTTTGCAGGTGAACCCAAGAGGCGCAGACCACCTGCTGCTGGTACTGTGCCTCCAGAGTCTTGTGATTTCTGTGTAGAAAACAAGAAAGGGATAGTAACATGATTTTCTTTTTCTTCACCAGTCACCACAAATCAATAATGACACAAACCCTTGAAAGTCTTAACAGTAGACCAAACCTCTGACCTCACAAAGCAGGCATTTGATAATTTCTGAATACTCCCTAGAAATATGATTATTAAAAAGTTACATTGTTTTATGCTCCTTGTGGATATATATATGTAATAGTTCCAATATTTACTTAAAATTAATCTTTCTTTCTTTCTTTTTTTTTTTAATTTTTTTATTTTTCGAGACAGGGTTTCTCTGTAGCTTTGCGCCTTTCCTGGAACTTGCTCTGTAGACCAGGATGGCCTCGAACTCAGAGATCCGCCTGCCTCTGCCTCTGCCTCCCAAGTGCTGGGATTAAAGGCGTGCGCCACCACCACCTGGCAAAATTAATCTTTCTATACTCATGTTTCTGATACCAAAGACCTTTGTAAACTTTGTTTCAGAGTGGCAGGATGAATTGAGTTTTCTCTAGGTACATGAATGTATGATATAGCATTTTTTTAGGAATGAAATGCCTCTAATTTATTATAAATTTAATTTATAGCCCAGTCAATTGAACAAAGACTGATGAAAATGGATCATACTGCAATTCACCCACATCTACTTGATATGAAAATCGGCCAAGGAAAATATGAGCAAGGGTTCTTTCCAAAGTTACAGTCCGATGTCTTGGCAGCAGGACCAGCCAATAACAAGTAAGCGTGTGTTTTACCTGAGTGACTAGTTGAATGAAAGAAGGTAAATGTCCTACAGTGTTAACTAGACAGTATGTGAACATTAAGTATCTATTTACATCTTTAAATTTAATTGATCCTTTGTATGCACTTGACTTTTAATTCTGTTAGGTTAAAAAAAAAAAAGACTCTAAAGACCAGAGGGTTTTTTTCCCACAGAACTATAAATAGACACATTTCTTTATTATTTTCTTTTCAATTTGCGTTTTTGTTATTGTTGTTGGCAGGGTCTCAATAATTAAAACAGATTGAGCTAGAGTTCAGTATGTAATCCAACACTGGCCTCAAATACATGATCTTCCTCAGCATCCTCTCCTTTTTGTTTGCTTTTTATTCTGCCTCCCACCATCCCACCCCAGTGCTATGGACTGAACCCAGGACTTGGTGCTTATAGATAAGTGGTCTACCACTGTGCTAAGCCCCTAACCCTACAGTCTTTTTTTTTTTCCTTGAAGTACTAGAGATCAAATCCAAGTCCACATTTAAATGATTATATTAAAACACTATCTTAATACTAATCAGGGAAGGTGACTTTTGCCAGTAACCTTGACACTTGAAAGGGGGACCTAGGAAAATTTTGAATTTAAGGATGGCCTGAACAACATAGCAAGTTTGAAGATAATGTAGTCTAGATAGTGACCCCATGTCATAAAGCAAAACAGATAAACACAGAACTTAAAACTTTGCTTAAAATGTTGGTGATTATGGGGTTCAATGTATTCACTTTTTTAAAAGATTTATGTGTATAATTATTTTGCTTACATGTATGTTATGTGCATACTTGGTACCAGTGGTAGTCATAAGAGGGCATTAGATCCCGTAGAAATGGAGTTAACAGATGGTTCTGAGCTACTATATGAATGCTAAGAACCAAATCACTCAAGCCAGGCCCCAGTATCACTCTCTCTCCCTGCTGCCTTCCAATTCAGATGTAGAACTCTTGGCTCCTTCTCCAGCACTGTCTGCCTACCTGTTGCCATGCTTCCCACCGTGATCATAATGCACTATGGTAGTTTGAGTAGGTATGACCCCCATAAAACTTGTGTTTGAATGCTTGGCCCATAGGGAGTGGCAATGTTAGGTATGGCCTTGTTGGAGGAAGTATATCACTATGGGGGCGGGCTTTGAGGTCTCATATGCTCATAGGCAGGGAAGCTTCTTTTGCAATGGTATCAATGATTGCAGACTCATAACTGGGATTGAGAGACATTGAAGGCTTCTGTGACAACTTCACACACACACACACACACACACACACACACCTGAAAAAGAAACAGTCCCGACAGGAAGCTATTGAAGATAGTTCTTACAAATTGTGATAAAGATGCTGAAGTGTAACACTTCATAGTTGATGGCTTATGGTGGAGGGGTGGGGAAGGACTCAGTTTTCTTTAAGGGGCTGGCCACTGGGAGTTTGACTAGGCTCCAATAAGTATGGGCCACACACATTGGACTTGGTGTTTCTGGTTTTTGGGGAGGGCAGCAGCTCAGATCATGAGTATCAACATGATTTCTGGCAGCAGCACAGATCGTGGACGTCAGCACTGCCTCCAGTGGCTGGATGGATCATGGAAGTCTTTCAAGGAGACAGTCCAGGAAATGAACCATTCTTCATTTTGGATATCTTGTTGCTCAGAGTCAGGGTCATAGTGCAGTTGGGCAGCATGACTGGGAGCAAGACCTGTGCTCGCTCCAGTCTTCTGTATACCACCCTGCCCTTGGTGACAGCTACCCCACTGGTACCCTGGGCACGATTGTTGTATTTGCAGCCTGTAAGTACCATGGCCCCGTGCTCTCGCCCTACAGGAAGGTGAGCAGCCATTCCATGCCCCAGACGGCACCAGCCTAGCAGATAGCAATGAGGCAAGGTGGGCAGGTGGTGGCCTGAGCCTCACAGAGGCCCAAACACCAGCCCTACTTTGCAACAACATGCTCCTTTGTCAGCTGTGGGGCCACACTCTCAAACCTGCTGCTGCCAGAGCATCTCTAATTCTACTTTTCTCCATCATCTTTCTATCTCTATTGCACATTCCTTTATTAAAGTGACATTTCAATCTGCTATGTGTCATACAGTATGTTACTTTGCTCAAACAGCTTTACATGCAGATACTTAATGTAGTGAATCATTGAACTGGTTCAAGGTTTATGAAGCACCATAAATACTGGAATATTAGTGAGACTCATCTTGGATATCCTGTTGTTTCTAAGAGTGAGGGAGATTGTGCAGCTGGACAGTGCATCTGGGGCAGGGGGCAGGACCCACACAAGCTCCAGGTCACTGCACACCACCCGCCCCAGAAGCCTACTGGCAGCACTGTGACCCCACACTCTCCTCCCCGAGTAATTTTCTTAATGCTCATTTCCCTTGTTTTGGAAAGAAAATTAAATAGGATATTTTTTTTGCTCCACCGAGCATATTTATATTTTTTTCATAGTCTTAGTGTTTATTTGCACCACCCTGCCTGTTAACCCTAATTTGTTTTGGGAAGAGGATTTCAGATTTTTTGTTGGTTGATTGGTTAGTTTAGTTTGGGGTTTATGGAGACCAAGTCTTACCAAGTAGCTTAGGGTGGCCTACAATGCACTGTCCCTTGTCTCCATCTTCCAGAAGGTGGATTGCAGACATGTGCCTCCATGCTCAGATTAAACCTGATTTTTTCAGTCCCTGTGAAATTTGTATTAACTATTTTTGACAGTACTGTTTTTCCTTTTTAAACTACATTTATTGGGGGGAATATACACATACCATGGTGTACATGCAGAGACCAGAGGACAACATTTGGGAGTTAGCCTTCTCACTTCATCAGGTCATCAGGCTTGGAGGCAAGTTCCTTCTCCCACAGGACCATTTTCAAGACCTCTGTGCTAAAGATCTACACTTGGGTCTTTATACATTCTCTCTGTTAAGTTCTATTTATTGTGAGCTATTTATGCCATGTAGTTTTTATAAGAATAAGCTGTAGAAATTACATTTTGTCTTGTGTTTCCATCAGTTGAGTGGTAGCACTTCAGGGTGAATTGAAAAGTCTTTGTTGAGAATAAGACAGTTGATAAAGGGTATATGGAGATATTCATGTCATAAAGGAAGGCAGGTCTTGGTATGGCATGAGACCAAGGAATCAAGGACAGTATTCCCAGGATTTGGGATCTGTTGAGCAAGGTTGGAAGGGAGAGAATCATTATAGAGGAAAGGACATTGTTTTTGGAGTACTTTGTATGATTTTCCTTGGCCCTTAGGCCAGAACTGAAGGGAAAACAGCAGAAGAGGTAGTGTGGAAGAGCTAATGTACCAGGAGGTGGGCATTAGCACATTAGATGGAAATGTTTCAGAGTTCTGAGGTCGGGACTAGACAGATGGCTCAGCCATTAAGAGCACTGGCTGCTCTTCCACAGGACTCAGATTTAATTCCCAGCATCCACATGGCAGCTCACAGCTGTCTGTAACTCCGTTTCCAGAGGATCTAATACCCTCACACAGACATACATGCAGGCAAAACACAGATACACATGAAATAAATTTTTTTAAGTTTTTCATAAAACATCTTATAATATAGGCCACCATTTCATAGAAATACTATCATACAATTTTAGAGTCCAGAGTAATCATATCCTAGCTCACTGACACAAAAGAGCCTTAAGTTTAGAAAGATATCCCTTTAAAAAGTTGACAGTCAAGCCTGGAGAGATGGTTTAGTGTTCAAGAGCATATATTGCTCTTGCAGAGGACCCAGTTTGGCTCATAACCACCTGTAACTCCAGCTCCAGAGGATTTTAGGCCATGCATGGGCACCCACACTCACAGGCACATACCTACACACAGACATATATATAAATAATAAAAAATTAATATTTTTAAGTGGAAAATTCAAAAATTTTTTCTTTTGGGACACTACAATTAATTTGTTATAAATTATGGACTTTGAGAATATTCTTTTTGCTAAAGATATTTACGTATAATATTTACTTGGAACACATCAGGGAGACTTGCATACATCTGATATAATCAAGGATCAACTTGAGTTAAGATCTGATTTGATGCTGGGTGTGATGGTGCACACTTTTAATCTCAGCATTGGAGAGACAGAGGCAGGAGAATCTCTGAATTCAAGACTAGCCTTGTCTACATAGTGAGTTCCAGGACAGCCAGAGCTACACAGACCATGTCTCTTAAAAAAAAATCGGTCTTGTTATTATATTTATTATGTGTATGTATATCTAACATTTAGCACCCAACCCCTTTTAAAATCTCAATTTTTTAGTTTTAAAAAAATGTTTGTGTCCATCTGTGTCTGTGTGAGTATATGCCAAGTGACTGTGGATACCCATGGAGGCTGAAAGAGGGCATCAGATCCTTGAAAGCTAGTTACAAGTGGTTGTAAGCCACCCAGTGTGGGTGCTGAAACCAAACTCAGTTCTCTGTCAGCAGCAAGGGCTCTCTCCAGTCCCTAATCTCAATTTTTAAAAAGTGCTAATTGTAATGATAGTTGTGAATATCCAAAACCCATTAGATTGAGTGCTTTGGATGGGTAAATTAAATGGTATCTAAAATTATAACTTTAAACATATTTTGAAAAGAATTGATTGATAGAATTGAGTATGGTGGCACAGAAGACAGGAGAATCGTGATTTTAAGGCCAGACTAACGTGCAGCAAGACTGTCCAAACTAAAAACAAGGGAAGAAGAAAATGACTGTTGCTAGCCTTTTGTGTGGAATGGTTCATTCTTCCTGGGTTGTTGTTGTTGTTGTTGCTTTGGTTTTTTGTAGTTGTTTTGGAGGAGGCTGGTGTTTTTGTTTTTTGTTTGGTTTTGGTTTTGGTTTTTTGAGACAGGATTTCTACATGTAGTCCTGGCTGTCCTAGAACTCACTCTGCAGGCCAGGCTGGCCTCCAACTCAGAGATCTGCGCTCGGATTACAAGCATGAGGCTCCACTGCCCAGCCCATTCTTTCTGTTTTTAAGAAAATAAATTTGGTTAGTTTTTTAATCTATGTTGTCTTGGGTATATTTATCTTCCAGTCGCTGGGTGAGTCGAAGTGCCACGGCACAGCGCCGGAAAGAACGGCTCCGCCAGCATTCTGAACACATTGGACTGGACAACGACTTACGGGAGGTATGTGGTCCAATGCGGAGATCACAGAACTCACCCAGGCTGTCAATATTCATGATCTCTCAAGTTCTTTTAAAAACAGTTCAACTTATTTTAAAATATTATTTTTATACTGAAGTGTAGCAGAAAACATTTTTCCAGTTTTGTCCTTTTGTTCATCTAAAATAGGGCTTTATTTCTGTGTAGTAAATCTAATAGAAGCTTTATTTAGGGTAAATTTTTGGTCAGTAGGTCTCCGGAAGGGAGAAACATTGAGATACACATATATCTAAGTTTCAAATATAATTTAAGCTTAGTAAGTAAAGATGTATTAACATATTCTTTGGCTTGCTAACACTATGTTTTAGAAGTGTCAGAGCTGTTTTTAGATTAAGATCTATATGCTTTATTTGTATTCATTGAAAATAAAATTCAAATTATGTTTAAATAATTATATTTTGTTTCTTGTGATCAAAAGAAAAATGCAAACAATAATTTTGCTGTTTTATAAGCTCAAGTGTGTAGAAATAGGACAGAAAGCATCCTTCTAAACTGAAGCCTTTCTTGTTTGTTGCCTTGCCTTCACTTTCCCCCCTTGCTGTGGTCTTATCATGTGCATGCAGGTTTTGCTTCTGTTTTCCTTTTTTTTTTTTCCCCTTTTTCTACTTTTCTGTCATTGAAACATCGCCATCATCTTAGCCTTCCGGGGGACTTTTGGTCTGTCAGAACTCCATGGCATTCTGGGAGTGGGATCAGGGCCCAACTCCTCCTGCACGGCTTCCTAAAAAGTCCTTCTCTGAGTGCTGCCTGGTATGTCCTTTGCCTTGAAAGTGCTTCACAAGATGTTCCTGAATCTTGTCTTTGGTGTTTCTTGAATAGCCCACACATGAGTGCATGTAGCATGTTTTGCTCTCTGCTTCTTCTTGTGTTTCTTCTTGTTTCTCTGCTTCTTCTGCCTGCTTGTGCTGGAGTGTGCTCACACAAGTAATTCTATGCTGTTAGCAGTAAGACTGACATTCAAATCCTGAGTCTTTGGGGGGAGGGGGGTGCGTGCACATGAGCTACAGAAGTACAGAGCCCTCAGAAGGCACTGAATCTCTTGTAGCTGGAGTCACAGATGGTTGTGAACTTCCTGAAGTGGATGCTAGGAACCAAACTGAGGTCCTCTGAAAAACAATCACCTCTGTTTACTTTTGTTTTTGAGACAGGGTCTCGTGTATCCTAGCCTGCCCTAGGCTGGCATGTGTTTAAGGATGATCTTGAACATCTGGTCCTCCTTTCCCATTCAGCTGGGTGGCGGTGGCGCACACCTCTAATCCCAGCACTTGGAAGGCAGAGGCAGGCAGATCTCTGTTGAGTTGGAAGCCAGCATGGTCTACAGATCGAGTTCCAAGACAGGCTCCAAAGCTACACAGAGAAACCCTGTCTTGAAAAACAAAACAAGAACAACAACAAAAAAGACATGCACCGCTATACCCAGTTTGTTTTTTTAATAATTTATCATTATTTAACATGTGGTGGTGGTTTTATGGGGCAGGGCCTCCCTATATATATACTTGACTGTCTTGAAGCTCCCTGTTATATACCAGGCTGGCCTCCAACTTACAGAAGTCAGGCTATCTTGGCCTCCCTAGTGCTGGGATTAAAGATGTACACCACCACACCTGGCCTTTACTTTTATTTTTAAATTATGTTCATGTGTGTGGGGCTGTGTGTACTTGAGTGCTGGTGCCTATGGAGGCCAGAGACATCACATACTCCTAGAGCGGGAGTTAACTGAGCTACCTGATGTGGGTGCTGTAAAGTGAACTCAAGTCCTCTGCAAAACCATACACACTCACCACCACTGAGTCATCTCTCCAACTCCACTATACCCAGTTTTTATATGGTGCTGGGGATCAAACCAGGGTTTTGTATGCACCACCAAACATGGTTTATGTGGTGCTCAGGATTGATCACAAGTCCTGTGCATGATGAGCCAGCAAGCTCTCTACCAACTGAGCTATAACCCCTTCCCTGTTTTTGGCTTTTATGGAAATTGACTAAACAAGTTCAAGAACATTGGAATGGTTTTTTGTTGTGTGTGTGTGTGTGTGTGTGTGTGTGTGTGTGTGTGTGTGTGTGTGTGTTACTCCAAAGTCAACAGAGGATTCTGGGCATAAAACTAGTAGAATCTTCCCACTCACCTCATCCCCAGCCCCCATGTTTGGAGCACATAATGCTTTTCAGCCTTTTCTGTGAACTATATAGCATGCATCATGCAGTGATTGCAGCATCATTAGACATTCGCTGATATCATTGAGGTCATAAAAATTAGTTACAACACAATTCTGGTACTATTGAAAGTTAATTAGAGCCAAGGATTTGGCTGGAGAGCAGTGCCCAGATGATTGAGGGATTTGAAGTCTCTGTTGAGAGGAGTGGAACAGAGGAGGCCAGCAACCTTTTCTGTGGAACCTTAGACTAAACTAGACACCTAAATGTTTTTTTTTTCTTAATTTGAGATCCTAACTAATCATAATTTTGGTGGTCCCATTAAAAAGACTAAACTCAATGAAACTCCTGGTATTGTGTGAATTTCAACTTAATAATGTTTCTGTCACTCTCCTTTTCACAAGAGTTAACTGGTTTCAGGAGGAGTACACATGTCTTCTGTCTTCTATCAAGAGCACCAAAATCTTAATTGCTGTTATATTCACACACTTAAGGCCTTTTTTACATCTTGCTTGTTGTATTTGTTCATGTAAGTTTTAAGTAGAAAAGAAATATATGATGTTTACACATTTAAAATACTCCTAATTTTTAGAAATATATGCAAGAGGCACGAAGCTTAGGAAAAAACATGAGGCAACCAAAGCTGTCAGATCTCTCACCTGCTGTGATTGCACAAACCAACTGGAAATTTGTAGAAGGCTTACTAAAAGAATGCAGAATGAAGGTACGTATACTGCTGCCAGACAGTGTGCATTCATATTTATCTAAAATGAGATCAGTTGACCTCATTTGTGCCTGCAGCTTCTCTGAAAAGAAGGTTTACTATTTTATTTTTTTATGAATATGAGTGTTTTGCCTGTATGTATGTCTGTGTGCTACATGTGGACAGTGCCCATGAAGGCCAAAAGAGGTCATCAGATCCTCTGGGATTGGCATTACAGATGGATGTGAGCTACCATGTGGGTGCTGGGAATCAAACCCAGGTCCTCTGCAAGAACATCCATTGCTCTTAACCACTGAGCCATCTATCCAGGCTTCAAAAGAAACTTTTTTGTAGCATAGACCTGATATGCTCTTGACTGAAATCATGAATCTCCATGAAGTCTCCATGGCCCACAGTATCAATGACATGGGAGCCTTGCTTGGTTTTTCTCATCTTTTTAACTATTGTACGGTATATGGAATAGTGTGTGTGTGTGTGTGTGTGTGTGTGTGTGTGTGTGTGTGTGTGTGTAGGTACACATGTGGAAATCAGTTCTTACCATCCAACTCATTTTGAGGCAGGGTCTTTCTTGTTTTTTGCCATTACTATAGCTGTTTGAAATAGCAGTCCCATGAGCTTCATCCCAAATCTTACAGTAGTAGCATTGAGATTGGAGGTGTGTGCCACCTTATCCAGTTTTCACATGGGTTCCCAGGATCTGAACTTTGGTGGTCAGGCTTGTATGACAAGCACTTTTACTCACAAACCATCTCCCCAGCCCTTAGCTATTGTTTTCCTCCTCAGCATGATGTTAAGCCACGCATAAGTTATATAAAGAATGTTACTCTCTTATGTGAAAAGCAACATATATACCTGTATAAAGCCTTGCCTGTGTCCATACACATTACCACATGTGCTTAAGGGAAAATATCTTAACTATGTTATAGGTCAGTGAATATTAAATATAATTCTTCTCTCACAGAACTGCCTTTATATGAGGTAGCCATATAAATGAAAAACCTCAGCTTTTTAAAGTAACTTGTGAGCATATTCAATAAAAGCACTGTTTTCAATATCAGTATATACAGGTAATTAGACAAGGTACTACCTAGAGGAGCTGTATGCTTTCTCACATGTGCAAGAGTAGCTAAGGTTGATGTGAATTAATTTACCTGAAACTGGTTTTCATTATCTGATACATTCTTGTGAGCAAAGAAGAGAAAAAAGGGGGAAAAGGGAAAAACCCTAGTTCACTCACAAACTAGCAAGTTCTCAACAAAAAAGAAAAGGAAAGAAGGAAGGGAGGAAGGAAGAAACTAGAGCTGCTTATTTCTTTTCTTTATTTTTTTAACTTTTTTTTTTTTAATTTAATGCCAAATGCTGTTTATTGAAGGAGGGAAGAGGTCTTAAATACAGGCTTACAGCACAATGGGAGGACCCTAGAGGGCAGAAGTTCGCTACCGATGTTTTACAATCTTGCATCTAAGCTGCTAACGCCCATTATGCAGGATACACAGACAAGGAACTTCCCTTAAACATTTAGGAAAGTGGAACCCGGCAGGGAATTAGCATAGGGAGGATATCAAGGCAACAGTTACCCAAAACAGGGGCCAGGGCCCTATAGGTCCCCCTTTTACTAATAAATGAACTTCTGACTTAGGTTGCGTGGGACGTCAGCAGGTCATCTTACCCGTCATGGAGACGCCTGCTCAGCCCACACAGGCGTTCTGTCTTATGTTGGTGAGCGCCCCCCAGGCATTGCCCGTCTCTGAATACTCATTATCATATAGGCTCAATCGTGTGTGAGCTGCAGAGTTAACTGCTCCCAAAGATCTCAAAGTGGCGCTGGGCTTGCAATCTGTGTGTTCGACACAGAAAAGACCAACAGAGGTCCTATCCCACCCATAGCCAGTAGGCTAAAGGCAACTGAGCCATTCCCTTCCTTAATGAGCCTTACTGCAAACTGGAGTCCTTGTAAGATGGTATCCCAAAAGCAAATGGAACTTAACTTTATAAATTTATAATTTTCAAAGCCAATTGAAATGTATATAACTATTGAATTAAATTTATCATGCCCAATATAATGAAAGATTAACTAACTGTGGTAGCTACTTTTGCTGCCAGGGTCTCCACTGTGCTAGCTGTAGTAAGCAATTTTGAAATGGTAATCCCAGAAACAGTAGCAGTGGTGGCCACCACTGCTATAACAGCAACAACGGCAGCAGCAATGTCAAATTCTCTTCTGGAGCGTGTGGACATCCACTGGCATGGATACAACTCCAGGAACACAAGCCACCAAGGCCCATTTTTCTTGATCCCATCATGACATAAGCTGGCAGCTCTGTAAAAGAACAACTAAGAACCATAAAGAAAAAACAGGCAGCTCATAAGGAGCATAACTAATGGTCTTATAATGGCTACATTCAGGCTCATAAATTTTAAGGTATCTTCAAAGAGGGGCTAAATGAATTTCAGGAGGCCAATAAATGTTGCACAGAGCCACTACACCAGCTTGAAGAGGATTGTGAAAATGAAAAGGCTTAGCTGGCATGCTACTGTTAACAAATGGAGGTCAGTGACCTTCAGGGTTATCCTTAATCTCCAAGGTGTCTGGGTGACACGTTCTCAAACATACTTGAAAAAGCAGTTACCATACATTACCTTCTGGAGAATCCAACCACATGGCTACAGTTCCTAGGCTTACGTTAATGCTTGCCAAAGCTGGCCATATTGGGCTCTCAATCCCCATTGGCATCAGAAGGGAAGAGTTTTTCATGAAGGCCCAATAGGTCTCTGTCATTGTTGGGCTTCAGCAGCAGCCACAGGGCGCACACAGCAGAGCTGCTTATTTCTGTTGTGGTTTTGGCTTAAGTGCAGAAAGCTTTAGTTTGTCAAGATGCTAGAGTCAGTAAAGGTCAACTTGTAGTGACAGGATGAGGTTCTAGTGTCAGAAAGTGCATTTTCTAGATTCAAGGCAATTTCAGAAGTTCTAGGACAATTCTACGATTACAGAAGTTAATAATTAAAATTATATGTGTGTGTTTTCAACCTTATGATGACTTACAAACATTATTTTATTGTTTCATTGGTGTCCTAATGTTTCTCTGGCATAATAGTAAAATACCGAAGGTATTACTCCAACCAGCTGATCACCAGATTAAGATATTTTTTCCATGGTGACTGAAAATCTGTTAATTAGAATTGTAATGAAAGGAAGCTGGATCTCCTAAGCTAGTAATTGATTACTTGGTTTTGAGTTTCACTGCTGTGGTAATTTATGACCATTCATAATGTTTTTAGACAAAACGCATGCTGGTAGAGAAGATGGGACATGAAGCAGTGGAACTGGGCCATGGAGAAGCAAACATCACTGGCTTAGAAGAGAATACTTTGATTGCCAGCCTCTGTGACCTGCTGGAGAGGATATGGAGCCATGGCTTACAGGTCAAGCAGGTAACTAACTCAAGAGGTGCTGGTGGCATGGCTGGTTAAGGGACTTACTCACATCAAGGGGCTGTTCAAGGTGGCACACACCTTTAATCCCAGCGCTCGGGAGGCAGAGGCAAGCAGCCTGGTGTACAGAGCTGGCTCCAAGCCAGCCAGGGTTACACAGAGAAACCTTGTCTCAAAAAACAAAAAAAAAAACAAAAAAAAAAAAGGAGGCATGGTTGAGGCTGGCAAGATTGCTCAGCACCAAGCCTTTGATCTCTGAAACCCACCTAGTAGAAGGAGAACACACTCCTGAAGGTTGTCCTCTAATGTCCACACATGAATGAGAAATGTAACAAGAAAAAGATCCCACAAGATAATTAGATACATATCACAGGCCATTCAGTTCCAGCAAAAGAAACTTAATCTGGGTTAAATGTAGTGGCATGCACCTATAATCTCAGCACTTGGGAGGCAGAGAAAGGTGGGGGTAGGCTGGTGTGCAAAGTGAGTTCCAGACCAGCCAAGCCTATACGGTGAGACTATCTCCAAAAAAAAAAAAAAAAAAAAAAAAAAGGAAAGAAAGAAAATCAATCTATGATCAGGAGGTGGTCTGAGGATCTTTCATGATAAACAGGAAAGGACAAAATTGCACATGTGTTAGGAGAGCTGGCCCCACACTCGGGAGAGAGGGCCCACCCTTCACTACAGGTGTGGGAGAGCTGGCCCCACACCCGGGAGAGAGGGCCAGCCCTTCATACAGGTGTGGGAGAGCTGGCCCCACACCCAGGAGAGAGGGCCAGCCCTTCATACAGGTGTGGGAGAGCTGGCCCCTGTGGCGTGGGCCTAGGAGAGCTGGCTCTGCCCCTTGCCTGAGGGGGATGGTCCCAGTGGCCCAGACTGACCAGCTTAGCTACCACCCAGACCCACATTCCAGGCCTTAGATTGGCCCACCCTAACATCTACCCCATCTATGACCTGCTGGAATGTGTGAAGAGAC
The DNA here is from genome assembly GCF_949786415.1 of Peromyscus eremicus. Classification (NCBI taxonomy): domain Eukaryota; kingdom Metazoa; phylum Chordata; class Mammalia; order Rodentia; family Cricetidae; genus Peromyscus; species Peromyscus eremicus. The sequence goes on along the minus strand of NC_081418.1, from coordinate 156,995,232 downwards.
TGGTCCTGTGGAACGATGGCCGCAGGATCTGTTACTTGGGGCAATGGGGATATTCGAGAGGGGTTTCAGTGAGGGTCTTGATGAGAAATTATTTTTTGATGAATTGTTTCTTTAAAGGGAACATTTTATATGTCTTGTGCTTTCAGGGGAAGTCTGCCTTGTGGTCACATCTAATTCAGTTTCAGGATAGAGAAGAGAAACAAGAGCATCTCACAGATTCACCAGGTAAGAAGGTGTCGGGGTAAGATAGATTGCTTCGTCTCATGTATGCTGGGCTAACCTTGTACTCTTGGTCTTCCTGTCTTCATCCCCCAGGTGCTAGGATTATAGGCATCGATCACCATACCTAGCTTGAGATAGATTGGTTTGATAGAGTTGGCAGTATGAAACAATGAGAAGAATCATTTTAGATGGGTTTGTCTCTATCCAAAATCCACCCATGTTGTCAGGATAAAACAAAAGGAGCAATATTACAGGATATGAATCTATGAAACTCACTTGACCTTTCTGATCTTCTGCTTTCTTATTATAAGATAGAGAAAATGGGGGGCTGGAGAGATGGCTCAGAGGTTAAGAGCACTAGCTGCACTTCCAGAGGTCCTGAGTTCAATTCCCAGCAACCACATGGTGGTTCACAACCATCTATAATGAGATCTGGTGCCCTCTTCTGGCCTGCAGGCATACATGCAGACAGAACACTGTATACATAATAAATAAATAAATCTTAAAAAAAAAAAAAAAAAGATAGAGAAAATGATAGTAGCTATCCAAAATGATCATGTTTATATAGAAGAACAAAAACAATTAATTGTGAAGGACTATACAGGTCTATTCTCCCAGCATTGTATGGTATACACTGTTGTTGTTATTATTATTATAGAAAAGTTTTGTGATCATCACTAATATTTTTTTTTTGAGACAGGGTCTCTCTGTATAGCCTTGGCTGTCCTGTAGACCAGGCTGGCCTTGAATTCAGAGATCCACCAGCCTCTTCCTCCCGAGTGCTAGGATTAAAGGCATGTGCCACCACCACCTGGCAATAATCTTAATATCTTCTGTTACATTTTATTTAGTTATTTTTCTATGTGGACATGTGTATGTGGAGGTCAAATGACAACTTGCAGGAGTCAGTTCTCTTCTTCCACTTTGTTAGAACTGGAAATTTAACTCTGGCTGCTTGGTTTGGTGGCATGTGCCTTCATCCACTACCCTATCTCACTATCCCTCCTTTTTTTATAATGTCAGGATCAAGTCCTGGACCTTGTATTCATAAATAAATTTTCAGGAAAAATTACATATTTATCTCCAAGACTATTTAAGGGTCATATTCTTTTTTATATAATTTATTTAACTTTTTATCTCATGTGCATTGGTGTAAAGGTATCAGATCTCCTGAAGTGGGAGTCACTGACAGTTGTGAGCTGCTGTGTGGCTGCTGGGAATTGAACCTGGGTCCTCTGGAAGAGCAGCCAGTGCTCCTAACCCCTGAGCCATCTCTCCAGCCCCAAGAGTCAGATTCTTTTGCTTAGCTTGTTTCCTTCATTTTGAGATGGGGTCTTACTGCAATGCTGAAGTTGGCCTCAAACTTTGTATAGATTCCACCTTAGTTCCACATGTAGCTGAGACTACAGGCATGTATCACCACACTCAGCTTAGGAATCAGATTCTTCAGTTTATAGAAGATATCTCATGGTATTGATATCATAATTCTTCTGCTAATCAGAATTATATAAGATATATAAGAATTATATATTCCTTAGGTCAAATAATACAACTATTTAATTATTTTTTTCACAAAGAATTTGTGTTTTCTTGGCAGTGCTGATGATCAAACCCAAGGCATCAGCCATTGAGTCATATCCACAGCACAGAGATTGATTTTCTTTATGTAAGATAACCATCTACTTCATAAAACGTAGAATTAATAGTAGGAAGTTAGTAGAAATAAAGTGTTTTGGCTGGGTATGGTGACAATTGGCTGTAATCTCAGTACTCATGCTGGGGTAGGAGGGTCATTTGAGCCAGTCTGAGCCACATGGTAAGAACTTATCCAAAAAAAAAAAAAAAAAACCTGAAGGGGGTAGGGAAAGATTTTATAGTGAATTAGCCATTTAGGAAACATTTTTTAAATTATAAATTCTTTCAAAAATCAGAAATAAAAGTGGTTTCTTTTTTTTTTTTTTTTTTTTTTTTTTTTTTTTTTTTTTTTTTTTTTGAGACATGATCTCACTGTGTAGCTCTGGCTGGCCTGGAACTCAACATGTAGACTAGGCTGGCTTTGACCTTGCAGAGATCCCCCTGCCTCTGCCTCCAGAATGCTGGGATCAAAGGCATGCACCACCACACCCAGCTGTAAAAAAAATACAGTGATCATGAAGTCAGTGATACGGCTCTGTGAGTAAAGGTTTCTCCGCCAACCCTGAAAACCTAGGTTTGATCCCCAGAATTCATATGATAGGAGAGAATCAACGCCACAAAATTATCTTTTGACCTCCACCTAAAGACCGTAGAAGTGTGTGTGTGTGTGATTTAAAAAAATGCTCACCACCAACCTAAGAAATAGAACATTGCAGGTTGAGGATGTGGCTCAGTGGAAAGGCGCTTACCTAGCAAATGTAAGACACGGAGTTCAATCCTCAATACTGAAAATAAATAAATAAAATGAAAGAAGGAAAATAAAGGAACACCCTTGGGTTCATCCCGATTCTTTTTCCTTCACTGTCTCTACCCAAGGAAGCACTACCCTACAGAGTTTACTCATTAAAAAAAAAAAAAAAACAACAACAACAAAAAAAAAAACTCACTTTAAATGTATTTTATAAGACAACTAGGAATGTGGATTTGATACTGCATTGCTTGGACCTCCTCTCAAAGACTTGTCGGTGTCCTGATGGCCTATGCTATAACTATATTTATACCAATTTAGAACCCTCATGTCCATCTCTTCTTCCCTTTTTGCTATATAGAAAGTAAAAGTACATTGGTCTATGTATCTAACAGAAATTGTAGCCGTTAAGGATGAAAAGCTATATAAGCGAGGTAGCTTATCTAAATTTCACTTGACCATAACTAGAAGGCCAGTAAGTGGGTTTTACCCTAGTTAGAAAAGGAAGTAGGGCTGAGCATAGTGGTAATACCCACACTTAAGGTGTGGGAGCCAGAGGGTCGAGAGTTCGAGGCCATCCCTGGGGTATGTATTAAGGCCCTGTCTCAAAAGAGAATAAATTCCTAGGAAGTAGCTGTTCATGGAAAGCCAAATTCAAATGAGATGAGATAGATGCATTCAACTCTTATGCCCAAAAAGACGCATGAGAATGTTCAGAGGTTAGAATCAGCTGCTGCTGGGCAAAACTCACAGCTTTTGTGGTTTTCACTGGCCAAATGTTGAGTAGTTCAGTTAGAAATCAGAGTCCTAAATATCTTCAGTGACCTCCAGTTGATGGTAGAATCAGCAAATTCTAAAGTGAAAGATAAATGAAAATGCATCAGAGGTCCATGCAGTTACATCTCTGCTGTACTGCCAAATTGATAAAGGGCCAATGATGTAAGAACAAACAGTGTTTTAGTGATCTCAGTAAGATTAATAAGAGCCATGTAACTTTTTTTTTTTTTTTTTAGACAAAATCTCACTATGTGGCTCTGCCTGGCCTGGAACTACCTATGTAGATCTGGTTGGCTTCAGATCTACATAGACCTACCTGATAACCTCTGCCTCCCCAAGTGCTGGGATTAAAGGCAGGCACCAGCACTTGCCCAGCATAACTTTAATATATATATATATATGTGTGTGTGTGTGTGTGTGTGTGTGTGTGTGTGTGTGTGTGTATATGTATATATATTTTTTTTTTTAATTATATGATTGTATGTGTGTAAATGTCTTTGGAGGGCAGAAGAGGGCATCGAGTCTCTTGAAGATACAGCTACAGGTAGTTGTGGGCTGCCCAACATGAGTGAAGGGACCAAATTTGGGGTCCTCTGCAAGAGCAGTACATACTCATAAAGCTGAGCCATCTCACCAGCCCAAGCCGTATAGCTTTTGAAGTCTGTGTTTATTGTTTCAATAGAAGGGTGAAGTTTATGAACATTGCTCTAATACTTCTGGTGATTTAGCCTGTGAAGACTTAAAAATACTTTGTGGGCTAGAGGTGTAGCTCAGTTGATAGAGCTTGCCTAGTGTGTTCAAGGCTCTGGATTTAAACCCCAGCACCACACTGACGTGGCTTAGTGGTACACGCCTGTAAACTGGGCAATCTCGGCACTGTGGAGGTAGAAGCAGGAGTTCAAGTTCATCTTGGCTACGTAGTTAGTTGGGGGCTGGCCTGGGCTAAATAACATTAAAAATGTGGGTAGGGTTGATGAAATGGCTCAGCAGGTTAAGATGCTTGCCACCAAAGTCTGATAAACTGAATTCAGCCTGACTCCCACAAGTTGGCTGCTTGACCTCCATAGATATGCCATGGCACATGTATAAACACACATACATATATATAATAAATGTAATCCATTTTATTTTATTTTGTAATACTATGGCTGGGGATGTAGCTCAGCAGTAGAACACATCCTTAGCATGTGAAAGATTCAGTTTCATCCCAATAGAATATGAATATGGATGCACATACATTTTTTTGTGTGTTTTCCAAGACAGGGTTTATCTGTTGTAGTCCTGGCTGTCCTGGATCTCACTCTGTAGACCAGGCTGGCCTGGAACTCACAGAGATCTACCTGCCTCTGCCTCCAAGTGCTGGGATTAAAGGCATGTGCCACCACCGCCCAGCTTATTTTTTTTTTTCATCCTTTCATCACATTTATTTTGGTACGGCACAGGCGTAACATGTATGAGACCTTGGTTTTGATTTTCATTACCCCCCAAAAAAAAAAAATTAAAGGAAGGTGATAATTGAAACATCTTACTTAAATACTTAATATTGATTTTGAGTCTTGCTCACTCTCTGCTCTGACAGGCTATTACTCTTAGTTTACCCAACAGCTAGCCTTTGAATAACCTCTAATTTGATCAATTATTTCTCCCATATCATCATAGTATCAATCCATTTACTAATTGAAAGGTGTAGTATTCTTTACTAAATCTCTCCCTTAAATAAAATTCTAAACTGACACTTAAGGTTCAAGAATCTGACCCTCCATTGTACATTTCCTTAGCATTTACAGAGCATACACTATACATTAGTTTCTCCAGGCCCTTTGTGTATTGAAGGCCAGGCATGGTGGTACACACCTCAGAGGCAGAGGCAGATGGATCTCTGAATACAAAGTTAGTCACAGCTATATTGTGAGAATGTCTCAAAAAAGGGAATAATAATAGAAAGGTTAAACACTGTCAAACACTGAGCCTGTGGCTGAGAGGATATTTAAGAAAGATTTCAGACAGACAGAATTAAAACTAAAACCCTAACCCTAACTTTATACAGAGCACTAATCCAAACATTAGATCATTTAAACAAGATAGCCACTCTTAACTATCTCTAGTCTATGGATAAGAATATAGAACATAGAGAAGTTAGTCACTCGTCCAAGCATGGAAGTCTATTAAATCCCCCACAGGGTTCAGAAACACACGTTCAACCATTAAGCTGCTTCCAGTCTAGTGATAGACAGTAAGCCGGGCAGTGGTGGCGCACGCCTTTAATCCCAGCACTCGGGAGGCAGAGCCAGGTGGATCTCTGTGAGTTTGAGGCCAGCCTGGGCTACCAAGTTAGATCCAGGAAAGGCGTAAAGCTACACAGAGAAACCCTGTCTCGAAAAACCAAAAAAAAAAAAAAAAAAAAAACTTAAACAGACAGTAATGGGGAGAAAGATGGTAAAGAAGCATTAAAAAGTAAGTTTTAGACTTAAAAATGCATGGCAGAGTAACATTGCCCACTTCAGGGCTGCCAGGGAACAGAGGTGGAGCTAGGACCAAGTATACCCTTCAAAGGCATGTTCTCAATGTCCTGCTTGACCAGGTCATTGGCTGCACCTTCTGGTTTCTGCCACCTCCCAATGCCATCAGGCTGTAAGTCCATCAGTGAACTGATCACTGATTAGGCTAGAGTCCAGATGATTCAGCACCTTCCAGATGTCATGCCACATGTGAACACTGTATTGAGGGCTAAGCCATAAACACAATTTGGGGGGGCACATTTCCTGTCCAAATTAATAGTTCCTATACCTATAGGACACCCATTGTGGAAGCTGCTTTATTAAAGGCTTTATCATTATTGCTTAATTTATTTGTTTTGGTGCTAGGGTTGTACCCAGGCCTCACACATAGTATACAAGCACTCTGTCACCAAGCTGTACCTCCAGACCGCCTTTTTGTTATGAGATCGAGTAAGCTCTCTGGGTCCTCTGTTGGTTCCCTCTAGCCAACTTGCTGATTATAGTTTCAACTCTTTCCTTCTGCTTCATAACCTTCTCCCACTTCTCAGCATTTTGTTTTGAGGTTGTGGTTTTGTTTAGTTTTGTTTGTTTGTTGAAACAGAATTTATTGTTGCCAAAGATGACTTTGAATTGATCCTTCTGCCTCCACCTTCCAAATGCTGGGAATACAGGTGTGTGCCACTATACTGTTTCTCTTACTATTTTGTGGCTATATTTTATGTTGCCATGTGGAATCATCAGTCATTCTCTGAGCCATTTGACTTTCTACCCCCAAAGATTAATTCACTTTAATAACACACTTAAGCTAGGATGGTCTCAATAGGAAGATAATTCTATCATATTCCCTGAAATTTCCTCAGTGTGCATTACTTCCCTGAGTATCAAAGAGATTAGTCTTTAAAGTACCAGTTTGAAAACTACCTTCCTTAAACCAGATGTTGTGGCACATCCCTTTAATTCCAGCATTTAGAAGGAAGAGGCAGGTGGATCTCTGTGAATTCAAGGACAGCCTGATCTACATAATGAGTTCTAAGATAGCCAGGTCTATGTAGAGAGACCCTGACTCAGGGGAAAAGAAAAGAAGAAAATGTCCTCCCTAATCTGCCTGTTCACTCCCACCTTGCATGGATAGACTGGCCTAACCACCCTCTAGAGCCTCCTTGTCATTTACACCTGCTAGATAGGAGCCCAGCTATTTCACCAAGCACCAAAAACATAAAGATCTAATACACTAAAATTTTCACTGACTCTTCCTTGGTGTCATGGGCAGGAGACAAGCATCTGTTCCAGTATTGTATCCTCGCTTCTTTAGTGGATCTAAAACATGAGAAAAATTTAGCTATAATATAAAGCAAAATCCACATTTTAAGTTCCATCCGTGTATTTGCTAAATGTGGTGCTTCAGTTTAGTTTCCGTTTACAGAAGAGAAAATGGAAATGAAGAAAGGGTACAAAATTCCATCAAGGCCGGGCGGTGGTGGCGCACGCCTTTAATCCCAGCACTTGGGAGGCAGAGCCAGGCAGATCTCTGTGAGTTCGAGGCCAGCCTGGTCTACAGAGTGAGATCCAGGACAGGCTCCAAAACTACACAGAGAAACCCTGTCTCAGGGGAAAAAAAAATCCATCCTATCTCATCAGAAGTGAGACTGAACATCTGTTACCCCGTCATGGCCAGTGGCTGTGTGCGTGATTCTCCATAAGTCACTGTCCTTCTTCCATAAATGTTAGCTGTGGAACTGGAGAAAGAGCTCAACAGTTAGGAACACTTGTTGCTCTTCTAGAGGACCTGTATAGCCCGAATTCTAATTGGTTTTAATAATAAAAACCTGGAGTCAGATATTGATGTAAATGCTGAAAGATCAGAAAAGTAAAGGAGCCAGCCACTAGAGAGACTTCTTACCTTTGCCAAATCCTCAGACTTCCATACTCTGATCTCCAGGCAAGATTAATTTGTTAGAGCACAAACAAAATATCACCACAGACCTGGGTTTGATTTCCAGAAACCACATGATGGTTCACAACCATCCTTATCTCCAGTTGATACCCTCTTCTGACCTCCATGGACCAAACACATGCCAAACATGCACATGGTGTACATATATACATGAAGGCAAAACACTCTCACTTATAATCAATCTAATTTTTAAAGGTTTTAATAAAGTGAAGTAAATGTAGCATTTAAGCATTTAATTTATAAGAAAATTACTCACCAAACACGATGATGCTGCACACTTTTAATCTTAACATTTGAGAGGCCAAGGGAAATAGAGCTATGTGAGTTGAGCCAGCCTGAACTACATAGTGAGTTCCAGGACAGCCAAGGATATAGAGTGATACCCTGTCTCAAAATTAAAAAGAAAGAAGGGAAGAAATAAAAATCACTCATATACCTTATAAACTCAATTTAAATACTCACTTTGCATGATATCTATATTGTAGTTAGGATTCTGAACTTTGAAGGAGGAATTTACCAGCCTAAAGAGCCAGAACAGTTATATTAAATTTAAAAAAAAAAAAAAAAAAAAAAAAAGCTGGGCATGGTGGCAGCTTTTAAACCTAACCCTCAGGAGGCAGAGGCAGGCCTGGTCTATGAAGCAAGTTCCAGGACAGCCAGAGCTGTTACACAGAGAAACCCTATCTCAAAAAAAACAACAAAAAAGAAAAGAAAGAAATCTTCCAAAGTTTAAACATTAAATGTTTTCTGGGCTGAGCATGTTCAATCCCCAGAATCACATCAACAAGGCATAGTATCACATACATGTAGTCCTAGCATTCAGAGTTAGAGGACAGCCTTGGATACATGAGACATTGTCTCAAAAAAGCCATAAATAGTTTTCTAGTTGGTAAGTCCAGAGATGAAGGCTCTCACATACTTAATAGCTTAACTTCTCAACATTGCCTTTGAGTAGTTATCCGGCACTATGAGAATGAATAGCTAAATGGCTTACCCTCGTGACCAGAATTTGCACATATTGCATTATTTGCTAGATGTACTTTCATAAAAATATTAGTTTTAAATTTCCAAATATAGCCACAGCTTGTTTAGAAAGAACACACCTGTTTACTGTGTTAAGAAAAGTATTAATACTAAATGGTCAGCCCTAAAAACATGCATACAAGTAACATTATACAGACTGAGCAGGTCGTATTTTTGTATTTAGAAATATGTATACATACACATATCTATGACAAAGGAGGCCATGAATCTGAAAGAGAGCAGAGGCGTGGGGAATGGAGGGTGCATATGGGAGGGTATAGAGGGAAGTGGTATATTTACATTGTAATCTCAGAATTTTTTGTTTGTTTTTGGTTTTTTGAGACAGGGTTTCTCTGTACGTAGCGTTGGATGTCCTGGAACTCACTCTGTAGACCAGACTGGCCTTAAACTCACAGAGATTGTCCTATACCACCACCACTCAGCAATCTCAGAAATTTTTAAAAATTTATTTTAAAAGTGTATGAATAGGCCAAGCATGGTGGTACACCCTTTCAATCACAGCACTTGGGAGGCAGAGGCAGGTGGGTCTCTGATTTCAAGGCCAGCCAGGGTTACAGCAGAAAGATCTGTCTTGAAAGAATTTAAAAATTAAAGTATAAATTCTTACTGTTATTTTCCTAATACTATGCTAATATTTTTCTACATAGTTGCCCTTGGACCAGAAAGAAGAAAATCTGACTCAGGAGTTATGTTACCAACACTCAGGGTCTCTCTTATTCAAGACATGAGGTATTTGTTACACATGCTGACGAATGGTGACAACTGTGTAGCTTTCCCCTAAATTGCTCGAGCGATTATAACTATACCTTTTGTTTATATGTCCTGAAGAAAGTATTTTCGTGATTATAAATGTGGTTCTTTATTTGTTTTTATTTTATCTTATGGATGTTAGTGTTTGACCTTACATATATGTAAACCCTGTGCATGCCTGGCGCCCACGGAGTTCAGAGGAGGGAATTGGATCTCCTGAAACCAGAGTTAGGGAATGGTTGTGAGCTACCACGTGGGCACTGAGAGCTGAGCGCGCGTGAAGAGCAACAAGTGCCTTTAACTGCACAGCCGTCTCTCTGCCTAACTTTTATTTGTTTTCTATTGTACTGTTTTGGTGTTTTTTCTGACATTAAGTAAAAAGGAAGATGCAATTGGGGAAGAAGTTTTCTAAAACAGCTCTAAACTATAACTTCTCTTTGAAAAATCTCTTAAATGCATGTTATCTGTAGATATAGATCAAAAAAATATAAATAACAGGTGGCTTAGAAAAATTGGTCTCAGAAAGATACATTTTTTTATGTTTTGTTTGTTTGTTTTTAGAGACAGGGTTTCTCTATGTAGTCCTGCTGTTCTGGAACTCACTCTGTAGACCAGGCTGGCCTCAAACTCAGATCCGCCTGCCTCCAAGTGCTGGGACTAAAGGTGTGCACCACCACTGCCCAGCAAGATATAGCTTTAAAAGTACAAATATTGAATTCCAATTTCTTGCCATGGAGTGGTGGCACACACATTTAGTCCAAGAATCTGGGAGGCAGAGGCAGGTGGGTCTCTATGAGTTCAAGGCCACCTGGTCTACAAGGCAAATTTCAGGACAACTGGGGCTATTACAACACAGAGAAACTCTGTCAAAAAAAAAAAATGAATGAAAAAGGTGAGGCTTTTTTCTTATAAACATTTTAAACACAATATTTAGTCAACACTTAAGATATGAGAGTTTAAAATGTGTGTACATAGAATATAAAGTAACTGTAATACTTAATGACATTTTGTTCCCAGGCTAGGGAGATGGCTAAGCAGTTAAGAGCATTGGCTGCTCTTTCTAGAATTGAACCTGGGTTCAATTGCCTACCCACATGGCAGCTCACAACTGTCTATAACTCCAGTTCTAGGGAATATGATATATCCTCACACAGACATACATGCAGGCAAAACACCAATGCACATAAAATAAATCTTGAGAAAAAAATATAAAATAAGGGGGGGGGAAGACTTTTGTACCTTTTGTGGTGGTATGTGTCTTTGATCCCAACACTTGGAAGTAGAAGCAGGGGATCTCTGTGAGTTTGAGACCAGCCTGGTCTACATAATGAGTTCTAGGACAGCCAGGGCCAAATTAGAGAGACCCTGTCTCAAAACAAAAAAAAAACTAAAAGCCACTTACAACTTTCCTTTAAAGGTATACTTTATTGGTGTAATTTGTGTGTGTGTTCATATATGTGTGAATGCGTGTGTGTGTGTGTGTGTGTGTGTGTGTGTGTAAATTTTAATTTATTGATTGATTTTTATTTTATGTGCATTGGTGTTTTGCCTGTGTGTATGTCAGGGTGAGGTGTCAGGTCCCTTGGAACTGGAGTTACAGACAGCTGTGAGCCGCCTTGTTGGAGCTGGGAATTGAACCCAGGTCCTCTGGAGAGGCAGTCAGTGCTCTCAGCCCCAATCTATAGTGTTCTTGCAGAGGACCTGAGCTTGGTTCCCCGCACCCGTGTCAAGGCAGCTTGCAATGTCTGTGACTCTAGTTCCAGGTAATCTAACACTGTCTTCTTGGGGTCTTCGAACACCTGAACTCATGTGCAAAGATATACCCTCCACCTCCATATGCACACACAATTAAATATTCAGAACAAACAAAATGCAATTTGACTATCAAATGGTTTTGTTTTTATTTTCTTGGCTAGCCTGGAACTCTTAGAGATCTGCTTGCCTCTGCTTCCTGAATGCTGGGATTACAGGCATGTACCACCACACCCAATGAAGTGTCATTTCTGATGTGCAACTAAATCTCAGATTCAGGTGAAATCTCTGAAGCCTTAAACTGCCCTCAAATGTGTGTTAACAGCAGTGGTGATGAATGCCTTTAATCCCAGCACTCAGGAGGCAGAGACAGGCAGATCTCTGAGTTTTAGGCCAACCTGGTCTACAAAGAGTTCCAGGACAGGCAAGGCTATACAGAGAAACTCTGTCTCGAAAAACAAAGCTAACCAACAAACAAAAAAATATATTACCCAGGCTAGGCATAGTGAAATATGCCTTTAATCCCAGCTCTTGGGGGCTGAGGTAAATGGATCTGTGAGTTTGAGGCCAACCTGGCCTACATGATGAGTCCTAGGCCAGCTAGGGCTAAATAGTGAGACCCTGTCTCAAAAATTAAACAACAACAAAAAAATGTGTATTACCCATTATTCATCTAAAAATATAAAAGAACTTTTCTGGGCCCAGTATAGTTAATACTTTTTGGTTCTTTTCTAGCTTAAAGTTATCCTTAAAAAATCTCTCCTAGTCTTTTATGACTGGGGATAAAGAGCAAATTAAGCACAACCTTGCTAATTTCAATAGTTATCAGTTTTTTATTTGTAAAAACATGAATCTAGATGGCATGGTTGCTCTCCTAAACTACTGTAAAGATGGTGTGATCCTGTATATGACTTTCTTTAAGGGTAATTTAGAAATGGAAAAATGTTAACAAGTTGGACAGTAATTTTTGGCCTATCTTCCTCCCCATGACTGGGTATTGCTTGTCATCATGTAACACCAGGACTTAGGACAAAGGGGACTAAACTGGGTGGTGGTGTCACTCACCTTTAATCTCAGCACTCGGGAGTCAGAGACAGGGGGATCTTTGTGAGTTTGAGGCCAGCCTGGGCTACAGAGTGAGATCCAGGACACCCAGGACTACACAGAGAAACCCTGTCTCAAAAAAAAAAAAAAGACACTGATGTCAAAAAAAAGGGGACTGATGTCATTTTGAGCTTTTATTTTGACTGTGATTTATTTGAATTGAATGGGATACGTTGTTTAAAGAAAAATCATTTCATATAGGTTGTCTAAAAACAAAATGTATTTAAATGCAAAAGAATTTTTCTTGTTGGTACTGATTTTTAGGCATGTTCAAAACATGAGTGAGATCAAGACTGATGTTGGCCGAGCCCGGGCATGGATAAGATTGTCTCTAGAAAAGAAGCTTTTGTCTCAGCATCTCAAGCAGTTGCTCTCTAACCAACCACTGACCAAGTAAGACTCTGCTTTTCAAGACATTTGTTTCTGTGACTTGTGCTTACAAAGGAAATTAAATAAACTGACAAACTAGCACTTTCATCATAAATCCTGATTCATGAACATGTGCATTCTTTATAACAGGTGTGCTTTAGAAAATATCTTTGTCCAAAAAAAAAAAAAAAAAAAGCTGACCGGTGGTATGCACGCCTTTAATCCCAGCACTCGGGAGGCAGAGCCAGGCGGATCTCTGTGAGTTCGAGGCCAGCCTGGGCTACCAAGTGAGTTCTAGGAGAGGCTCAAAGCTACACAGAGAAACCCTGTCTCGAAAAACCCAAAAAAAAAAAAAGTTGTTGCAGGATATTTAATCACACTGTGAATCCAGAGATTGTGTTATTTACTAGAAAAACCTGTTTCTAACTGTAGCACACACCTTTAATCCAAGAGCTTTCTGCTTGAATATTGTAAACAGGACTAAACAAAATCAACCTTAGGTCAAGAGGTGGAGCAAGCAACCAGTTGACACGAAAGAAACCATAGAGAGTAAGCGGGAATCAGGAGGATGGACAGAGATGCACAGGAAGTAGAAGGGAAGGATATCCAGCTGGAGGGGGTTGTCTGTGTGTTTGTTTGTTTTAGACAGTGTAGGGGAAAGCTGTCTTTCTGGTACGGCAGTGGAGGAGGAAGGTCAGATGGGTGCTTTCTCTGCTTCTCTGAACTAGCAGGTTTTCACCCCAGCATCTGGCTCCCAAGTCTTTATTGATAAAATAGAACAATAGAGATTTAGTTTAAAACAAGTAGAGCCGGGCGGTGGTGGCGCACGCCTTTAATCCCAGCACTCGGGAGGCAGAGCCAGGCGGATCTCTGTGAGTTCGAGGCCAGCCTGGGCTACCAAGTGAGTCCCAGGAAAGGCACAAAGCTACACAGAGAAACCCTGTCTCAAAAAACCAAAACAAAAAAAAAAAAAAAAAAAAAAAAAAAAAAAAAACAAGTAGAGTAGAACAGGAAGGTAGAGTCTTTCTAATAGTTACTTTTACAGTTTAGATTCAGGAAACTAGTCACTTGCAAGTCAGTTAACTGTTTACCAGTTTGATAGTTTCTGTCCTTATTTTTAAAAAATCCATTTATTTATTTTTTATTTTCTGGAGCTACATAGAATCTCACTATGTAGCTCTGGCTGTCCTGAAACTCACTATGTAGAACAAGCTGGACTTGAACTCATGGAGATCTACCTGCTTCTGCCTCCTGAGTGCTAGGATTAAAGGTGTGAGCCAACACGCCTGGCAAGAAATCTGTTTAAATGATAAGAACATTAGAACTTACTTGAAAGCCAAGAAGTTAACATTCTCAAGAGCAAAGGTTTGCAAAGACATGGCTTTCTGTCGGGCCTATCATGGTAACCAGTGCTGTTTGTATTCACATTCACATATGTCACCCTGGAACATTTTAGAATGAGTGTTTTGTTTTGTTTTGTTTTGTTTGAAATGGGGTCTTACTATATAGCCTTGGCTGTCCTGGAACTCACTTAGATCAGGCAGACCTCAAACTGACAGAAATCTGCCTCCTTCAGCCTCCTGAGTGCCAGAACAAAGGATATGCTACCACTCCAAGCTTAGGATGAATCTTAATTTCCAAAGAGTAGGTTTGATTTAAAAAAAAAAAAATAGTATAAGGGCTTAAGCTGTAACTCACTTGGTAGAATGCTTGCCTAGCATACATGAAGTCATGTGTTTGGTCCCTAGCACCGATTAAATGAGATATGATGGTACATACCTATAATCCCAGCACTCTAAAGTTGTAGACAGGAGGACCAGAAATTCAAGATAATCCTTGGCAATATAACAAGTTTGAGACCAGCCTGGACTGCATAATTAAAATAAAAATGGAAGCAGAAGAAATGGCTTATTCAGTTAAATGCCTGCCATGTGAGCATGAGGACCCAAGTTCAAATCCCTAGCACCTACACAGAGAAAAGCCATATGTGGTAGCACAAGCCTGTAATCCCACCTTGGTGTGGAAGGGGTGGTGCACAAACCAGCCATTCTAGCTGAATCAGTGGACTCCAGGTCCAATGGAAACACTCAAAAATAAACAAAGTAGAAGGGGCTAGAGGGATGGTTCAGCACTTAAGAGTACAGCTCTTCCAGCACTCCTGAGTTCAGATCCCAGCACCTGCATGGTGAAGTAAGTGTTTGATGTGTGTGTGTGTGCCCCACATGTTTACAGTGCCACAAGAGGTCATAAGAGAATGCCCAACTCCCTGGGACTGGAATTACAGTTATGAAATGCCATGTTTGTGCTAGGAATCAAATCCATATCTTGGAAAGCAGTCAGTGCTCTTAACCACTTCACTACCTCTCCAGCCCCAGGTTTGAGGGGTCTTTTGTTTGTTTGATTAGTTGATCTTTAGTTTTTTATTTTGCTCAAATGCATGTATACAAGCACCACAGTACATGTGTGGAAATCAGAGGATAACCTATGGATGTTCCTGGATGTTGTGTTCTCTCCTTCCCCCATGTGGGTCTCAGGTCATGAGAGTTGGCAGTAAGTGCCTTTACCCACTGAACCAGCTCACAGGCTCAGAAGCTATTAATTCTAAATCATGAGTTTTAAGAATGAATATTGTAACTGCTATTTTGTGCTTGTCTTAACCTTTTTCAGGAAGCTTTATAAGCGTTATGCTTTTCTACGTTGTGAAGAAGAAAGAGAGCAGTTTCTCTACCATCTGCTGTCCCTCAACGCTGTGGACTATTTCTGCTTTACCAGTGTGTTCACCACTATCAGTAAGTGTGGAGAATTGACTCTTTTTTTGGTTTTTCGAGACAGGGTTTCTCTGTGTAGCTTTGCGCCTTGGTAGCCCAGGCTGGCCTCGAACTCACAGAGATCCGCCTGGCTCTGCCTCCTGAGTGCTGGGATTAAAGGCGTGCGCCACCACCGCCCGGCGAGAATTGACTCTTAAGTGAACAGTTTCCAGGTGAGCAGGCATGGTGGCAAATACTTGTAATCCGCACACTCAGGAGGCTGAAACAAGAAAATTGCCAGTAGTTCAAAACCAGTGAGTGTGGGCTGTATATCCTGACCTTTTCTCAAAAATAAAACAAACAAACAAACAAAAAAAAAAACCTGAGGGGTGGGGATGTTCTCAAGTCACTTTGGAATAAAAGTATTCATATTTCCAAAAGTGAAATCTATCATAATACATGGAGGATACTGATGACCCCTCAGTCTCCATTTAGGAATGTGGGAGACTTCCCCAGCCCTCTGCTGCCAGCCTATGCAAATGCCTCACTAAAAGAATTACCCTAGCCAGGTGGTGACACACACCTTCAATCCCAGCACTAATGAGGCAGAGGCAGGCAGATATCTGAGTTTGAGGCTAGCCTGGTCTACAGAGTAAGTTCCAGAACAGCCGGGGCTACACAGAGAAACCCTATGGGGGGCCGGGTGAGGGGTGTGGGGGGAGAAGGAACCTATCCTGGCCTGTTAGTTCCTGCCAGAACCAACCTGCGTCCTAATCAAAGGACTATCTCACAGCTCACTGTAGCAGTGGAAGGCTTTGTTGAGACCTCAGCAAAGCTCAACATTTCGCTATCCATCTTGATTTCCTCTTCACAGGTTGATCCTAGGGGCAAGCACCGTGTATGCTCATTTCTGTCTCAGCATCTGCTCTCCACAAAACCCAATCTGTGACAGAAAATGTTACCTAGAACAAATGAGAAATGCATAGAGCTGCAGTCTCCAAAATCTCAGTAAACATCACTGCCATTTCACTAGCTAGAATTATGCAGGCTTTGATTTCTGGTCTCTGGTGTTGGGGTGGGCATTAATAGGGCCAACTTAAAATGTCTATAATAAGTAATAACCTAATAATTGTTCATTCAGTTAGTACATGTATAAGAATCTAAGTTGTTAAAGGTAAAACTATAACTCAGTTGTAGTGCTCTTGCCTACCTTGTGTGAAACTATGGGTTTAATCCCTAGCAGTGTTTTAAAAAAAGGTCTAGAAAGGCAGTGGTAGCACACGCCTTTAATCCCAGCACTCGGGAAGCGGAGGCCAGCCTGGTCTACAGAGCGAGTTCAAGTAGAACCAAGGCTACACAGAGAAACCCTGTCTCAAAAAATCAAAAGAAAAAGTCTGAAGACTGGGCATGTAGCTCTTATAAACCCTGCTAAGGCAAGAAGATCAAAAATTCAAGGCTTGCCTAGCCTACACAGGAAAGTTCTGTCTCAAAAGAAAGGGGGAGCCAGCAAGATAGCTCAGGGGGTGAGGGCGTTTGCCCCAAAGCCTGACAACCTGAGTTTAACTAGAAAGATACGATA
Source organism: Peromyscus eremicus (assembly GCF_949786415.1). Classification (NCBI taxonomy): domain Eukaryota; kingdom Metazoa; phylum Chordata; class Mammalia; order Rodentia; family Cricetidae; genus Peromyscus; species Peromyscus eremicus. The sequence continues at coordinate 156,978,053 of NC_081418.1, read as the reverse complement.
CCCAGAAGTTGTCCTCTGAGCTTTACACATGCACCGAGGTGACAAGTATAGGCACATGCGAGCGCACGCGTATACATACACACACACACACACACACACACACACACACACACACACACACACAAATGTTTTTTTTTAAAGATTGTAAAAGAAAAGAAAGGTCACTTAAAATGGCTAAAAACATGGTCATTCTCAGCTATTTTCAAGGCCAGAGTGAGATACATAAATCAAGTCTCAAAACAAACAAACAAACAACTAGCAAGATGTCTCAGCAGAAAAAGGTGCTTTGTACACAATCCCAGTAACCTGAGTTCAGTCCCTGGCACCTTTGAAAAGGAGGAAAGAAAACCAATTCTGAGACTTGTCCTCTAACCTATGTACATGAGCCATAACACACATGTACCAACACTCACACAGGCACATCACATACACAGTTGTAAAATGCCTAAGAACGTCTAAATATTCTGTGTCTGTAGGTTTCTCTTTATCTGAGAAACTTTCAGTTGAGGCTTTGGAATGTATAAAGAAATACTCTGGTGTCCTAGTTTCCTCTCTGTGGCCGTGACAAATACCATGACCAAAGGCAAACTAGGAGAGGAAAGAGCTTATTCCAGCTTAGAGGTTACAGTCTATCATTGAAGGAAGTCAGGGCAAGAATTGGTGTGATGGTGTCAGATCCCCTCGAACTGGAGTTACAGTTGTGAGCTGCTGTGTAAGTGCTGGGAATTGAACCCAGGTCCTCTGGAAAAGCAGCCTGTACTCTTAACCACTGAGCCATCTCTCCAGCCTCCTGGGTAAATTCTTAAAGCAGAAACCGATGCTGAACTGGGCTTGTCCACCAAGAGGTAAGCACCCTGGTTACTTTAACTGGCAGCTTTATACTCCCGAAGAAGGGAGTCTCAGTTGAGGACTTACCCAGATCCTATTAGCCTATAGGCGTGTCTGTTAGGGTTTTGTTTTTTCTTCTGCCCCCCCCCCTTGATTGTAAATTGACGGAGGAGGGCCCAGCCCACTGTGGGTTACATTGCACCTGCACAGGTGATCCCAGGATGTATAAAAAAGCCAGCTAAGTGTGAACCCATGAGTGAGCCAACAGTCAGCAGCATTCTTACATGATTTCTACTTTGAATTCCAAATTTTCTCATGCTTTTACATTTAGCCAAGGTCCATGATGCGATGGTGACATCTAGTGGTGAGGCCACTGGAAAGGCTTCATATATATCTCAGCACATCTGGCTCTCCCAAATTCCTTGTACATATGAGTTACCTCAATAACCTAATCCTAGCATTCTGTAGGAATTGGTTCTTTCTTTCCACTGTGCAGGTTCCAGGATTGAACTCAGGTTGTCAGGCTTGATGACAAGTACCTTTAACCACTGAGCCACTTCACTGGCCCTCATGAGTATATCTTAAAAATTGATCATAAAAGCCAAATATCAGAGGCTAAAGAGAAGGTTCAGTGCCTAAGAATATTTGTTCTTGCTGAGGACCTGGGTTTAGTTTCCAGCACCCACATAACTCTAGTACCATGACTCCAGTTCCAGGAGTCTGACTCTATCCTTTGACCTCTGTGGTCACTAACACAGATGTGGTGTGCATACATGCATGCAGGCAAAACATCCATGCACATAAAAATAAAATAAAATAGCTGGTTGGTGGTGGCGCACGCCTTTAATCCCAGTACTTGAGAGGCAAAGGCAGGTGGATCTCTGTGAGTTTGAGCCCAGCCTGGTCTACAGAGCGAGTTCTAGGACAGGCTCCAAAGCTACACAGCGAAACCTGCCTCCAAAAATAAATAAATAAATAGATGGCAAAATATATCTTTAAAGCATCTAGTTCTGGATAGTTGTGATTTTTTTTAATTCACTTCTGTGTTTTTCTTTCAGTGATTCCTTATAGATCAGTGATCATTCCAATTAAAAAACTGAGCAATGCGATCATTACATCAAACCCGTGGATCTGTGTCTCAGGAGAGCTAGGAGACACAGGAGTAATGCAGATTCCAAAAAACCTGCTTGAGATGACTTTTGAGGTGGGTTAGCTAATGCCTTTTGAGTTCTTCAGAAGAACTCTGGTTTTGCTTTTTCATTGAAACAAATGAAATAAAGGAGCAATCAAACATATAGGGTCATTTGTTATCATAGCCTTATTGTCTGAAGAGGCTTACACTAGTTTGTTTGCTTTTTATTTTCATTGCTAAACCCTATTTTTCTACTTGTGGTAGGCTTTACCAGGTCTTGTTCCTTGATTCCCAGTGCCTAACACAGAACATGGCAAACAGAGAATGTTAAATTCATGCTTCCCCTGAAATGGTTCTCTAGGACCAGGGAGCCGATGTCCATGCTTATGGCTTTTGAAGCACATAGGGACATTTATAGAATTTTGTTTTGTTATTCAAGACAGGTTTTCTCTGTGTGACAGCCCTGGCTGCCCTGGAACTTACTTTGTGAACCAGGCTGGCCTCGAATTCAGAGATCTGCCTGCCTCTGGCTCCCAGGTGCTGGGATTAAAGGCGTGTGCTCTAGTAGAGTTTTTCCATATGTTTGAACCCATATTCAGGTTGGTCCTAATATTCGAGGAGTAAAATAACCTCTTTGTATTTCAGGAGAGAAATAGTACTAACTGAATGTTCAATGCTCATCCATGTTCCTTGGGGCCCAGGAATAGCCATTTTCACTTGGAATCGTAATCCATAGCCCAATGGTCCATTTGGCTTTATGTATGTGGCAGACTCACATCTATTTGTGTGTAAAAGTTAAAAACCTTGGTTTTTTTTAGCCTACCAGTTGTGGAACAAAAACTGTATTGTAAGTCCCATCTTCTTTCTCTCTCTCCTTGTAGCTGCATTTCTCAGCTGGGTCACATGATGCCTTTCATTGATACACAAAGAAGACAAATGCTTTTAAAACTTGCAGCTCTGATGTTTCAGTCCAGCTTATAGTCAGTTTGTGATCCTCTCATTATCAGATTTTTTAAGTCAGAATTTAATTAGCATCCATTTTTTGCAATTCCTCTTACCATTGCTTTTTATACTTGTCCACAAAGGGCCAGCAAGGACACTAATAACTACAGTTCATTCATAATTTCACATTCTACAGTTGTGGTACCTGGTGTTAACTGTAGTCCAAAAATATAAAGTGGAAAATTCCAAAAACAAAAATTCATAAAAGCTGAGCATGTGGTGTATTCCTATAACCTTGGCACTTGAGAAGCAGAGACAGGAAGGTCAGAAGTTCAAGGCCATCCTCAGCTACATAGCAGGTTTGAAGTCAACCTGGGTTACATGAGTTTGTGTCTCAAAAAGCAAAAAAATAAAAATAAAGAGCCAGGCATGGTGGCACATACCTAGAGTCCCAGCACTCAGGAGATAGAAGCAGAAGAATGCTGCAAGTTCAAAGCCATCCTGGGCTACATAACGAAACTGTCTCAGAAACAAAGCAAAAATTAAAAATTTTGAGTGTGGGAGTTGTTTACACATTCTTGGTTTTCATTACAACGGAACAAACCCAGGGCCTTACACGTGATCTGCAAGAATTCTACCGTTGAGCTATACCCTCAGTCCACAATTTATAAGTTTTTTGATTGTAAACCATTATAAATAGCACAATGAAATCTGTGCTGTTCCTGTATCAGCCATGAATTCTGTCTTTGTCTAACATGACATGTATGTGCTACCCTCCCATTCGTTACTTAGTAAGAATTCAGGTTATCAGATTAGCTATGTAGGTGTGGCAGTTGCTTGTATTTATGTAACCTTTATTTCACTTATTAGTGGCCCCACAGCATAAGAGTAGAGTTGCAGAGAAGGATCCAGACCATAAAACATGGAAAAACTCTGGTATGTGTGACAACATTGCAATGCATACAGGAAAAATACAGTATATGTAGGTTTGATATTAAGGCATTTCATGCACATACTGGGAGCCTTAGAATATATCCCTTGTAGGTAAGATGATTTTTCCAAATAGCTTTTTAAACTTCTCTAATAGATCAGGGCCTCGACCATGCTCCACAAGCACTCTACCACTGAACTATCAGTTAGTGATTTTTTAAATAGGTTATTTGCTGTAAGTCAATCTAAATAAGACCTTCCTCCACTTACTGAAATCCTTTTTACCCTTCAGTTAAGACATAAATCATTATCAGTGATTCTGTTTCTTGATTCCCCAAATAGAAGTAAATGCTCCTTCTCCAGCATTCTTCAAAGACTTGTTTACATTTCTAGTCCAGCACCTCAAGCACTCCAACCCATTTGGTAGTCATTGTCCATCTCCTGTCTCAATGTATGAAAGTCCCTGAGAGCAAAGAATACATGGAGGCTGTCTATGGTATTAAACTTAGCACATTGTACAGAGTAAGTCTCTGTAAGTGTTAGATTGAGCCAGAGTCCACTGCCAAAGCTGAAGGGAATAGAAAAGAATTGAGTACAGAATAATTTGTGGTCCTGTCTCTACAGTGTCAGAACCTGGGAAAGCTCACTACTGTTCAGATTGGCCACGATAACTCTGGACTGTTAGCTAAATGGCTAGTGGATTGTGTCATGGTGAGAAATGAAATCACAGGACATACGTATAGGTGAGTAAATAGACTTAGGAGCAGAATTCTTTGTCTCAAAGCTCTTTAGGTAACAAAATGTTTTAAATCTTCCTAAAGCCTTCCCACTGCCCCTGAACTAGTTTTTTTGGGGGATGTATTGTTTTGTTCTATTTATAGTACATAAAGTTGGCCAGGTGTGGGTGCTTAAATCCCAGCACTCAGGAGGCAGAGAAAGGCAGATCTCTGTGAGTTTGAGGCCAACTTGGTCTATAAAGTGAGTTCCAGAACAGCCAAGGCTACATGGAGACAATAATTAATAATAATAATAATAATAATAATAATAATAATAATAATGGAGCTGAAAAGATGGCTCAACAATTAAGAGCACTTGGTACTCTTCCAAGTAACCCAAGTTCAGATCTCTGCACCCACCTCAGGTAGGTTACAACTACCTGTAACTACAGCCCTGGGATATCCAGTGCCTTTGCTGGCCTCCATGGGTACTCACATGCATCTGCACACATGTGCACACATGCACAGACATACATATATACATATACACATGAATAAGAAAAAATATTGAGGGGCTGGAGAGATGGCTCAGAGGTTAAGAGCACTGGCTGCTCTTCCAGAGGTCCTGAGTTCAATTCCCAGCATCCACATGGTGGCTCACAACCATCTGTAATGAGATCTGGTGCCCTCTTCTGGTGGGCAGGGTTACATGCAGACAGAACACTGTATACATAATACATACATAAATAAATAAATCTTTAAAAAAAAAAAAGAAGCCGGGCGGTGGTGGCGCACGCCTTTAATCCCAGCACTCGGGAGGCAGAGCCAGGCGGATCTCTGTGAGTTCGAGGCCAGCCTGGGCTACCAAGTGAGTTCCAGGAAAGGCGCAAAGCTACACAGAGAAACCCTGTCTCGAAAAACCAAAAAAAAAAAAAAAAAGATAAAATATTTAATCTAGCCGGGCGGTGGTGGCGCACGCCTTTAATCCCAGCACTCGGGAGGCAGAGCCAGGCGGATCTCTGTGAGTTCAAGGCCAGCCTGGACCACCAAGTGAGTTCCAGGAAAAGGCGCAAAGCTACACAGAGAAACCCTGTCTCGAAAAACCAAAAAAAAATAATAATAATAATAAAATATTTAATCTTTGGTTAAAAAAAAAAAGATTGTAGAGGCTAGAGAAATAGCTTCCTGTTTAAGAGGACCTGAAGCTTTCAGTTTTTAACACCCTCATAGCAGATCACAATTGTCTGTAACTCCAGTTCCAGAGATCTAGGACACACTCTGGCCTCTGCAGGCACAGGCATACACATGACACACAGACATGCATGCAGACAAACACTCATACATATAAAATAATATTTTTTTAAATATAAAAGTATGTCTATATATGTTCTCTCTATGTAGCACTGGAATAGACCGAGCTGTCTTGGAATTCACTGAGCTCTGCCTCCTAAGTGCTAGAATTAAAGGCATATATTACCACACGTATCTGTTCTCTACTTTACTATATTTGAAATTTTTCATGATGAAATAAACAATCCTCAGATATTAGCATCATGAACTTCACCTGCAATGCCATTTTTAAATCTTTAATTAAAACTAGTGGAAGCCAGTCATGATGTCATACCTGTGACCCCAGGACTCCAGAAACTGAAGCTTGTCTGGAGTTAGAGACCAGCTTGAGTGCCTTCACATAGTAAGTCTAGGGTAGCCTTAGCAACAGAGTAAGACCCCATCTCAAAATGGAAACAAAACAAAAATCTGGTTTTAAAAATGTAGATTCATGTGATCTCTGGAGACTAGAGTAAGTTCACAAAAACAACAAAGATTCAAAAGATTTTAAATCAAAACATTTTTTTTTTCCTTACCCTATCAGATTCCCATGTGGGCGGTGGCTGGGGAAAGGCATCGATGATGGAAGCCTGGAGAGAATTCTTATTGGAGAATTGATGACATCAGCTTCAGATGAAGACCTGGGAAAGCAGTGTCGGACTCCACCACAGCAGAAGTCTCCCACGACAACCAGGAGACTGAGTATTACTTCACTCACAGGAAAGACTGCCAGTGAGTTGTTTCTGGTGTGCCTCATAGTGAAGGCTTCTGTGACCCATTCTCCACAAGACAGTTGTGTTCATGAATCGTGGTGGGGAGATTAAAAAAGAAGGGCCTGGGGAATGACTCAGAAGGTAAAGTGCCTTCTTCCCTAGCATAAGAATCTGAGTAAGCCCAGAGCAGGATAGTATTGGGGCAGGGGTAGAGACAGAACTCACTGACCAGCCAGACCAGCCAAATTGATGAGCACCAGGTTCAGTAAGAGTCCCTGTCTCAAAAAACTGAGGTAGGGGGCTGGAGAGATAGCTCAGCAGTTAAGAGTATTGACTGCTCTTCCAGAGGACCCAGGTTCAATTCCCAGCACCCATATTGCAGCTCACAACTGTCTGTAACTCCAGTTCCAGGAGACCCCAGACATACATGAAGGCAAACACCAATGTACATAAAATAAATAAATTATTTTAAAAAAAAAAAAACTAAGGTAGATAAGGACTGAAGAGATGCTCAGCAGTGAAGAGCACATACTGCTCTTCCAGAGAACCTGAGTTCCATTCCCAGCACCCACATCAGGCAGTTCACAACCACCTAGAACTCCAGCCTAGAGGGATCACACCTCTGGCCTCTGCATGCAAAATGCACTCATATGTACATACCTGACCCCAGCCACATACATACACATAACTAAAGTAATAAAAATAAAATTTAAAAAGCAAGATTCAAGGGTTTGTTTGGAGAGAAAATGAATTTTTAAAAATTAATAAGGTGGGTGGAATTGGGAACGTGGGTAAAGTATTTGCTGCACAAGCCTGAGGACCTGAGTTCAGATCTCCAGCTCCCATGGATTCCTAAAGCTTACTACCCAACCTACCATAGGTGAGCTCTGAGGTCAGTGAGAGACCCTGTCTCAAAAAAGGTAGATTGTTAGAGGAAGACACCCAGTAACTTCACATGTGCAAGAGCACACACACATCTTTTATTTTTGAGACAGGTCTCACTATGCCTGGCTGGCCTGGCACTCACTGTGTAGACCAGGCTGGCCTTGAGTTTACAGAGAAGTACCTGCTTCTGTGTCCCAAATGCTGGGATTAAAGGTATGTGCCACCATGCCTAGCCTAAGAAACTGTCAGATCACTTAGTCTCTATGAAAGGAAAGCTGTGTGTGCTAAGCGTATGCTCTAGTACTAAACAACTTCCTTCCCCCTTTAAAGATATGTTTTATTTTAATTGTATGTATGTGTGTTGGGGGGTGCCCTTGAAGGCCAGAAGAGGGTAGTGAGTCCCCTGGAGCTGTAGTTACAGATGGTTGCAAGCTGCACATACACCTTTTTTTTTTTTTTTTTTTTTTTTTTTTTTTTTTAAGGCAGGTCTCACCCTGTAAGTGTGTGGCCTGGAACTCACTATGTAGACCAGGCTGTCCTTGAACTCACAGAGATCTGCCTACCTCTGCCTTCCAAATACTATCATTAAAGGTATACACTACCACAGCCAACTCACACCCCCCCCATTTTTCTCTTATTACCTGCTTCTTCTGACTCTAGATAAAATTTGCTTACCCTTTTTTTTTTTTGCAACTATTCTTGGGGTTGAAGATTATCTTAGTTACTGCTTGCTCTATTGCCATGACAAAATACCATGACCTAAGCAACTTATAGAAAAAGCATTTAAGCTGGACAGTGGTGGCACATTCCTTTAATCCCAGCACTCAGGATGCAGGCAGGAAGATCTCTGAGTTCCAAGCCAGCCTGGTCTACAGAGAGAGTTCCAGGATAGCCAGGGCTACACAAAGAAACCCTGACTTGAAGAAAGAAAAAAAAGAAAGAAAGGAAGGAAGGAAAGAAAAGAAAAAGCATTTAATTGGGGCTTTGCTTATAGCTTCAGAGGGTTAGTCCACAATCATGGTGACAGGCTGGCAGTGCCTTAGAGCTCACATCTGATTCACAAGATGGAGACAAAAAGAGAAACTGGGCCTGGCATAGGCTTTTGAAACCTAAAAGCCCCACAGAGCTGGAAAGATGATTAAGAGTTCAATTCTCATCACTCATGTGGTGGCTCACAACCATCTATAACAGTAGTCTCATGGGATCTGATGCCCTCTTCTGATGTGCAGATGATGTACATGCAAACAAAACACCCATATACATCAATAAATAAATCTTAGAAACCTCAAAGCCCGTCCTCAGTGACACATCTCCTCCAACAAGGTCACACCTCCTATTCCTTCATAAACAGTTCTACCAACTGGGAACCAGACATTCAAATATATGAGCCTGTGGAGACCATTCTAATTCAAACCACCACATGGATGTAATATCTCTGTCGGTAGAGGGCTTGTGTAGCAAAAAGCAAGTTCTCAGTTCAGTTCTCAGCATCACATAAACCAGGCATGGTGGCTCATATTCATAATTCCACTGTTGAAGATATCAAAGTAGGTGGATCAGAAGTACAAGGCCATCCTCTTCCTCAAATTCATAGTGAGTTTGATGCCAGCTGAACTACATAAGACCCTAAAAATAAATGAACTAGTCTTAGTATGTGGTAGACAAGGTGGTTTTGTCTTAGTTACTTTTCTGCTGCTGTGATTAAAACACCATGGCAAATTCTAAAAGAAAGCATTTAATTTGGAGTTGATAGTTTCAGAGGGTGAATCCATGACAATCTGGCAGGAAGCATGGTGGCAGGCAGGCATGGCACTAAAGCATAGACAAAAGTTTATACTTTGAGCCACAATCTTGAGGCAGAGGTGGTGGCTGTAACTGGGAATGGTGTCGGCTTCATCAGTTACATACTTCCTTTAACAAGGCCACTCCTCCTAATCCTTCCCAAACAGTTCCACCAGGACCAAGCATTCAAATATATGAGCCTGTGGGGGTCATTCTTATTCAAACCACCACAATGATTCCAGTCTGTCTAGAAAGAGACATAGGTGAACAGGTGCTCACTGGGGGAATGGAACAAGGAGAGTGACCAGTCCGGAAGGGAGGAAAGCCTGACTTCTAGCCAGGGCACCACATGGTATCTGGCCTCTTCCCTTAAACCACAACAGCAGAACTTCACACAGGTCATCGAGAGCCTCAGATGCCTTAGCATACACCTACAAGATTCTCGGCCAGGAACCTCTTGAGTAATGATGAAGGGAGGGAGTCTTCCCCACTTCACCCCTCACATCTGGAGAGTTGTGACATTTCATGATAGGAACCCTGACAGGTAATTTCATTGAATATCTTTTTCTGTTTTCTCAGGGAGGAATGTTTGTTGGCTTGTTGGTTTTTGGTTTTGTTTTGTTTTTCAGTTATTTTCAGTTGAGAAAAGCCAGAGGAAATTAGACACTTGGCTTGGGTTATAGTTTGCAGGTAGTGTGGCTGGTGTTTGAGTCTCAGGATCTCTTGGATTCTTTTCCAGTGCATCACAAGCCCTTGAACTTGGCCATTTTGTCCAGTGGCAAAATCCATGGAGTCTCTGGAAAAGCTAGCTTGTTTGGATGAAGTTTTTCCTGCAGAGACCTACAGCTAAATATCCCATAGTATTTGGGTTTATTTATTTCTCACAAAAATGTAGACACTATTAATTATTTTGCAGAACCCAATGCTGGACAGATCCAGGAAGGAATTGGAGAAGCTGTGAACAATATTGTGAAACACTTTCACAAACCTGAAAAGGAGGTATTGTGGGGGCAATAAAACTATATGTATGGTGGGCCTTTTTTTTTTTTTTTTTTTTTTTTGAGACAGAGTTTCTCTGTATAGCCCTGGCTATCCTGGAACTCACTCTGTAGACCAGCTGGACTCGAAATCTACCTGCCTCTGCCTCCTGAGTGCTGGGATTAAAGTCATGTACCACCCCCACATGGCTACCCTCAGCTCTTGTTTCTCTAGTGTGGTTGTTATTGGGGGTGGGAGGCTACTTTATTTCATATGTATAAGTGTTTTACTTGCATGTATGTCTGTGTACCACGTGTACCTGATGCCCGGGAAGCTAGAAGAGAGCATTGGTTCCCTTGAAACTATAGTTAAGGATGGTTGTGAGCCATAGTGTGGGTGATAAGAACTGAACGCAGGTCTTCTGGAAGAACAGCCAGTGCCCTTTACCACTGAGCCATCTCTCCAGCCCCTCTAGCGTTGGTCAGTTTGTTTTTGTTTTTGTTTTGTTTAATCATAGAAGCAGCAGAATTCCCTTGTCACTGTGTTAACATTGTGGTTTACAGAGAGGAAGCCTCACAGTGCTGCTCTGCGGAGAAAACGGCCTGGTTGCTGCACTGGAACAAGTTTTCCATCATGGGTTCAAATCTGCCCGCATCTTTCACAAGAATGTCTTCATCTGGGACTTCGTAGGTAAATTCAGTAGATTTATGTTATTATGAAGCCACCAAAATGTTTCTTTAAAAACTCAGAAAGCCGGGGCTGGAGAGATGGCTCAGAGGTTAAGAGTACTGACTGGTCTTCCAGAGGTCCTGAGTTCAATTCCCAGCAACCACATGGTGGCTCACAACCATCTGTAATGAGATCTGGTGCCCTCTTCTGGCCTGCAGGCATACATGCAGGCAGAACACTGTATACATAATAAATAAATAAAATCTTTAAAAAAAGAAAAAAAAAGAAAAACTCAGAAAGCCAAAATTAATAAAAAGTAGTAATACACTAGTGCGTTGGGGGCCAATGAGGACTCAGCTATAGAGGCCCTGGGTTTGATCCCAGCCTACCAGGTGGATAGAAAGAGCTGACTCCACAAGTTCCTTACATGTACACACACAAAATAAGTATTTAATAAAATAAAGGGGGGCGCTGGAGACATAGCTCAGCAGTTAAGAGCACTTCCTGCTCTTCCAAAGGACCTGGGTTCAGTTCCCAGCATCCACATGATGGCTCACAACTCTCTTTAACTATAGTTCTGGGGATGTGATATCCTTTGCTGGCATCTGAAGGTACGGTACTCCCATGGTACATAAACAGACATACAGGCAGGCAAAACTCCCATACACATAAAATAAAGATAAAAAAATCTTTTAAAGGAGGCTGGGGAGATAGCTCAGAGATTAAGAGCACTGGCTGCTCCTCCAGAGGTGCAGAGTTCCACAACCACATTGTGTCTCTCAACCATCTATAATGAGATCTGATGCCCTCTTCTGGCAGGAAGGTGTATATTCAGGCAGAACACTGTATACATAATAAATAAATAAATCTTAAAAAGTTAAATAAATCGCTGGGCGGTGGTGGCGCATGCCTTTAATCCCAGCACTTGGGAGGCAGAGCCAGGCGGATCTCTGTGAGTTTGAGGCCAGCCTGGGCTACCAAGTGAATTCCAGGAAAGGCACAAAGCTACACAGAGAAACCTTGTCTCGAAAAACCGGAAAAAAAAAAAAAATTAAATAAATCTTTTAAAAAGCATCCTGAGTTTTGTGATTTTCTTTCTTTAGGTATGTAGAATTCTAGAACTGTCATTTTCTTTAAAGGTTCAGTGAGCCATTTTGTGTTTTTTTAAAGTAGGCCTACATGAACTCCAAACTTTCAAACAAAGAAAGGGAAATTGACAAGGCACCTAAGAGTGTTTTTTCCCCTTTTCTGGAAAGCTTAGAATTTTACTGCTCCTGACTCTGATGTCTGCATGCTACATCTCTCTTCTCAGATTTAGTCAGTACTCCACAAGGCCTGTTTAGGTCCATTTAATAATCTAACTGAAGACAGCCATTCTAGAAGAGGGCACTGTCTTGATGGTCAAGTGGTCACTGTGTTGTTATTCCTGGAAGGGTCTACTCTTAGAAGATAATTCTCCTCCTTTCCTTTCTTGGCTCCTTTTCTTTTCTCCCTTTTTTTAGTCTTTTGTTTTTTTAATGCCAAATTCTGTTTCATGAAGGTATTTAAAAAGAATAAACCTTCCGGCCCTCTGGAATGTGGTCTTGATTAGAAAATAAATTACTGCCAGGCAGTGTTGGCATTTTAATCCCAGTACCAGGAATCATGCTGTTCTGTCATGAACCACAGATCTCTGTAGTTCATTCTGAAATCAGTGATAAAGCAATGATTTGGATTAGAGGACTGACTATGAGGCCAGGCCTCAGAGTTTCCAGGATAAATTAGATGATGGTTTTGACATTTCTATATATAACTGCTGTGGTGTGGTGTGATTCTGCTTGTCTTCCTCAGAGAAAGCAGTGGCTTACTTTGAAACCACTGACCAGATTTTAGACAGTGACGATGACGTACTCATTCAGAAATCACCCTGCAAAGCCTTCTGCCACTATGTGAACGCTATCAACACCGCACCCAGGAGCATGGGGAAGGATGGCAAGTTCCAGATCTTAGTTTGCCTCGGAGCAAGGTACAGAGCCATATAATGCCTTCCTTAGGTGTGTTCCGTAGGTAACATGAGCCTTGAAAGTCACCCAGGTTATGCCCATTTCTCTTGGGTTTTTTCTTTCCAGCTGTTATCATGCATGAGACTGCTGTGTTCTGGGTACCTTTTTGTTACAGTAGCAACTGATTTACCCCCATTTCTTAAAAAGATTTCTGTATTTTTATTTTGTGTGTAAATGATTTACCTTGCTGGGGATGGTTGTTAAGAATGATAAGGGCACTGGTTACCATGCAGAAGGTCACAAGGCACAAGCCATGACAAAACCCAGTATCAGAGCTTTATTGGGGGGGGGGGGGGACGACACACAAAAGAACCAGGCCTCGGGATTAGCACGTGCAGAGAACAAAGAGAGAGAGACAGAGAAGAGATAGTGGGGGCAGGAGAGAACAGAGAGAGGAGAGGAGAGGAGAGGAGGGGTCAGTGTCTGGCTTTTTAAGGGTTCCTGTGAACATGCCAGAGCTACACCACACATGCGCTGATTGCATGGCCATGCTGTGTGCATGTAATCACCAGTGCACACTGGTGACGTAAGACGCAAGACCCCTTGCTTAGCTCCTGAACTGCGCATGTGCAGTCACGCAGCTGGAGTGGAGGCAGAATCCCAACATTGGTGGCTCACACTATTAATCCTGGCACTCAGGAAACAGAGATGTGAAGATCTTTGAGTTCAAGGCCAGCCTGGTCCACAAATCAAGTTCCAGGACAACCAGGGTTACAGCAAAGTCCTGTCACTAAAAGCCAGAAATAAATAAACAGATATATGTTCTTTTGCCTGCATGTGTGTGTGTGCTAAGTACCTGGTGCCTGCAGAAACCAGAAGAGGGTGCTAGAGTTAGTTGTGAGCACCATGTGAGTCCTGGAAACTGAACCTGGATCCTCTGCAAAAGCAACAAGTGCTGTTAAACACTGAGCCGTCTCTCCAGACCCATCTACCTATTTTATAAGTGAGAAAATAGGAAATAGATGAGGCCCAAATACATTAGTAAACTATCCCAAAATCACATAGTAAGAAAATAGCCAATCCTCCTGGCACTGGTCTGTAGTACCAGCTCTTCAGGAGGCAAAGGCAGACAGATCACAAGTTTAGGTATTGCTTTGGCTACAGAGCAAGTTCAAGACCAGACTAGGGAATTTAGTGAGACACTGTCTCAAGATATGAAAAAATGACCAGAGATGGGGCTTCGTGGTAGAGCCCTTAATCAGTGTGTACAAGAACCTAGGTTCAGTCCACAGCACTGGGTGGAGGCGGCGGGGGAAGAAGGAAGGTGTGAGGGAAGAATAAATAAATTCAGTAAAAATTAAAATAATTTTATTGTTTTTGTTTGTTTATTTTGCTTTATGTTTTTCAAGACAGGGTTTCTCTATGTAGCCCTAGCTGTCCTAGAACTTGCTTTGTAGACCAGGCTGGCCTCGAACTTACAGAGATCTGCCTGCCTCTGCAGAGTGCTGGGTTTTAAGGCATGTGCCACCATTCTTGGCTTAAAATAATTTTAAAAAGAAAGCATTTTTTGAAAAAAGATATCCTGCGGGAGGAGGGAAGAGAGGGGTATCTGTGGTTGGTATGTAAAATGAACAGAAAATGTCTTGATAATAAAAAAATACATCTTAATATAGATCTTAGACATAAGGGTTAGAAGAAAGAGACACACTTAAGTAAAGAAATAAGATAAATACTTGAGTATGGAGTATGGGCTCTCTCAAGGGAGAATTTATAGAAAGTAAGATGTGCCCAATATGGGTTTGGGCTTCAGGCTTCTCAAGGAAACGCTTCAAATAACTGTTTTAGCATTAGCCATATACACCATTGTGGTGGGTCTCAAGTTACATCTCAAAAGGTTTTTAGAGAGCAGTGGTGACACACGCCTTTAATCCCAGCACTCAGAAGGCAGAGGCAGGCGGATCTCTATGAGTTCGAGGCCAGCCTGGGCTACAGAGTGAGTTCCAGGACAGGCGCAAAGGTACACAGAGAAATCCTGTCTCGAAAAAACAAAGAAAAGAAGGGTTTCTAAGAAACTACTTTCCCCCCTTTTTCTCTGTTTTTTTTTGGGTTTTTTTTTTTTTTTTTTTTTTTTTTTTTTTTTTTTTTTTTTTTTTTTTTTGTAAAATTGAGATTATAGGGTAGCTCTGGAGATGACCTATATGAAATTACAGTCTGATAAAGGTAAAATCAGGAGTCCACTAGGTGTGCAGTAATGGGTTTAAGATACGCCTTTTCCCTATAAATAGGGTTTCTGGCAAGATTTCTAGAATATTGTAGTTTTACAGCTGGAAAAAGAGAAAGGCTTTAAGTGGTTGTTAATTATGCTGGAATTCTTTTTGTTTTGTGGTGTTGTTTTGGTTTGGTTTGGTTTGGTTTTTTTGGTTTTTTGAGACAGGATTTCTCTGTGTAGTTCTGGCTGCCCTGGAACTTTCTTTGTAGGCCAAGCTGGCCTTAAACTCAGAGATTCACCTACGTCTGCCTCCTGAGTGCTGGAATTAAAGATATGTGCCACCGTGGTGTATGTTTTCTGTTTTTTGAGTTTTCTTAATAGCTTTTTGGTTTTGTTTTGTTATTTTTCTTTTTTTTTTTTTTTTTTTTTTTTTTTGGTTTTTCGAGACAGGGTTTCTCTGTGTAGCTTTGCACCTTTCCTGGAATTCACTTGGTAGTCCAGGCTGGCCTCGAACTCACAGAAATCCGCCTGCCTCTGTCTCCCGAGTGCTGGGATTAAAGGCGTGTACCACCCCACCACCACCACCACCACCCCCCGGCTTGTTTTGTTTTTTTTAAACATTTGTTTATCTGTTTGGTATGTGGATGGGTGTGTCTGTTTGTGTGTGTGTGTCTGTTTGTGTGTGTGTGTCTGTTTGTGTGTGTGTGTGTGTGTGTGTGTCTGTCTGTCTGTCTGTCTAGGAGACAGGGTGGGGGTGAGGGGTATGTCAGGAATCTATATGGAGGTCAGAGGACAATTTTTGAGAATCCATGTGGGAACCAAGGTTCAATCAGACTTGGCAGCAAGTATCTTTACCCACTGATTGATCTTGCCAACCCTGATAATTTACTTTTTTAAGTAAACAGTCTTGAGAGTAAATCGGTGGTAGAGTGCTTATCTGAAGTGCACAAGACCCTGAGTTCTACCCCCAGCACCACCAAAAATATTTATAATACTAATAGTAATATAAGAAAAATTAAAGGAAGCAGGGAGACGGTGGTGCAAGTCTTCAATCTCAGCACTCGGGAGGCAGAGGCAGGGGGTTCTCTGTGAGTTTAAGGTCAGCCTGGTCTGCAGAGTGAGTTCCAAGACAGCCAGGGCTACACAGAGAAATCCTGTGTCAGGGGGAAAAAGAAATTAAAGGAAATAAACTAACTTTGAAGTCATGAATGTCTACCTTAACTCATTCAGTCATTTAGTATTTCTTTCTTTCTTTCTTTTCTTTTTTTTTTTTTTTTTTTTTCCGTTTCTCTGTGTAGTTTTGATGCTGGTCCCAGATCTCTGTAGCCAGCTCTGTAGACCAGGCTGGCCTCAAAGTCGCAGAGATCCACCTGGCTCTGCCTCCCAAGTGCTGGGATTAAAGGCATGCGCCACCACCTCCCAGCATTTAGTGTTTCTTTCACACACACACCACACACACACACCCCCCACATACACACACCCAACCCCATCTCTCTGGGTAAATTTGATGCCGAAATGAGCTAAATAAGGAGAGCTTATTTCAAAACACACACACACAAAGAAAGAAAGAAAGAAAGAAAGAAACAAAACCAGAAGAGGCAGAAGATAAGTGAATGGCTCAAGGTAAGTGCCTGCCTGGCCAGCACTTGTTCAGGAGGGGTTTGAGAGGGACACTGAGATGGAGTACTGGGAATACTGAGTTAATTAGCAAAGTTATTAACTGAACAATGAAATTAAAAGGATGATGACTACTAATGTCTGGAGAAGATTTTTACTGTAGATATAGTGGAGAGAGCAGACAGAAGAATCCAAGCTGAACATGGCCTGGGGAGATGGCGCCACAGTTAGGAGCACTTGCTGTTTTTCCAGAGTTCAGGTCCCAGCACCCATGTCAGCCAGCAAATAACCACCTGTAACTCGGACTCCAGAGGGTGTGACCACTTCTGGTCTCCATAGGCACTGTATGCACATGGCACAAACCCACACAGGCACACAAATATAAGTAAATTTTCTTAAAAAGTAATGAGAAGCAGAAAGTGGGAGATTTATTCAATGTGGCCACGTTGGGAAGAGAGACAGAGATATACTCTTAGTCCATCTAGGGCCCTGGCTTGAGAGGAAGGATTGAATTGACAAGAGATCATAACTACAAAGCAGTGCCACCAAGATGTCATCCTACCCATTATTGTCTAAGCTCCAAGTCTCGCCTACAAGGTCACCTGACAAATTGCCTTTTTTGTTTTTGTTGTGGGTGAGTCTTCCTCTCATGGCACCCAAAACTTCAGCCTTCTCCCAGGAGAAGATTCCTTGGGGAACTTTTATTTTATTTTATTTTGAGACAGGGTTTCACTGTGTAGCTCTGACTAGCCTGGAACTCATTATATAGACAAGACTGGCCCCAAACTCAGAGATCTGCCTTCATCTGCTTCCCGAATGCTTGGACTGAACAGGTGTGTGCACCACAGCTGCTCCTAGGAAAACTCATTATTTATTGTAGTATGATTGTTTCAATAGGCTGATAATTAAAAGGAAAGACACAAGGGAGGGCCAGTTACAATGTACTCCTTAGAGCTCAGATGCTGTTTCTGTTTGGATCTGTAGGGATCACCTGCTCCCACAGTGGATTCCATTGCTAGCAGAATGTCCTGCCATCACCCGAATGTATGAAGAGAGCGCACTTCTTCGAGACCACATGACTGTCAACTCCCTTATCCGAATTCTGCAGACCATTCAGGATTTCACCATAGTCTTGGAAGGGTCTCTAATCAAAGGAGTAGATGTATAAACCAGCTGACAGAAACGCTTCATCCTACCCCTGGCTCCTGAACCCTCCCCAATCCTGGGACCTATTTGGATTGTTCTAACGTTAGTGAGCACTGCCTGGGCAGTACTCTGGAAGCCCAGTTTGAACAATCTCCACTCTGCACACAAGGCAAAGTGCTGTATTGTAGTTCATTTGAACCTGAAATTTAGTATAAAACAGAGTATTTTCATGTGTTAGATGTGTGTAAATATGCTATCTTTAAGAAATTATATTACTCTAATAAGATACTTTTCATAGATGAATATTCCTGTGACTTAAAATAAGTAGCTTAAAAACGTTGGGGGTGGGGAGAGTGGTGCTAGTCAGGAAGAAGCCGGTAAATGTGTAAATAGGGCAACCCATCGGCTTCTTTTTTCCCTCCAGGTATCACAAAGGAACCCAGAAAGCATTGTTCTGAAGCAGCCATCCTTCCTGGAGTTCCATCCTGTGTGTGTGAATGTATACAACTTTACATACTGTACATTAGTCCTCATTGTACCTTTAAGTTTTAAACTGTTTAATTCGTGAGTTAGGAGTCACTTCTTCAGTTTGGGGAAAGTTTTTCAATTGGTACAAGTAAAAGATACAATTAAAGTATTTTAAATACCAGACCCCAGCAGGGCTTGGTGGCTCCCACCTTTAATCCCAGCACTGGGGAGGCAGAGGCAGGTTGATTTTTCTGAGTTACAGGCCAGACAGAACTACATAGTGAGACCCTGCCTAAGAACACAAGTACACACGTACACACAGCAAATACCGGATCCTAAGAGCTTGGCTAATTGGAAATAAAACACAAGAAGCCCTGAGAAGTGTATTTAAGTGTGGGATTATAGCTTCTTTACTTTGCAAAGATTAGCAGGAAGTAGCTTCATTCTTGGGATTGTTATTACTGTCGTGTGAGAGTACCTTGGAGATAATGAATTTCAGTATTAGCCAGATAGTCATAATAAGTGCAAAAAACAGTTGTTACTCAGTACTTTCAACTTGGCCATCTAAACTCTGTAACCAGAGTTAGACTACCAGCCCTGTCTTTGTTAGGTTCCAGCCACCCCCTCCGCCTGCCCCATCCCCCCTCAGGAAATGGAAGGAATGTGGAAGATGGGAGGGGTCTCTGTGTGATTTGGAATGCTTTTGTGAAAGTATTTGTTGACCATGATAATGCAAATAACAGAAGCAGAGAGAAAGAATGAAGCCTTTCTGGGTGTTTCAGGGAAATGTAAAGCAATTGGCCCAGAGAAGGTTAAAAAAAAGGCTCTGCTGCAGACTGAGAAGTGAAATTGAAGGAAGAGACAACAATGTAGAAAGACCTCAAGTTAGAACTTTCTAGTTAGTCTATTTTTTTAAGCTAACTAAGTGTGTTAGCAATTACATAAGTCTTTATCTTCTGGTAAGTCAGTTGTAGATCTCTAATGAGGCACTGATACCCTGTTAGTAGCAGAATTGCCCCAGCAGACCTCCAGGTTTATTCCCCGTTATAGCTGAAAGCAGAGCTACAGTCTCTGAGGAGCCTTGTGCGAACTAAGGGTCCTGGGCTCTTGCCAAAAGTGTTGTTTTCCTTATTTACTAGAGGAAGAAACTAATAGATAAGGGGCCTCAGCCCTTTATCAGACACTGTCCAGCCAAGGAGCAGCTCCTGGGAATGTGAAGAAAAGGGAAGGAAAAGCTTTAGAAAATGGTTCCAGATGATCTGGGCAAACCAGAGATTGTTTGCCTAAAATAAAAGTGTGTCTGTAGTAGTGTGAGACTATTCTAGAGACATAAACCTACTGTGGGAAACATCCAGAAGCTATAAATGGTCCATTCCAGGTTTTTATTGTTCTCTTTGCCATCGTCCTGACACTGAGCATTGGATAGATTTTAAGTTCGTATGCCACAAATGAGTCATCTAGTACAGCTTCTTCATTTTGTAGGTGGAAACAGAATCAGAGATTACATTCTTGCCCTTTCCCCCTTGACAACACTGGGTTTAGAAATTATGCTTTTTACCACACCAGACTGCATGAATCCAACCTTCAAGGCATTGTTACTTAATAGTATTTATTCTTTTGAATCTTCATTTACCTGTACAGATATGAAGCAGTATTCCTGTAATACTTAATAAGGACTGATGCTTAAGTTAAATTGTTTTGTTGTTGTTTTGTTTTTGTTTGTAAAACAGGATCTCACTGTGTAGCCCTGGCTGGCCTCCATTGGAACTCCATTTGTAGAGCAGGCTGACCTGGAACTCACAGAGATCTACCTGCCTCTGCCTCCTAAGTGAGCAGATTCAAGTGAGTGCCCTGCCCAACAAACTGTTCTTAATCCCTTAGACATTACATCTGTTGTAAAAACTGGGAGCAGAGTTGCATTCCCACTTGTGTTTAAATTGTTACTTAAAAAGTAATACAAAAAAAGAAGTTACCTATAAAGTTTTCTTTCATGTGCTATCATTTGGATGGACTAAGTGACATGACTGATTAAAACTCCCGAACATCCTTTCGAAGGCTGGCTTTACCCCTTGGTGTCGCACCTGCTCACACAACTGGGCTCTTGGGGGCTGTTTGACCAGCCCATAAGCCAATTCATTTTGAATTTCCCATTGGTGGTAAATCTTTGCCTAAAGACCTTAGGATGTGATAAATAAGAATATGCTCCTAGTGAGTTTGGGGTTAACTATTGCAAATGATAAAGAAGGAAGATTTACATTGTGGCTTATAACAGACTGAATCAATATGAAAAATGCTTATATAACAACAGAAGCAGATTCCTCAGAACAAATGCACATAACCACCCACGCTGACTTTTGTTAGGACCATACAACAGGCACCTTTCTTGCTGTGCATTTTTGTTAAACTATCACCTCAAAGTAAATGAAAATCAAAACTGTTTCCTTTTTGTGTGTGATTGTCCAAATCATTTTAAAGCAAATACCTGGGACCATAATTAATATTCCACATAAGAACTTTAAAATAACTTGTCTTAAAGTTAAATTTGCAAGGCTGGAGTGATGGCTAGGCAGTAAGAGCACTGCTGACTCTTGCAGAGGACCCGGGTTCAGTTCCTATCACCCACATGGTGACTTACAATCATGTGTTATACAGTTTCAGGGGATCCATGCCTGTAACGGTAACGCCTGCGTTACTGTCACCCGTTCACCATGTCCGAGCGAGGGGCTGCGGATAAAAAATAGAGACAAGAAACAGCGAGTCATTCGCCACGGCTGTAAGCCGGGTGCCAGCCGAATGCCGTTTATTGAAAGAGGGAGGAAACCTTAAATACAGGCTTACAGCACAATGGGAGATCCCCGGAGGGCAGAAGTTTGCTACTGAATGTTCTACATTCTTGCATCTAAGCTGTTAACGCCCAATATGCAGGATACACAAACAAGGAACTTCCCTAAAGCCTTCAGGAGGGTGGATACCGGCAGGGAATTAGAATAGGGAGGACATCTGGTCAAGGTCGGCAAGCAGGCAACGGCTTTACTCAATATGGGAGGAGACCAGGGCCCTACACATGCCTTCTGACCTCTTTAGGCACCCGGTATGGTGAACATACATACATGTGAGCAAAATACTCATAAAATAAAACATTCATAAAATAATTTTTTTTTTTAATTTGCCCTGGTTGGGGATGTAGTTCAGTGGTAGTTAATGTAGCATGTACAAAACCTAGGGCTCTATCCTCAAGCAGACAAAAATAAAATTACCAAAATCTTAACTTCTTCAAAAGCTTATTCTCCAAGTATTTTTCTTGAGTACTAAAACCTCTAATCTCAACCTTTATGTCACCTTGATGGTGGCTTTACAATGGTTTGCATATTATATGTGAAAAGTTCTCTATGCTCTAGGAAACGATTCTCCATGTGAGTAGGAAAAGTAGGCTACCAAGGACAAAGTGGAGCCTCCCAGCCTGACTTTGTTTCCCAATGGGAATGAAAACTTGATAGAGGAAACCTAAAATTTGCAAAGGTTGAATTTCATCTAAAATTCATTTTAAAAGTTTGTACTTACTGTACCTTTTCTAGTTCTGTAGGGTTTATTTAACATGACTTTTTAAGAAATGATTTTAAAGAACTTCTATAACACTATGAAAAATACTAAGTTGCTTCTACTTCGTTTTCTGAGAGTAAGCACATGTGTGTAAATGTAATGAAAAATAGATTAAGACTATACATAACACCTCATGTGTAGCATGTGTTAATATCTCTAAAATGTTTTAAAATATGAGGCAGTAGATAGGGACATCAAATCCCCAAGAAAATAGTTGACAGCATTGGTAATAGAGCTCTTCATAACATGAAATATCTTCTAAGAATAATGGCTTTTCAGTAGATTTTTTTATTGGGTAATTGTGTGTATTTTCTCTGAGGTCTACAGAAGCTAAACTACCTTTTTCATGGTGTTAAAAGAGCATTCTGAGCCTGGCACGCCTTTAATCCTAGCACTCGGGAGGCAGAGTGAGTTCAAGGCCAGCCTGGTCTACAAAGTGAGATCCAGGACAGGCGCAAAGCTACACAGAGAAACCCTGTCTCGAAAAACCAAAAAAAAAAAAAAAAGCATTTTGAACTTTACTTGTATGTTTCAGTACTAACACACCTTTATTGACTGGCATCAGAACTCTCTTCTGCTTTGGTAGAGTAAATACTATTTCCAAGTCTCTGTCTTTTTTGTTTAATGGTTGGTTTGGTTTGGTTTGGTTTTTTTTTTTTTTTTTTTAAGAAAGAGTCTCTCTACATAGCCCTGGCTGTTCTGGAACTCGCTATGTTGACCTGGCTGGCCTTGAACTCACAGGCATACACCTGCCTCTGCCTCCCAAGTGCTGGGATCAAAGGCATGCACCACCACACCTGGCAAGTATCTGTGTTTTAAGAAATCTTTGTTCCTTATGTAACTTTATTGCATTATCATTTAGCATAACTAGGAGAAAGATGTCCTTTATTTCTATTAAAATACATATACAAATCTGCTGGATCAAACTGAATTTTAAGATTTTTAAAGAGATTTGCTTTTACAGTATGATGAAAGGAATCCAAGGAGGGGCTGGAGTGGAACTCAGTGATATATATGCTTAGTATACACAAGGCCCTGGGCTCAGTACCCCAGCAAAAGAGAACAATAAATCCAAGGATGGTTATACCTTCCCAAATCTGATGTCTCTTTCAAGGATAAGGTCAAGATTGACTTCAGAAAGACACATTGAAGTATTCATATTTATATCAGACTGAAAAAAATTCATTAAACTTGCCCCTCTTTGAAAGAGTTCTGTCATATCCTTAGTTATTTAGGAAGGAGCCGTGCTTGGTCCAGTTACTTGTAGGTTGGATCCAATGTGTATTTTAAACAAATTTTAATGTGGATAGGAATAGTAAGGTCAAATGAAGATGTAAAACAAAAAAATCTGCTACACTTGAACCACATGTACAGGTACCCTGTGGGTTTTTTTGTTTGTTTTTAATTATTATTTCTCTATTTAAATTATATTGTTTTCCTTTGTATTATTAACAATGTATGTCAGAACTGGAATTTTCTCCCCCTTCCCCACCTGAACATAATATAAAATCTGAAGAGTATTGTGATATTAAGCACTTTAACATATCGAACAAACTGACATGGATTTTTCAGGTTTTGGAGTACATTTAAATATGACTTTTCATGCTTTGTTCTTTACAAATAAAACTGGGGTTGATACTTTGTTGTTTTGTTTCATTATTGGAGGATCTTACTAAAAGTTGGTTGTGAGCTGTAAATGAACGGTTCTCTCCCAGCCGCCAATTTCCAAATAACCACTCAGAGGCTTAATATTAATTAAAAATGCTTGGCCGGTACCTCAGGCGTATTACTAACTAGCTCTTACACTTAAATAAACTAATACTTCTTATCTATGTGTAGCCACGTGTCTTGGTACCTTTTCTCAGTACAACATTCTCATCTTGCTTCCTCTGCATCTGGCTGGTGACTCCCTGACTCCGTCCTCCTTCCCATCATTCTCAGTTTGGCTTTCCCGCCTACCTTCCTGCCCAGCTATTGGCCAATCAGCATTTTATTAAACCAACTCAAGTGACAAATCGTACAGTGTACAAGAGGATTATTCCATAGCAGTGAGCTGCTGTGTGGCTTCTGGGAACCTAAGCAAGGTTCCTTTGCAAGGGCAACAAGTACTCCTAACCTTGAGCAGTCTCTCCAGTCTTTCCCTTTCCTCCCGTTACTTGTATTCATTACCCATCCTCTTGCTTTATCCTGACTGAGATTCAAACTCTGCTGCTCACCAGCCAAGGCTCTAGAGTTCAGTTATCTTTCTCTAAAGTCAGTCTTCTCATCTTATTATTTGACTCCCCATAGAATATTAGTGCCTAGAAGGGTGGCCTGTCTTCATTGTTTGTTTACTGTAGTATCTACTTCTGGGAAGTGGGAACAATGCCTGATTTGTAAAAATATAGTTCTGTCAGGTGGGCAAGATGACCCCAGGTAACAACTATTTAAAAAGAACTCTGGTATGCTTAAGAAGTACTTCTGTCAATATCTGCGCTGTGTGTACCTTCCATATGCCTAAGTGACCAGATTTACGGTCTCCTGTCTCTACTTAAACTGTTTGAAGTGTAACCTGGAGCCGGTTAAATCTTTAAAAAAAAAAAAAAAAAAAGTTTTAAGGATGACAGTGTTTGTGGGATGCATAAGCCTGTGGCTTAGATAGGTTAGTAAAACCTTTGTTCAACACCAGCTCTTGTTTGGGCCTCAGCCCTGGTGGGCCAGGAGCTTTAGTAAAGAGTGATTTCTCACTAAGAAGCCACATTTTTTTTTCTATAACAAAGATCTCAAAAGCCTTTACAAGAAAGTGTGTGTGTATGGTGTGAATACATACATGTGCACAGTTCAGAGAATTCATAATGACCAACACTAAACTAGCTTAAAAATACTTTTCTTCTTATTTATTAAATTTGCAGTACTGGAGATCAAACCAGGGTCTCCATGAACATTGGTCACATTCTGCATAGAATTATAGCCCCAATCCCTATTAATTAATACTTACAATATTTTTAATATTTATTTTGTGTATGTGCACACGTGCAGGTCAGAGTACAGCTGTAGGGCGTTGGCTCTCCTTCCACCATGTAGTTTCTGAGTATCAGACTCAAGAGTACTAGACTTGGTAGCAAGTGCCTTTACCCACAAAGTCTTTGTTGTTTTGTTTTGTTTAGAGACAGGGTCCCACTATGTAATTCTGGCTTTGTCATGGAATTCACTATGTAGACCAGGCTAGCCTCAAACTCAGAGATCCTCCTGCCTCTGCCTCCCGAGGCATTAAAGGCATGTTCCACCATGCCCAGCCTTACCCACTGAGTCTTCTTGTTGTCCTTAATACTTTGTTTTAGATCCAAGCCTTGGTCTGTCACCCAAACTAGTCCAGATTATGAGCAGTCATCCTGCCTCATCCTCCCTACTGGCTGGGGCTACAAGTGTGTGCCACTGCATCTGGATAAAGGTCCCTTTTATATCCCTGAGTTTAAAGAACACTAGCCTCAAAGACTATTGCTTCAGAGTAGCAAACACAGCAGGTCGTAAAGCTTCCCAACCACCTTCACTGCCAGGGTCAGTCCAAACTGAACCTCAGAATCTGAGCTCCTCTGAAATGCAAATCATACCTCCCATGGCTTATTATTACTTTCTTACAGTGTTTATAGAACCCACCCTATACCTTCACAGGAGCCAGGCACTGAGGGAGACCAGGGCTCCCAGGAGTTCTTTGCCAAAAGAAATCAAGAGAACTGGAGTGGTTCTAGTATCTCTTATACACACACATACCCTTCTACGCTGCCTGCTGAGATTGACTTTTCTCATTTCCCAGCTGGTAATCCAAAACTTCCCACTGCCAGAATGGCCTTGTTCTTGTCCTCTGCAGTAGGAAAGAGGGATAAATGGGGTGCTGCCTCGTGTTGCCTTTGGGAAAGGTGAAGAGTTCCAGACTAGTGACTGGCCATGTCACTTCCCTGTTATGGAATAATCTTTTTGTACACTGTGAAGATGTGTCTTTGCCAAGGTACCTTCTGATTGGTTTAGTAAAAAGCTAAATGGCCATTAGCTAGGCAGGAGGTATAGGTGGGAGAGCCAGATAGAACTCTGGAAAGAAGAAGGGCAGAGTCTCCAGGAGACACAGAGCGTCGTTAGCCAGAGACAGAGCAAGCAAGAAAGCAGCATGGGCAGTACAGAGTAAAGGTAATAAAGCCATGAGGTAGAAAGTAAATTAATAGAAATGTGTAGTGAGACTTTCTCTGTCCCACTAGCCAGTCCCAAATAACCACATGGAGACTTCTTATTATAAAAGATAGGCCAATAGCTTAGGCATGTTGCTAACTAGCTCTTACAAGTTTAATTAACCCATTTTTATCAATCTACATGTTGCCAAATGACTCGTGGCATTTGCCTGCCCTCTTGCATGTCTTGTTCCCTCTCTGTCTGGCAACTCCACTCTTCTTCCCAGAGTTCTCTGTCTGGCTCTCCTGTCAATACCTCTGCCTAGTTATTGACCATTTAGCACTTTAATAAACCAATGAGAGCAATACATCTTCACAGTGTACAAAAAGGTTATTCTACAATAGAAATGGGTAAATTTAAGTTGTAAGAGCTAGTTATTAACAAGCCTATGGCCGAGCTTTTATAATTAATAAGAAGTCTCCATATGGTTATTTGGGAGCTGACATACAGGACAGAAAAATCCACCTAAACTTCCCTCAAAGTATATGATTCCTCATGCTTTTGTTTTGCCATGAGAAGAATGAAAACGTGGGACTGGAGAGATGGCTCAGTAATTAAAAATGCTAGTTCTTCCTCCAGAGGTCCAGAGTTTGGTTCCCAAAAGAACCCATAGCTGGTGGCTCACAGTCACCTATAACTCCAGCTCCAGGGGCTCTTAACACCCTCTTCTGGCCTCTGCAGGCACTGTACTCACATGTAGACATATATACATACACACAAATAAATAAGAATGGGAGCATGGAGGAATGGTGGTTCAGATCTGTAATTCCATCATTTAGGTGGTTTGCTGAGATTTTGAGGCCAGCCTGGGCTCATAGTGAATTCCCTCCAAGGATATATAGCCAGACTCATAGGCCCATACTGTCTGGGGAGGGGGGGAAGCAGTGGGGAGGGAAGATGGCTCAGAGGATGAAGCATTAGCTGCACAGGCCAAAGGATGAGCTTTCAGATCCTCAATGCTCATGTTGGGTAGGCATGGTAGCCCTCCCTCAGCAGAGATAGGGGAAGCCCTGAGCAAGTTGACCAGCAAGATCCTGCCTTAATATATAAAAGTCAGCCGGGCGGTGGTGGCACACACCTTTAATCCCAGCACTCGGGAGGCAGAGGCAGGTGGATCTTTGTGAGTTCAAGGCCAGCCTGGTCTACAGAGCGAGATCCAGGAAAAGGCACAAAGCTACACGGAGAAACCCTGTCTCGAAAAACAAAAAACAATATATATATATATATATATAAAATAGTCATCAAGGGTGACTCCTATCATCTTTTGGCTACATATGCACACCCACACACATGTGAACATGAATACAAACATTCCATACACACAAAAAAGAAATGGGAATAGTGGAAGCCTTATACTTGGAATGAAAATGCTATAAATCACCTATGTATCATACCACATAACTAGAAGCACCCAGTAATGACTAGCTTTTTGGTTTTTTACTTTTTTATTTTGTGTGTGTGGTGCTGGGTATCAAGCATAGGGCCTATTATATTTGAGGCAAGTATTATACCAAAGAGCTAACACCCCCAGCCCACACTATACTATTGCTGAACATAAAATGGCTCTGAAAAGAAAGAGAAATATAATACAAAGGTCTGCTGAGGGAAAGAAGAGCAGAAGACAGGGTACAGACCTGAGCCTGTACACACGCACACGCACACGCACACGCACACGCACACACTTTAACTCCCCTTCTGTTCAGATGATTCCTTTATCTTTTTGTGGCCTGATTCTGAAGGGTTTCAGCTACCTCTCTCTTGAACTGAGGTTTAAGATTCCTCCACTCACACGTAGTTAATCACACAGACTTCAGGTTACTAGACTAAAAAAGACCTCAAAGATTCGGCTGATCCCTTCTTTCATGGATCTGATTAAAAACAGCCCTGAGGTAGTGGAGCAACTTCCCTGGACTAGAAACTATCCTGGGCCTGGTCTTTCCACTGGTGTCGGGTTACTTCAGGGGCTTAAGATGTGTTTTTGACAGCAAGGGAGAGGTCACACCAGGATCCTTTGAGGAGAAATTCTTTTGACTTGGTAACTGTTGATGGCAGAAAGATGAGGTTGAGGTTGATTCAGTGTGTCACCTGTACCAGACCCCAGAAATAATGTGAGCAAACTTGGATTTCTCTAGCAGACCTTGTATTTTAGTGACTTCATTTTCCAGGGGACTGGAGACTTACCTGTTTTGTTCATCCAGGTGCCCAGTGCAGGGTAGACACTTAAATCCTTGCTACACCCCATTCCATTTTAGAGAGTTGGGGGTGAGGGGTTGTGAGTGACACTTAATCCTTTCCCAGTTATGCCTCTGCAGTGAATACCCCTGCTCATAAATACTTGGCTACATCTTTTGGTTATTTCCTTGGGATATGTTCACAGAAGTGGGATTACCTGCATTGAAAAGTATGCGCTTCTTTAAGCACTATTCAGAACCCTTCCAGCAGTGTGAAAGTGAGTCATTTTCCCAGAGTGTTGTTGGCCTCAATATCTGTCTATCTATCTATCTATCTATCTATCTATCTATCTATCTATCTATTTATTTGTTCATTTATGTAGTCCTCCTGATTTAAAAAAAATCTTTATTTTTATCTCTCTAAGGATTAATTAGATTGAGATTAAGTTTATTTTGAAGAAATACCCTAAGTTGTCTGTAGAAATCCTGAAGGAATTAGAGATCAGTGAAACCCCTCTGCCCAGCAAGGTGAAGTCAAAGGTCTTCTATCTTGTGAGTTGCCATGACTGAGCCCACTGGTGTAAAATAAGCATTACAACCTTGCTGGAAAAACTTCCCCTGCGTAAGCCACCAGGAGTTGGGGTGTGCTGGCTTCCTTGTATCTGTCTTCATGGCCTAGTGGAGATCGAATTTTATATAACACATTAAAAAAGAGATAAATATCTTGTAAGATTGCAAGGAGAGGGCCAAACTGGTGAAAGAACTTCAACTTAGTCTTAGAAGAGGTAGAATGAGTGGAGAATTGTGAATGTTGTTTCCATGAGACTGGGACTACAGAGGCTGATGTTTGGTTTTGGCCCTTACCTGGCTGTACATTCTACCCAAGAAGCTGGGAAGAGCTTTTAACAGCCAAGGACAAAGAAGAGTACAGACACTCCTTGGCACATGCCCAAAGGAGTCAACCTCCTACCCCACAGACACTTGGTGGACACTTGGTCAGCCATGTTCATTGCTGCTCTATGCACAATAGCTAGGAAAACAGCCTAAATGTCCTTCAACCAACAAATGGACAATGGAAATATGTTACATAAGGAATATAATTCAGCTGTAAAGAAAAATGAAATCATGAAAGTTACAGGTTAATGAATGAAACTAGAAAAGATCTTATCAAGTGAGGTATCCCAGACCCAGAAAGACAAACGTCAAATGTTCTCTCTCATCTGAAGCTCCTAGCTCCAAATCTTCAGATGTCTGGGAGTAACTGCAGAAACTAGGAGAGTGAAAAGGGACCAATGCTGGGAAGTGTGTTTGGGAAGCAAGTGATCTGGTCAGGGAGGTGGCAAAGGGAGGCTCTTTAGGGAGGGAGAGAGGGAGGAAAATGCAGAAGGAGGAAAGAGGCAAAAATAACAGTAAGGCTATTTGAAAATATCATGAGGAATCATACTGTTGACTATCTAAAAAAACTTACAATACGTGTAATTCTGTGTATAAATATATGTTTTAAATGAACTTTTCTCATCTGGGCTGACCCTGCTCCCCTAAGAGCCAAAGACTACCTGATAAAACCCAGATATGACAAGTCTTCTTTTGAGGTGATATTCCCTTCAATCTATTCTCTCCAAAGTAGTATAATCTTCTTTTTCTTTCCTTTTTTCTTTTTTGTTTGTGTAAGGATTCTGTCCTTAATTACGTCATCAGCCTGCGCCGGCATCCCAGCCTAAAAAGCAGGTGGGCCCTCTGTGCGTCCCTCTCCTTCCTTCCCGCTCCTTCCTTCCGTCTGTCCTCCCTCCCCCACCCCCAATAAAACTCTAAAAAGATAACCATGGCTGTGATTCTTCCGATCAGCACTCTCCTCCCCTGGCATGGCCTCCCCGAGCAGCACGCCGCTTAACCAACAGTTTGTTTTTGTTTTTTGTTTTTGTTTTTGAGACAGGGTTTCACTTTGTAGACCAGGCTGGCTTCAAACTCACAGAGATCCACCTGCCTCTGCCTCAGTTTGCCCAGTACTGCCGGGATTCCAGGCGTGTGTCATTATGTCCACCCCAGTTTACTATTTTAAAGGCCAGTTCTTCATGTTAACCACCAGGATGAAGTTCTCCTTCTTTACAAGGTCTGGCGCTGCATAGCTCGGCTCTACATACCCCACCATCTCCACGTGTGGGTACCTCTCCACTCAGCCATACTGAATTATGCCTGTGTTCACTGTCCTAGCCATTCTTAGTTCCTGCCCTCTTCCTGTTTGGTTAACCCTGTCACTCCCTAGACAACCTTCAGCCTCCCAAGTCATTCATGTGGGCCCTGTGGTTCCTCCAGGGTTCCTGCTCCTGCATAATATCCCTCCCTCCGGTGCACTGTTTCTGGGTGCAGTTCTGAATAACAGAATACCGAAGCAGTAATGGGATGTGAACTCTAAGGCTGGGTTATCTGGGAACTGTAGCTTTTTTCTTTCTGCTCTCCCTTGGCAACATAGCATTTGCCTATGAGCGGTGGAGAGAGGCCCGCAGGGCTCAGGGAGAGGAATTCCAGCACCATTCCTGGGAGTGGGCCTGGAATGGGGCCTTTCTCTGCTGAGCGGCATCCCCACAGGCAGCATAGTTGCTGCTTAGGAAAGATCAGCCAGGCAGTGCCCAACCAAGCAAACCTGATCTCCTAAATCTGGTGTGTTTGGGAGTTAATTACACAATAGCAGATATCCACAGAACCCATGCCTGCCTCCACACCAGATTCACCGTCCTGAGTTCTAGGGCCAAGTGTCTGCATCTTCCATCTCTAGCCGTGGCCTTTTCTATAAGTGGCCAGTGCCCAGTCCATACTCAGGCTTCCAGATTGTGGCACTGTAGAGAGCAGGAAGAAGTTGACACGATTCTCCCCAGGCCCATTAATCCTGTCCTGGGACACATGGATCTACTTAATGTCAACAGGCGCTCGCACAGCCACTAGAGGCATACAGACTCTGACTTTCTGAATGGAGGTGGGGAGGGCGCCTTCCAGGGTGGTACAGGAGCGTTGAGCTCCTTGAGTGCGTGTGGTCCCTGCAAAAGCGAAACTGGAAAGTGGAGCCTCGGTGTCTTCTTGCAGTTTTCACTTCCTGGAGCTTGCATAACAGGGCCGCCACCTCAACCCCTGCCACACACACTAAGGGCCCAAGGGCACCAAGGCCTGGCCTGGCCTGTCTGTCTCCCGGGCTGCTGGGCTAGAATGCAGTGGTCCCTGAGCTCTAGAGAGGACAGAAAAGCAGTCCCACTGTTCTGTTTGCGCCCAGGTGTCCTGGGTCCTCCTGGCACTCCTGTGATGTCTGATGCACTGAGGTTGTGTGTGTAGACTGTGCTACTCATTCATGGCTGAATTTTTACAAAAGGGAGTGGGTTGGAGGGAGAGAATTCTCCTGAATTCCACTTTTGCCACTTACGACATGGCTTGACCCGACCATCCTAAACCTTTCATTCTCTGGGTTGGCTGGGAAGCTATTTTCCAAGGTTGTTCTGAAACAAAATTAAACCACAGGTACAACATTGCAAGGTATGAAAATTCTTGGTTATTTTAGAAGGAGCTTAACAATCCTAATATTTTTCCATTGGCAATGTAAGAAACAGAAGAAGCTTTGAGGTTTGTTGTTGTTCGTTTGTTTTCTAATGCTGGGACTCAGACCCAAGGCCCTCCCAATGCCAGGCCAGTTCTTACTGCTGAGTGAAACTACCTAGATGACGAGGTGCCATATTTTGTTTTTTTGGTATACTGGGAAAGCTTGAAGGTAATGTCATTAAGGGACTTTTGTGTTTAGTTTGTTGGTTTTCTTTCTTTCTTTCTTTCTTTTTTTGGGGGGTGGGGGGTTCAAGACAGGGTTTCTCTGTGTAGTTTTGGTGCCTGTCCTGGATCTCGCTCTGTAGACCAGGCTGGCCTTGAACTCACAGAGATCCACCTGGCTCTGCCTCCTGAGTGCTGGGATTAAAGGCGTGTGCCACTGCCGACTGGCCAGTTGTTTCATTTTCTGAAACAGGGTCTTGCTATATAGCCTAGGCTAGCTTAAATTTATAATGTAGCCCGATGGGCCTCACATTCCTGCCTTAGCCTTGTGAATAGTGGGCTAATGGGCATGTGCCGCCATACTTCCTGACTTTTGTTTTATTGTTTTTTTATTTTTCTGATATTTTTTGTTTGTTTTGGTACAGATGGTCAAACCCAGAGCTTTGCTCCCATTAACTTTGCTCTGCCATAGCCCTGTTTTGTTAGCTTTCCAGCCTGACTCTCAGCCCTGCTGTCTTAGGTTATTGCTGTAAACCGGCTGTTCTACTGCCAGAAGAATAGATGTGCCTGAGCCTGCCCGACTCTCAGGAGGTGAGGTATTTCTCCTGTTTGTAGTCAGATCTCCGCACCTTTGCTGTCTAGTCCTGGCACAGATGGAAGTGGCCACGGCATGTCCGGAAGCACAGGAAGTACAGTGGTGGTGTTCTAAGTCCCTCCTGCCAGTGTCCGCAGACAGACAGGCTCTTGGACCACACCAGCTGACCCACATGCGTCATTCCATTTTCGAGTCAACAAACCTGTCTTCATATGCTAAATGCATTTGAGTGTCTGTTTATTATTCAGATTAGAACTGGTAGAGATCATTGATTCCAGTTTTTTGTTTTTTGTTTTTTTTTCAAATCAGTCACATTTATCACCTGACAGTGTTTAGCTGCCCAGTCCTAAGCATGATCAGAAAAGGATCCAAACATGTTACATGGAGGGACTGGGAATGTGACTCAGTTGGCAGAACGCTAGTCTTGCACACACGAAGCCCTGGGCTCAATCTATAGCATAACAGAATAAACTGGATGTAGTACATCTCTAGTCTGGGGGATCAGAAACTGAAGGTCATCCTAGGCTGCATCGTAAGTTCCAGGCCAGTCTGGGATACCTGAGGCCCTATGGTTAAGAGCATTGGCTGCTCTTCCAGAGGACTCAGGTTCAATTCCCAGCATCCCCATGGCAGCTCACAACTGTCTGTAACTTCAGTCCCAGGAGATCTGACATCCTCACACAGACATATATGCAGGCAAAACACTAGTGCACATAAAATAAATAAAATCATTAAAAAAAAAAAGTCAGGCAGTGGTGATTGATAAGTCTTTGCGCCCTGAAGGCTTCTCCTCCAGCACAGCAAACCGAATCAGACCAAATCAGGAAAAGCCCAGGTTTAATGGGTAAAGCGTTCCCAGTGATTCCCGGCTCTTCAGAAAAGAAACCAGAAGAACCACATGTTTGTTTTCTGGGATGCAGCTTAAATACCCTGTGGGAATGGTCTTGAGCCTCTCTGGGGGAGGAGCTGTGTTTGGCGGGCTTTGAAGGGGCAGGTTTGGGGAAAGAGATGGGGGAGGGGAATTGAGGTGGTTCTTCCACCAGAACAGTGATGCACACCTTTGATCACGGCACTCAGGAGGCAAGAGGCAAGCAGATCTTTGTGAGTTGGACAACAGCCTGGTCTACAAAGTGAGACAAAGGCCACTGTAGACCAGGCTGTCCTCAAACTCAGAGATCTGCCTGCCTCTGCCTCCCAAGTGCTGGGATCAAAGGCGTGTGCCACCACTGTCTGACTCAAAAAAAATTTTTAAGTCAGCTATAGATGGTTTATACTCATAGAATGTCCACTACTGCTTTTTTGCCTCAACAATGCAGAGAACTGCTATACTCCATAACCAGTTTTCACCAAGAGCATATAAAAATTTAAATTTAGGGGGCCAGAGGTAAAACTCAATGGTAGAACACTGTCATAGGGTGTGAACTTTTCCTAGAGCAAAGTCCTGAGTTCAATACCTGGCACAATTTCCCTTTTCTTGTAGGTACTAAATATTGAACCTAAAGCTTGATGTATTCTTGTTGGTTTGGTTACAGTAGCTGGGTTGGACTCTCTGGGTCCTGCCAAGCCCATGCAGTCCTGCAGCCCACTTACAAAATAATCACTCAGAAGCTTATATTACTTATAAACTGTATGGCCATGGCAGGCTTCTTGCTAACTGTTCTTATATCTTAAATTAACCCATTTCTATAAACCTATACCTTGCCACGTGGCGCCACCACTGCCCAGATCTGATTTTTTATTGATAAGATTATTTAGATTAATGCTTCAAATAAATAAGAGACTGATTTATAGATCAACTGGCAATTTGCAGTAAACAGTAAGAAATCTAGTACCAAGAAAAGCATATGATCAGCCCAGATTCCCAACCTCAATAGTGTGGACAGTGCAGAACCAAAGGTAGACTGGGAAGGTGTAAATTCAGGAGTTAAGCTGAAGTTTAGAGGCAGAGTAGGCCTTCCTTATGATATGTGGGAATTCAGATTATGAAACAGTATTGTAGTGCAAAGTTACCTTTATCTAAAGGTAGTGAAAATCCTGGGAAAGTATATACATTATAATCTGAGCAATGGTATCATAACAATGTCTTTCTTTCTTTTTTAAAATAACTTTTTTTTTTTTTTTTTTTTTTTTAAAGATTTATTTATTATGTTTACAGTGTTCTGTTTGCATGTATGTCTGCAAGCCAGAAGAGGGCACCAGATCTCATTACAGATGGTTGTGAGCCACCATGTGGTTGCTGGGAATTGAACTCAGGACCTCTGGAAGAACAGTCAGTGCTCTTAACCTCTGAGCCATCTCTCCAGCCCAAAATAACTTGTTTTTATTTTATGTGCATTGGTATTTTGCCGGCATTGCTGGGGATGTCTTTCTGTATGCTGTGAATGTGTGTTGCTCTGATTTGGTTGATAAATAAAACACTAGTTGGCCAGTAGCCAGGCAGGAAGTATAGTATAGGCAGGATAAGCAGAGAGGAGAGTTCTGGGAACAGGAAGGCTGAGTCAGGAGTCACCAGCCAGACACAGAGGAAGCAAGATATAAAGGCAGAACTGAGAAAAGGTACCAAGCCACGTGACTAAACATAAATTAGAATTATGGGTTAATTTAAGTGAAAGAGCTAGTCAGTGGTAGACCTGAGCTAATGGCTGAGCAGTTTTAATTAATATAAGCCTCTGTGTGTTTACTTGGGTCCAAGCAGCTGCAGGACTGGTGGATGAGAGAGATTTGTCCTGACCGTAGGTCAGGTGGGACACAGGAAAACTTCAGCTACACTGCATGTATGTCTATGGGAGGGTGTTGTATTCCCCTGGAACTGGAGTTACAAGACAGTTGTTAAGTGACATGTGGGTGCTGGGAATTGAACCTGGGTCCTGTGGAAGAATAGCCAGTGCTCTTAACTGCTGAGCCATCTCTCCAACCCCGATATTTTTCTGATTTAACTTAAAAAGTAATTTCCACAAAACAGTTTTGAACTCCTTTGGAGGTAAAATAAAGAATAAGCCCAATGTGGTGGCACACATCTGTAATCCCAGCATTCGAGAAGGGAAGACAGGAAGATCATGAGTTCAAGAGCTATATAGTAACAAGACCCTGTCCAAAAAAAAAAAAAAAAAAAAAGGAAGGAAGGAAGGAAGGAAGAAAAGACAAAAATGAGGAAAGATGGAAAGATGGGAAGGGAAGATGAGACACATTAAATGTCAAACATTAGAGAGTTTGTTAATTAAATTATGAAAATCCCTGTAGAAGTCTACCTAGCATCACTAAAAGATACATACAAGATAATTCTTGGGATAGGGACAGAGTTTTTGGAGTACCATAAGTTAGGCACAATTCTAGTACTTTATTTGTCTAAACTCCTGTGAACCCTCTAACAACCCTACCAGGTATAAGAAAAAAATAAGGCTAAAAACATGAACTGTTTTCAAGGTTATACCTCCCAAGATCTGTTTCTTTTTTTGATTTAACTTTGGTATGTGGTATCTATCCAGAAAATTGTCCATTTCTTTCAGATTTTCCAATTTTGTGGAGTACAGGTTTTTGAAATATGACCTGATGATTCTCTGGATTTCCTCATTGTCTGTTGTTATGTCTCCCTTTTCATTTCTGATTTTGTTAATTTGGGTGCTCTCTCTTTGCCTTTTGGTTAATTTGGATAAAGGCTTGTCTATCTTGTTGATTTTTTCGAAGAACCAATTCTTTCTTTCATTAGTTCTTTGTATTGTTCTCTTGGTTTCTATTTCATTGATTTCAGCCCTCAATTTGATTATTTCCTGGCATCTATTCCTCCTGGGTGAGTTTGTTTCTTTTTGTTCTACAGCTTTCAGTTGTGCTGTTAAGTCATTGGTATGAGATTTCTCCATCTTCTTTATGTGTGCGTTTGGAGCAATGAATTTCCCTCTTAGCACTGCTTTCATAGTGTCCCATAAGTTTGGGTATGTTGTACTTTCATTTTCATTAAATTCTAGGAAATCTTTAATTTCTTTCTTATTTCTTCCTTGACCCATTGGTGCTTCAGGTGGGAATTATTCAGTTTCCATGAGATTGTAGGCTTTCTATAGTTTTTGTTGTTGGTCCAATAAGATACAGGAGGTTATTCCAATGTTTTTGTATCTGTTGAGATTTGCTTTGTGACCGAGCATGTGGTCGATTTTTGAGAAGGTTCCATGGGGTGCTGAGAAGAAGGTATATTCTTTTGTGTTAGGATGGAATTTTTCTGTAGATATCTGTTAAGTCCATTTCAGTCATAACATCTGTTAGGTCCTTTATTTCTCTGTTAAGTTTCAGTCTGGTAGATCTGTTTTTTGGTGAGAGTGTTGTGTTGAAATCTCCCACTACTAATGTGTGGGGTTTGATGTGCGATTTAAGCTTTAGTAATGTTTCTTTTATAAATGTGGGTGCCTTTGTATTTGGGGCATAAATGTTCAGAATTGAGACTTCATCTTGGTAGATTTTCCCTGTAATAAATATGTAATGTCCATTCCGATCTCTTTCGATTGATTTTAGTTTGAAGTCTATTTTATTAGGTATTAGGATAGCTACACCAGCTTGCTTCTTAAGTCCATTTGATTGGAAAGCCTTTTCCCAGCCTTTTACTCTGAGGTAGTGTCTGTTTTTGAAGTTAAAGTGTGTTTCTTGTACACAGCAGAAGGATGGATCCTGTTTTTGTATCTATTCTGTTAGCCTGTGTCTTTTTATAGGTGAGTTGAGACCATTGATATTGATGGATATTAATGACCTGTGATTGTTAATTTCTGTTATTTTTTGTGGTAGTGTTGTGTTTCCCTTCTTTGGTATTTGTTGGTGTGGGATTATCTATTGCCTGAGTTTTCATGGGTGTGTTTAACTTCCTCAGGTTGGATTTTTCCTTCTAGTGCTTTCTGTAGGGCTGGGTTTGTGGATAGGTATTGATTAAATCTGGTTTTATCATGGAATATTTTGTTTACTCCGTCTATGGTGATTGAGAGTTTTGCTGGGTATAATAGTCTGGGTTGGCCTCCGTGGTCTCTTAGTGTCTGCATAACATTTGTCCAGGACCTTCTAGCTTTCATAGTCTCTGTTGAGAAGTTGGGTGTTATTCTGATGGGTCTGCCTTTATATGTTACTTGGTCTTCTTCCTTTGCAGCTCTTAATATTTTTTCTTTGTTCTGTATGTTTAGTGTTTTGATTATTATGTGGCAAGGGGACTTTTTTTTTTTTTTTGGTTTTTTGAGACAGGGTTTCTCTGTGTAGCTTTGCGCCTTTCCTGGAGCTCACTTGGTAGCCCAGGCTGGCCTCGAACTCACAGAGATCCGCCTGGCTCTGCCTCCCGAGTGCTGGGATTAAAGGCGTGCACCACCACCGCCCGGCGGGACTTTTTTTTGGATCCAGCCTATTTGATGTTCTGTAAGCTTCTTGTGTAGCTAAAGATTTCCTGCCTGACCCACAGTCAGGACAAATCTCTCTCACCTGCCAGTCCCACAGCCGCTCAGACCCGACCAAGTAAACACAGAGACTTATATTGGTTACAAACTGTATGGCCATGGCAGGCTTCTTGCTAACTGTTCTTACAGCTTAAATTAATCCATTTCCATTAATCTATACCTTGCCACATGGCTCGTGGCTTACCGGCATCTTCACATGCTGTTTATCGTCATGGCGGCTGGCAGTGTCTCTCTGACTCAGCCTTCCACTTTCCAGCTTTATTCTCCTCCTTGTCCCGCCTATACTTCCTGCCTAGCCAACGGCCAATCAGTGTTTTATTGACCAATCAGCAACACATTTGCCATACAGAACATCCCACAGCATTCTTGTATCTTCATAGATAGGTATTTCTTTCTTTAGGTTAGGAAAGTTTTCTTCTATGATTGTGTTGAATATATTTTCTGTGCCTTTGAGTTGGTATTCTTCTCCTTCTATCCCTATTATTCTTAGGTTTGGTCTTTTCATGGTGTCCCAAATTTCTTGGACGTTTTGTGTTATGACTTTTTTGTCTTTAGTGTTTTATTTGATTGATGAATCTATTTTCTCTATTGTGTCTTCAACATCAGAGATTCTCTGTTCCATCTCTTGCATTCAGTTGGTTATGCTTGCTTCTGTAGTTCCTGTTCGTTTAGTCAGTATTTCTATTTTCAGCATTCCCTCAATTTGTGTTTTCTTTATTGTCTCAATTTCAATTTTCAAATCTTGGACTGTTTCCTTCATCTGTTTAATTACTTTTTCTTGGCTTTCTTTGGTTTCTTCCAATTTTTTGTTTGTTTTTTCTTCCATTTCTTTAAGGGAATTTTTTATTTTCTCTTTAAGGGAGTTTTTCATTTCCTCTTTAAGGGTCTCTATCATCTTTTTTTTTTTTTTTTTTTTTTTTTTTTTTTTTTTTTTTTAGCTGAGGACCGAACCCAGGGCCTTGTGCTTGCTAGGCAAGGGCTCTACCACTGAGCTAAATCCCCAAACCTCTCTATCATCTTCTTAAAGTCATTTTTAGGATTGATTTCTTCTGCTTCTTCTGCCTTGGTATGTTCAGGTCTTGCAGGTGTAGAATCACTAGGTTCTGATGTTGTCATATAGGTCTTTATGTTGTTGCCTGTATTTTTGCACTCATCTCCTCCTCGGCTTGGTACAGGTGGTGTCTGTGTCTGAAGGTGCCTCTCTTTTTCTAATTGATAGTCTTGGTTCACTAGGAATTCTTGGTCGAATCGGTGCTGTTGGGCTCTGTTTCTCTTGGAGCAGCTTAGTCCAATCAGTGTTAGTGGGTTCTGTCTCAGGGAGCAGTTGTTCCCAATTGGTGCAGGGTGGGCTTATGGCTCCAGTGGTTGTTGGGTTCACAGGAGTTGGTTTTTTTGGTCGAGGAGCAGGGAAAGGTAGCTAGCTGTCTGGTCCCTGGGGCTCCCATGGCAGGGTCTAGGGGTTAGAGATCTGGTCTGCCAGTCCGGAGATGGGGGCTTACCTGTTCCCAGTCGGTGTAAGGTGGGCTTATGATTCTGGTGATCTGGTTCGGTGGCTGGGCTGCGCCTTCTTTTGTGTTCTCAGGTCACGTTTTGCTCATTCGTCAACTCCTCAGCTGATCTTGTTTCCTCAGACTGTAGGATTCTGAATCTTCTCCCAAATGGATCTCAGCTGAGCAGGTTGATCAGTAGGGCAATCTCACCAGCACCTCCAAGTTGTTGGGTTTCACAGGTGGGCAGCTGGGCCCTGGGTTGGCCTCAGGCAGAATGTTTAGGTTCATTCTAGCCGCATCCCACAGAGACGCTCCTTCCTACTTGGAGTGTAGACGTCCTCCTCCAACCTCCAGACAAGGCTGTTGTGTCGGTCTGATGAAAGTTTTAAATGTCAGCAAATTAAAAAGGCTTAGCAAATTCCAGGTCATAGGCTGAGTGCAGCCTGCCATCTGTTTCTATAAGGTCCATGAACTAAGAATAATTTACATATATTTAAGTAATTAGAAAAAATAAAGAAGATATTCTGTGAAACCTAAAAATTACATACAATTCAAATCTAAGTGTCTGTAGGCAGGAGTTTCTGTCCCACCTGCCAGTTCCTAAATAACCAACACAGAGGCTTAATATTAACTATAAATGCTTGGCTGATTGTTCAAGCTTATCAGTAACTAGCTCGTACAACTTAAATTACCCCATTTCTATTAATCTATGTATTATCACATGGCTTGTGGTTTTACCTGTCCTCCAGCATGTCTTGCTCCCTCTGTGTCTCCTGGCGACTCCACTGACTCTGCCCTCCTTCCTCCCAGCATTCTCAGTTTGGCTGTCCTGCCTATACTTCTGCCGGGCTACCAGCCAGTCAGTTCTTTATTAACCAATGAGAGTAATATATATTCACAGTGCAGAAGGATTATTCCATAGCAAGTGTCCATAAGTACAGTTGAGTTGAAATACTGCCACTGATGCTCACTGACATGTGGCCTGTGAGTGGTTTTCTACTATAAGGGTCAAAATAAATAATTGCAATTAAAGTAAAAATATAAAAATATTTAATTGTAATGATTAACATCCATATGTATAT
This sequence comes from Peromyscus eremicus, assembly GCF_949786415.1. NCBI lineage: Eukaryota > Metazoa > Chordata > Mammalia > Rodentia > Cricetidae > Peromyscus > Peromyscus eremicus. The sequence continues at coordinate 156,937,428 of NC_081418.1, read as the reverse complement.
TGTATGCATATTTTGAAACATTATACTATGCCCCATATATTTATGTATATGTGAACAATTTAATTTTATCTTTTTGTGTGTTTCCTTATGTGTTTATATGTGTTGCTGGGTATGATCTTTCATGTCTGTATGTGTGGAGGACAGAAGTTGACATTAGATGTTTTCTTCAGTTGTTCTCCACTCTTTTTTTTTTTTTTTTTCCAGATAGGACATGTTTCTGATTTGCACTAACAGGGGAACTGCAGGGTCCCACCAGTGAATCAAGACCAGTAGATCCTCTCTGGAACTCTACAACATCAGGAAAAGTACCATGTCAGAATGTGTCTCTAGTCTCAGTTGGTTTTTTTTTTTTTAAAGATTTATTTATTTATTATGTATACAGTGTTCTGCCTGGACTTATCCCTGAGGGCCAGAAGAGGGCGCCATATCTCATTACAAATGGTTGTGAGTCACAAAGTGGTAGCTGGGAACTGAACTCAGGACCTCTGGAAGAGCAGCTAGTACTCTTAACCTCTGAGCCATCTCTCCAACCTGTTTTTTTTTTTTTTTTTTTTTTATAAGATACTCTCACTATATAGCACTGACTGGCCTCGAACTCACAGAGACTCACTTGCCTTCCTCTGCCTTGCCTTCAAGTATTGAAATTAAAGGCATGCACCACCATGCCCAAGTTTTAAAGTTTTTTTTTTTGTCTATTTTTGTTGTTGTTGTTTTAATTATGTGTATCTATATGAGAGTATGTCTACATGAGTGCAGTTGTCTATGAAGGTCAAAAGAGGGTGTTAGATACTCTGAAGCTAGAGTTACAATTTGTTGTCATATGGGTGCTGAGAAGCTCTTAACTTCTGAGCTTTGTCTGTAGCTCTCTCTACCTTCTGTTGTTGTTGGTTTTTTGTTTGTTTGTTTGTTTGTTTTGTTTGAGACAAGGTTTCTCTGTGTAGTTTTTGTGCCTGTCCTGGATCTCACTCTGTAGACCAGGCTGGCCTTGAACTCACAGAGATCTGCCTGGCACTGTTTCCTGAGCGCTGTGATTAAAGGTGTGTGCCACCAGCGCCAGGCTTCTACCTTATTTTTTGAGACAGATTCTCTCGCTGAACCTGAAACTCCCTGTTTCTGCAAGACTGGCATGCCTTTGCAGTGAGCCCCTGGGATCGACTTGTCTCTGTCTGGGCTGTGCTAGAGTTACAGATACATGCCATTGCCTCCAGCGTTCATATCAGAGCTGGGTATCGGAACTCGGGCCTCGTGCTAATGTAGCAAGCATTTTACCTATTGACATCATTGCCTCAACCACATGTGTGTGTGTGTATGTGTGTGTGTGTGTGTGTGTGTGTGTGTGTGTGTGTCTATGAGTGCCAGCACATGTTTGTCATGGTGTGCATGTAGAGGTCAGAGGATGGATTTAGGGAATTGGTTTTGTCCTTACACTATAGGTTCTGGAGATTAAAGTTGTGCAGCAAACACTTTTACCTTGTGAACCACCTCAACATCCTTTTTTACTTGTTGAGACAGATTTTCTATAGTCCACACTGGCCCCAAACTCAACAACCCTTAGTCTTCAGCCTCCTCAGTACTAGGACTTACAGGCATGCAATACTACACTCAGCAAACATGTACACATTTGACATGTTAATAAAAGATTACTGGGTAAAGGGAGAGACTGAGGAAGATTGCTTGAACCTAGTAATTTGAGGTCAACTTCGGCGGCGGCATAGCAAGATTTAAAAAAAAAAAATAGAAAAATTAGAAATTAGGCCAGTCATGGTGGCTCACACCTTTACTCACAGCACCCTGGGGAGGCAGAGACATAGAGGATGTTGGGAGTATGAAGTAACCATTTAAGAACCACAGAGTCAATCTGTTGGGTGTTTTACTTTGTGTAAAAATAAAGACAAATAAAATGAGAGCAGTGACCAGAGGCCACTCCAGCCACCAGAACTGCAGGAAGGCCACACATCTGTGGGCCCACCTCCCACTCTCTCAGAGCCCCTCCATACTACCCCCAACCCCCAGCTTGGGCAGAGACCCCCTGCTCAGCAAGAGGCCATGCCTGCCATCAGAGGTCCAGCCCCCAACTCAGGTGGAGACCCCCTAGTGAACCACAGGCCACACTTGCCAGAAGATCAGAGAGGAAACAGAAACCAAGGAATAAAACACACATCCAACAAAGACGAACTCAGAAATTAGTATCTAGACCTATAATCACCCCAAACCAAATGCTTAAATTCCAGTATAAAAACACAAACAATAGCCAAAACAATGTCCTCTCATCAGAGCCCAGCTATCCTATTACAGCAAGCCTTAAATATTCCAACACAGCTGAAGCACAAGTCAAAGACCTTAAAATCAACTTTATGAAGATGATAGAGGTTCTTAAAAAGGAAATGAATAAATCCCTTAAAGAAAGCCAAGAAAGAACAAACTGTTCAATACCTGAAAATGGAAATAGAACCAAGAAAGAAAACATAAACTGAGGGAATTCTGAAAAAGAAAAATCTAGGTAAGTAAACAGGAACTACATATAGACTTTTTCTTCTGATCCAATCTATTTGGTGTTCTGTATGCTTTTTGTACCTGTATCAGCATCTCCATTTTTTAGGTTAGGAAATTTTTCTTCTATGATTTTGTTGAAAATATTTTCTGGTCTTTGAGCTGGGATTCTTCTCCTTCTCTATTCTGATTATTTTTAGGTTTGGTCTTTCCATGGTGTCCCAGATTTCCTGGATGGTTTGTGTCAGGAATCTTTTAGATTTAACATTTTCTTTGACCAATGTTTCTATTTCTTCTATTGTATCTTCAATGTAAGCATCACCAACAAATACAAGTAGTCATCATGGCAGAGATGCAAGGTTGGTCCAACATGAACCTGGAGATCAGGGGGAAGAGGCCAGCCATTTTAAGTAATCAAGAAGTCAGGCAGCACCCTTAATCCCTTAAGGGCAGGATCTCTGTGTGTTCAAGGCCATACTAGGGAACAGAGCCAAGTGTGTGATACACGCCTTTAATCCCAGTACCAACCATAGAGACCTGGAGGTCTGTACAGACAGACAGAAAGTGACAGAGCTGTGTAGGAAGAGGAAGTGAGGTAGCTGGGCTAAGATAGCCAATGAGAGGGCAGAATACCAAGGCAATGAAGGTGTGGGTAGACAGGAAGTAACTTGTATTTGGAAGCTGCAGAGTTGGTAAGGTAAGGTTGGCAAGTGGCTTTTTATGATCTCTCTAAGGCTTTAACCCAAATTTTTGGCTCCATATTTTTTTATTTAATAAGACCATTTTAGACATTCGTCTACAGTAATCCACCATAAAAACAAACTGAAAGAAAAAAAAAAACATACATGATCATTTCATTAAATGTCTAAAAAAGCCTTTGGCAAAATTCAACACCATGATAAAAGTCTTGGAGAGAGTAGGGATACAAGGAACATGCCTTAACATAATAAAGGCAATTTACAGCAAGCCAACATCAAATTAAATGGAGAGAAACTGAAAGCAATTCCACTAAAATAAGGAACAAGGCTGTACATCATCTCCATGTCTATTTAATATAGTACTTGAAGTTCTAGCTAGAGCAATAAGATAACTGAAGGAGATCATGGGTAAACAAATTGTAAAGGAAGAAGTCAAAGTATCATTATTTGCAGATGATATAATTGTAGTGGGTAGCCATTTCAGCTTTGACCTGGAAATACCACCCCCTTTGAGGCTTTGTTAACTGTCACACCTGCAAGGTGGAGCTGAGAGAGGACCCTGAAGACCTGAGATCTGGATGGGAGAGCTCTCTTGGTTCCTGGACCCTGGATGCTGGAGGAAGACTGAGTAGAGTTCTCCAGAGAACACTGCCGGACTGCGCTACACCTGTCCCAGACCCTGTAACTTATCCCTTCACTTGTAAGTTACCCCACAAAATAAACCTACCTTTTAACTATGTGGAGTTACCTTAATAATTTCACCAATATATGATAGTATACATAAGCAACCCCCAAAATATTCTACCAGGGAACTCCTACAGGTAATAAACACTTTTAGCAAAGTGGTGGATACATAATTAACTAACTAAAAAAAAAAAAAAAAGTAGCTCTCCTATATACAAATGACAAGCAGACTGAGAGAAATCAGGGAAACAATAGCCACAAATGATATAAATACATTTGGGTAACCTTAAGCAAGCAAATTTAAAACTTGTATAATAAAAACTTTTAGTCTTTGAAGTGTTAAGTTTCAAACTCAGGACAAATGGCTGAGGTGCCCATTTAGCATATCAAAGTTAGACCTGGACTTCAGTCACGTCCTTTCCTTTTCCTTTTTATATGTTTTTTCATTCATGAAGAAAGAAATTGAAGGAAATACCAGAAGATGGAAAGAGCTCCCATGCTCATGGATTAGTAGGATTAACATAATAAAAATGGCCATTCTACCAAAGCAATCTACTGATGCAATGCAATCCCATCAAAATTCCAACACAATTTTTTTTTTTTTTTTTTTTTTTGGTTCTTTCGAGACAGGGTTTCTCTATGTAGTCTTGGTGCCTGTCCTGGAACTCACTCTGTAGCCCAGGCTGGCCTCAAACTCACAGAGATTCACCTGGCTCTGCCTCCTGAGTGCTAGTATTAAAGGCATGTGCCACCACTGCCTGGCCCAACACAATTCTTTACAGGCTTTGAAAGGACAATACTTAACTTCATATGGAAAAACGAAAAGCCCAGGATAGCTAATACAATCCTGAACAATAAAAGAACTTCCAGAGGTATCACCATCCCTGATTCAAAGCTGCACTATAGAGCTATAATAATAAAACTTGAATGGTATTGGTATAAAAACAGACACACTGACCAATGGAATCAAATCAAAGATCCAGATATAAATCCACACTTATCTATGGACACCTGATTTTTGATAAAGAGACCAGAAAGACACAGTGGGAAAAAATCAGCATCTTCAACAAATGGTGCTGGTCTAACTGGATGTCTGCATGCAGAAAAATGCAAATAGATCCATATTTATTATCCCGCACAAAACTCAAGTCCAAATGAGTCAAAGACCTCAACATAAAACCAGATACACTGAACACGATAGAAGAGCAAGTGGGGAATCGCCTTGAATGCGCTGGCACAGGAGACAACTTCCTGGTAGTGCAGGTACTGAGGAGACGATTAATAAATGGACCGCATGAACTGAAAAGCTTCTGTAAGGCAAAGGACGCCAAAGCTGCAGTCTACAGAATGGGAAAAAGATTTTCACCAACTCCACATCTGATAGAGAGCTAATATCCAAAATAGAGAAAGAACTCAAGAAAGTAGATATCAAACCAAATAATCCAATTTTAAAAGTGGTACACACCAGGCATGGTGGCACATGCCTTTAATCTCTGTCTTGAAAAACTAGAAAAAAAAAAAGTGTTACAGAGAATTCTCAATAGAGGAATCTCAAATGGCTGAGAAACACTTAAAGAAATGTTCAACATCCTTAGTCATCCGGGAAATGCAAATCGAAACTACTTTGAGATTCCATCTTACACCTGTCAGAGTGGCTAACTAAAATCAATAAAATAAGCGGCAGCTCATGCCAGCAAGGATGTGAAGCAAGGGGAACACTCCTCCATTGCTGTTGGGTGTTGTAAAATTATCTTTTTGTACACTGTGAAGATGCGTCATTCTGATTGGTTTAATAAAAAGCTGAATGGCCAATAGCTAGGCAGGATTTTCAGGCACACAGGACACTGGGAAGAAGAAGGAGGGAGCCACAGCCAGACAGAGAGGAAGCAGCATGGACAGTACAGAGTAAAGGTAATAAAGCCACAAGACAAAAAGTAAATTGTAAAAATGGGTTACTTTTAGTTCTAAGAGCTAGTTAGTAACAAGCCTAAGCTATTGGCCGATCTTTTATAATTAATAGTACATCTTGGTGTCATTATTGGTGGGCCAGAAGTCCTGATGAAAAGGTTCGACTACAAATAGGGGTGTGAACTTGTACATCCACAATGGGAATCAATATGGCAGCTCCTCAGAAAACGGAATCCCAGTATATCCCAGCTAGCTCAGAGAGGATGAGTAGTATAAAGTAATAACAAAAGATATTTGGTTTTTCAAGACAAGACTGTTCTCTGTAGAACAGTCCTGGCTGTCCTAGAACTCACTTTGTAGATCAGGCTGGTCTTGAACTCACAGAGATCCACCTGCCTCTGCCTCCCAAGTGCTGGGATTAAAGGCGTGTGCCACCATACATGGCTTGGGAGAAATATTTTAAGTATATATACAAAATAAATAATATTAATATAAATATGTAGTAAATATTCTGAAGGAAAGTAATGAGAAAACATAGGAGAGGCCTGTTTTATTTTTATTTTTGAGTCTTGCTCTGTAGCCTAGGCTGGCCTCAAACTTACATCAATACTCTTGCCTCAGCCTCGTGAGTATGGAGACTATAGCCATGCACTACCATAACCAGCTATAACTATAGCATTTCCACACTCCTCCACTGTTGGTGGGAATGCAAACTTGTACAACCACTGTGGAAATCAGTATAGCAGTTTCTCAGAAAATTGGGAATTGATCTACCTCAAGACCCAGCCATACCATTCTTGGGCATATACCCAAGGAATGCTCAATCATCCCACAAAGATAACATGCTCAACTATGTTCATAGCAGCACTATTTGTAATAGCCAGAACCTGGAAACAACCTAGATGCCCGTCAACTGAAGAATGGATTAAGAAAATGTGGTACATACACACAATGGAGTACTACTCAGCAGAGAAAAACAATGACAGTATGAAATTTGCAGGCAAATGGATGGAACTAGAAAATATCATCCTGAGTGAGGTAACCCAAACCCAAAAGGACAAACATGGTGTGTACTCACTCATAAGTGGATTCTAGATATAAAGCAAAGGACAATCAGACTGCAACCCACAGAACGAGGGAGGCTATATAGCAGGGGGGATCCTAGGATGACTGTGGCTTATAATAAGTTTTGGTTTCACTGGGCAAGCCTCAATGAAACATTTCACAATTAGGATAAGAATTTATACTGTATCAAGCTGAAAATAGAAAAATAAATTTTAAAAAAGTGAAAAAAAAGAATCATTTCCATGTTTTTTAGTTATGCAATAATGGTGAGAAGTTTCTTGCCTCGACACAACAATTGTATTCTGTAAACAATTGCTCAGGTGTGATTTCAACAACCTAGTAAAATTTATCTTCCCTCAAGTATCATTTAATAAGAGCTAATAATAATTAACTTTAAGTGTATGAGTTATATTTAATAAGCATCTTAATGCCACAGATATTACCTCATTTAATCTTCTTAGTAAGTCTATGAAGTATGTTTTGTTATCTCTTTCTTTAAATATATGTGTAAGCCGGGCGGTGGTGGCGCACGCCTTTAATCCCAGCACTCGGGAGGCAGAGGCAGGCGGATCTCTGTGAGTTCGAGGCCAGCCTAGGCTACAGAATGAGTTCCAGGACAGGCACCAAAACTACATAGAGAAACCCTGTCTCAGAAAAAAAAAAAAACAACCATAAATAAATAAATAAATAAATAAATAAATAAATAAGTGTGTATATATACATATATAAGTAAATCTTTCTTATGGAAAATAGATTCTCCTTTCATAAAATACTTATAAAATACTTATCTCTTGGTAGAAATGGAGAAGCTGAGCTGGAGGGTGTTCAGGGTTTGTAAGGTCACACATCCTGTGTAATGGCAGATTCTGGGTAACAGAAACCCAAATGTCAAGTAAAGTTCCTGGTGGATCTTCAAACATGGCATGTCATGGCACTTGAAACTGATGTTTCTAAGGTAATAACAAATATTTTGACTACCCATCAGCCAGAAGCCTCTAAGTAGGTAATCTGGGAGAAAGACTAGAAGAAGAAATACAAAATTTGCTGGGCTCCATGGGGTAGGCTTGTAATCCCAGCTACTTTAGAGGTTGAGTCAGAAGAGAAAGTTCAAAGCCAGCCTAGGTGACTTCATAAAACTGTGTCAAAATAAAAGTCAAATGAGGACTGGGAATATATCTCATTGCTAAAAAAAGAAAAAGGAGGTTTGGGAAGGGAAGAAAGAAAGGAGTGCTTCTTTCAGATGGGGTATCACTATGTTGCCCTTATTGGCCCAGAACCCACCTATGTATATATATATATATCAGGGTAGCCTCAAGTTTGTAACAACCCTGAATCTGCTTGCTGAATGTTGGGATTATAGTAGTCCTGTTCATCTTGGAGAGGTGATTTGTGTGTGAGTGTCCTGAATTCATCATTTAAGGTTCTCTCCCAGGTCAACCCTGCTTCTTGTAATTCAGCCTTTGTCTTAGAAGTCCCAGTAACACGGAGCAGCATTCTGGTCCCATCCTCAGTCACACTGGATTCTAACAGTAGCAGTTACTAGGAACATGCTGGTAGCATTAGTCCTTACCCACCACACAGTGGAGCTTTTCCTGGCTTTGTGTTCAGAGAAGTGTGCCTGATGTTTGGATGACATCATGGATATAAGAGAGCCGTGGCCGGGTGGTGGTGGGCACGCCTTTAATCCCAGCACTTGGGAGGCAGAGCCAGGCGGATCTCTGTGAGTTCGAGGCCAGCCTGGACTAGAGAGTGAGTTCCAGGAAAGGCACCAAAACTACACGGAGAAACCCTGTCTCGAAAAACCAAAAAAAAAAAAAAAAGAGAGAGAGAGAGAGAGAGCCCTGTTGCTACGTGAACCAGTCTTTCTCACCACAGACAGGAGACTGAAAGTGGAGGTGTGGTGGAGCTCACTGGTGGTACGTGCCTGTCATTCCAATACTTGGGACATTGAGGTAGGAAGATTTCTGTGAATTCAAAGCCAGCCTGGCCTATGTGTGATACTCTGTCTTAAACATTCCATTCCATTCCTCCACCCCACCACCACTACCATCACCACCACCAAAAAAAAAAAGAAAGAAAGAAAGAAAGAAAAGGAAAGACAGAAAAGACTTCTCCTTTGTGTCTTTTGAATGCCATTAGAACAATTCAGAAGTCCAAGTGAACCAGTGTTTGGGAAGGTGTCCACCACAATGAAGTGATCCTGTCAGTCTCAATGTACTTTAGTAATAAGCTTCAGGTTGAGAAGAGGCAGCCCTCTCCCAGGAAGTTGTCCATGAACACTAAGTAGGCAAAATGTTGGCTTGAAAGCAGCTGAATTAAACCTAGGATATTTTAAAATCAGAAGTTACCGTCACTGGGCAGGTGAGATTGCTCAGTAGGTAAGGCACTTACTGTCAGGTCTGTTCATAGGAATTCCATCACTGGGGCCCACACAGTGGAAGGAGAGAGCCAATTTCTGCAACTTGTCCTGTGATCTCTGTGTGTGCACACACACATTTATACACTTAAAAAAATTAAAAAGACTGGTGGACAAGACTGATTCGTGCTCATCAGCCACAAGAGTTGTGTTGTTTGTCTCTCAAGCTCATTTTGTGAAGTAATAAAATGAAATGCGCATAAAGATGAGATGCTTAGCGCCCAGGGAAGGTGTGCCTAAAGAGATCAAGTTGATAACTGGCCCTGTGTTTTGTTAATCAGGGCCCCTCATTAGCAGTAACTCCTCTTTCCTGAGTCGGCCTGAGCTGTGGGTCTTAGATTCCTCCCAGGAAGCATGAGGAATCCAGAAGGTTTTTTTTCCCTCCTTTCTCCCACTCCCTGACTTCTTTCCTTCTTTTTGTTTTTGGAGACAGGATTTCATGTAGCCAAGTCTGGCCTGGAGCTCCTGTCTCCAGGTTCTAACTGGGATAAAGGCATACACCACCCTAGCCAGCCCCTGAGAGCTTTTGAGAATGGTGATTCAGGAGTAGGAGTGGAAAAGTGCTGTTTGGAGAACTGGGGAGCTGGGATACATCGGAGAGGCACACTACCCTCGAGATTGTAAAAAAAGGTGTGTATGTTTAGAAAATTCTGGGACTGGCAGCTGAAAAACATATGTCATCAATCCTTCCTGATACATTAGATGAAGTCTCGGTGCCTCTAAGTTCCAGGTTTTTGATTCATCTTAGGAAGCAGGTAGCATTTACAGCTGGATCCTTGTTGGTCCTGTTCTTCCTGAGCTCATGTGCTTAGAACCTGTTTATCAAGACCGAGACCAATGCTGTTGGTTGGTCTGAAGAAAACAAAGCCATTAATGATAGTTAATGTATTAATTGCAGAAAATGTTTCTTTAGGTTTCTGTTGGCAACAAGTTACCTACTGAGTAAGTGAAGTATATCCAGACTCAATTTACAACCTAGTTATGTAGTGGTTTAATCTTCCTGCTGCAGGCTTTCATTATTATAGTTGCCAAAGTGCCAAACTTATCATTTATAAGCCATATCCACATGCCATTTAGAAAAAGAAAAAAAAAAAAAGCCTAAAAGTAGGAGTGAAACTCAGGAAAACACCAGCCCAGATAAATAAATCTTATATCCAAAGGAGAAAGCTTGTAAACCTGTACTCAGGGTTACACTAATTACTTAAATTTCAACTGATTAAAGCAACTGCATTCACTGGCCAGTCTACCACTGCTCAGAGGGAGCTGGCAAGCCCCACAGTTCCAAAAATGTCCTCCTCTTATTCCCTACCGGTCTCCTCCTGTGTGCTTTTTCATCTTTAGGTAACACAGTGTTCCTCCTACAGCAGCCAGGAGAGTATGTCCACTGGGAAGGACTGTACCCCAAACCTGGCACCGGTGGGGCTGGGGTTCACTGCTCATCAACATGTGGCACTTTGTCACTTGGTCACCCACTGCATCTGTAACCAGCCAGATGTTAGACATACACACAGTTTTTAAGGCTAAGACTGAGCAAGAATGAAAATGAATAGCTGGAAACCATTGCTTCCGAGCCTCAAACTTTAAATTTTCTTTTCTTGTTTTTCCTTGTTTCTGACCAATCAATAAATTCTATTATTTCTTTAGGGCTTTTGTTGTCTTAAAAAAAAAAAGTTTTTTTAGATTTATTTATTTTATTTTATCTGTGTGTTTTTCCTGCGTGTGTGTGTGTGTGTGTGTGTGTGTGTGTGTGTGTCTGTGTGTGTCTGTGTGTGTGTGTGTACACCATGTGTGTGCCTGGTGTCTGTGGGGGTCAGAAGAAGGCATTGGGACCCTAGGATCTAGAGTTATTAGTAGTTGTGAGCCACTGTGTGAAGGCTGGGAACTGCACACTGGTCCTCTGTAAGAATGAAATACTCTTTTTTTTTTTTTTTTTTCCAGAGCTGAGGACCGAACCCAGGGCCTTGCGCTTGCTAGGCAAGCGCTCTACCACTGAGCTAAATCCCCAACCCCTAAGGATGAAATACTCTTAACCACTGAGACATTTCTCTAATCCCATTTTTTAAAGTATATATGCATGCATGAGCATGCATGTTTCAGTGGGGGATGGGGGGACGGGGTTTAGGAAGGGGTCATCTATCCTCTATTTCCCTCAAATGGTAGTTTTATATATCATTTTAGCTAGGCTTTAATAGGACTTTTTTAAATAGGACTAGGTGCTCCTGAAACAGTATTTTGTAGATATGCTTAACATCTACAATCAGTTGACTTTAAGTACATTGTGTGAGTAAACCTTACCCAATCATTTGAAAGTATAAGAGAGAGAAACATTTCCTCATTCTTAGAGGAATTCATTAGCTATGATCTGTGAATGAAATTTACCCATACATAAAACCAATTAATGGGGATGGCGAAGAGCCAGTTTACTTAATGTCCGACAGGCATACAAAAGAAAGTACCTGGTGGTGAGTCAGTCAAAGGGGCAGTCAGGATCCCTTTTTCTGTGGTCTGTAATCTTACTAGGTTAAGGGGAGTGAAAGGCAGATACTTGGAGGAAAGCAAGTGACTTGGGGAAAGATTAAGTGTGTTTTCAGAACAAGAGGAGGTAAGAGCTTTTGTGATGGTTTGTACAGGTTTGTCTCCTGTGGTCTACAGCTCCCTGAAGGAGCAATTCAGGCAAGTTTCAGTCCTGAAGAAGAACGTAAGGCAATTTCATTTCCCCAAGTTGTTTTCAGTCAGATGAGTGAGATTCTAAGAAGGCTTTCTTCCTACAACGACTGAATCTCAAATGTCAGCACTTTAAAATAATATTGATACCAGCTCTAGGTTTCAGGTGAATGTCCTTGAAAGGCCTATTTACAGATGGAGAAGAAAAAAAACTCAAACCCAGACTCAGTTTCTCCTGTCACTACATAGGTCACTTCTGATACCAGATGTGTGGGCTTTCCTGAGACAGAAAGCAAGCAGGTCTGTAATTGACACTGGCTGGGTGGGCCCTATTTGGTTTTATTTTTTGTGGTGCTAGGAACCGAACCCAGGGCATTTTAGGTAACTCACACAAAAGTAGGTAAGTGCCCTACCTACTACTGAGCTACAGCCTACTCTGTCCCCTAAGTTTTGTTTTGTTTGAGACAGGGTGTCATATGTAGCTCTGGGTGCTCTCTAACTCAGTGTGTAAACCAG